>NW_005359590.1:1769683-1779651 GCF_000412655.1 Myotis brandtii
AGTATGTCATATATATATATACATATATATATAGTCTTACATTATATATCTATATGTCTATATCTATCTTTCTTCTTTTGTCTCCCATCAGAATTGTGAGCTCTATGAGGGCAGGAATTCATTTTGAATTCACCATTCTATCTCCAATGCATGGAACAGTGTCTACCCCAGAGTGGGTATTCAGTGTGTGAGTGTGTGTGTGCACGTGTGTGTTGGATGAGAAAATTTAAAAAAAACCACACACACACACACACACACACACACACACACGAATGGTAACTCTTTGTGAAGGTCATTTCCAAGTTGCTCTGACCAGTGGTGGCAACACTGTAATGAATATGTCTGGGAAGAAGACATTCTAATGGGCAAAAGTCCACAGCATGTGCAGATTCTTGGTGCTAAGAAGCATTCACATGACTGCATTCACAATGAGACCCAGTGTAATATCTTCAGTCCTGAAGAAAGAATAAAAGACCATAATGGTGCCTACACTGAACTATGTTAATGTAAATGTTAAGACTGAGGTGTAATGACTTCTCATTTGTGCATTCAAAATCTAACCCAGCCATTTGCTTTTGAATTTTCTGATTGTTCTTGCCCAAATCAATCATCTTGAGGTTTTTGAAACAGCCTAGCACTACTTTAATGATGCTATATCAAAGGACTAAAAACTTCAAGATAGATAGACTCTAATGGATTTTAAAGGCATATCACTAGGTACAGGGTAAATTATACTGCTAATGAGATGATAGTTCAGACCTTTTCTGAAAGCCAGCAGAATAAACCCAAGCATAATGCCTATGCCTGGTGATTTAAGAAAGTTAGGCACAGCTTGATTCGTGATGGCCGTGTTTACTACTGGAAACAGAGAGAGCATCAAGAAATCTCTGGACCACGTCTTCTCACTGCCCTACTGCAGCCACACTGAGCGGCTCACCATTCCAACCAGGGCAGGCCATCTTACACCTCCATGCCTATGCTAGCTATAGATGAATTCTTCTACCCTCGTCCCAGTTTCCCCAGTGGTAACAGTTTGCACAAACTATAGTACAATATCACAATATTACATGACATTGATACAGTCCACTGATTTTATTCAAATTTCCTAATTTTACTTTTACTTTTCTCAACATTACCAAAAATTTCCTTAGCTAAAGACAAAGTCTTTCATTCGACAACTAGAAATAAAAGATTTAAAAGGGAAATCTTTGGTTTAGATAAAAATTTAATGTGGGTGAATTTCAATAAAAGGATGATGGATGGGGTATTTGGCAGATCATTCTTTAGTGACTGGTATCAGATCATTCCTAAGCTTTGAGAGAAGGAAAGAGAGAGATGGAATAGGAAGAGGGGGGCAGGCTGAGGGGACAAGACGGTGAGCAACATAGATGAACACTTTACCATATTTGACCATAATTGTCTTCTGCTGGGTGGGGACAGTGACAGGCAGTGTACTGAGACATTGCTGTTGAATACTTGCAGTGGCTTTTAAAAACCAGCTCCCTTAGCATAATGCATCATGAGGCAGGATGGGAGGGAATTGATTCAGCTATCAGGTTTGCACTTGGCAGAGGGTCCTCATCACATCTTGACTAATTGCATCCATCTTCAGAGCTGCACACTCATTCCCTCCTCTGATCTCTGCTGAGCACACAACCTCACTCCAGCAGCATTTCCTGCTCCAGCAGTGAGTCCCGCTGCTCAGAAGGAAACATGGCTCAATGGATTCAGGACTGGAGTTCATGGAATTCGCTTTGAGTGCCTACCACTACATTAACTGCATTCTTTTTCTTACAAATTCCAATTAACCATTATGATCAGTATAGTAAATGTTGTTGGCAAAATACATTTGTACTAGTAAAGCATTATTTGAAACAACATCATGTTAGGCTTTTAAATCAAAATGAAAAACCTGAAAATGTTTCCATACAATTTTTAATTATTAAAAAAGGTAGATTACTAAGAAGGGGAAATGATGGCAAAGAGGTTCAACAGCAGCAGCTAGTTTTAACAGAGAAGTAGATAATAAGAAATTAAATCCATACCATATCGGATGCCTTAACAACAGCTCTGGGAATCTCATCTTTTCAAGGAACTAATAATGGTTTCTGGAAATAAGAAGAAAGACATTTGGAGGTGAACACTTGTCATTTCCTATGAGATGCACTAAAATCTATTCCCTCCACCTCAGATTAAAACATCATTGAAATTCACAGGAGGTCCAGGCTGTGCAGCCCACACTTGGCAGGTGCAGAACAGAGCAAGTGCAGCAGCTCAAAACAGGCATTTCCTGCCGTTGCTGTCTGTGTGATGTTAGCAGCAGATTCACCAGTCACCTCGCATAACCTACCCTTGCTCCTGCAAGCTTGTAACAGGCTTTTCTTTGGAAATGATTGCACAGTTATTAAGTTGTTTACAAAATCAACCCACTCCCATGGTGAGATTTATTTCTGCAGGAGTCAAATCTTACATTCTAACTAGCAGAGCAAAGACCTGTTGTCATGGCAACCATTCCCATTTCACTGGGCTGGCACTGCAATTCACTTGCATGAAGATGGGGCTTGACAAAGATGCAGAGGGAAAGGGTAAAAGGAAATCAGACATGGCTTAAATCCATTTCTCTGAGCAATATTGATGATCACTGTTAATTTTACTTTGGATGGAAATTGACTTATAAATACTGGACCCTAATAAAACCTTTCCATACTGGATGTGGAGGGGGGAATTCCTAAATGTGTTTCGGAAACTATTGAAGATATCCCAAGGGGTTTCTGTTTTGCCAATAAAGAGGATCATTTATTAGAATAATAAGATTGTGTTTGGTTTGTTCTCAGAGTAATTAAAACCATGATAGTGAGAGGGAGAGTTATGTTAAGGATAATTTAATTGCACTGTATTTAGGCTTTATAAATTAAATGTTAGGACTGCCAGAGGCAGAATGTGTGGGTTTATTATCAACTAGAGGCCTGGTGCACAAAATTCATGCACTTGGGGGGATGTGTCCCTCAGCCCAGCCTGTGCCCCGCAGTCCGGGAGCCCTTGGGGGATGTCCGACTGATGGCTTAGGGAGCGGGCCTAGATATCCCAAGGGGTTTCTGTTTTGCCAATAAAGAGGATCATTTATTAGAATAATAAGATTGTGTTTGGTTTGTTCTCAGAGTAATTAAAACCATGATAGTGAGAGGGAGAATTATGTTAAGGATAATTTAATTGCACTGTATTCAGGCTTTATAAATTAAATGTTAGGACTGTCAGAGACAGAATATGTGGGTTTATTATCAACTAGAGGCCCGGTGCACAAAATTCATGCACTTGGGGGGATGTGTCCCTAAGCCCAGCCTGTGCCACACAGTCGTGGAGCCCTTGGGGGATGTCCGACTGATGGCTTAGGGAGCGGGCCTAAGCCAGCAGTCGGACATCCTTAGCGCTGCTGTGGAGGCGGGAGAGGCTCCCACCACCCTGAGCCCAGCTTCTGGCTGAGTGGCACTCCCCCAGTGGGAGCTCACTGATCACCCAGGGGAGGCTCCTGAACATCTGCCCCCTGGTGGTCAATGTGCATCATAGCAACCGGTTATTCCACTGTTCAGTCGATTTGCATATTAGCCTTTTATTATAGAGGATATGAAAGGAGCACATGCTTCTCACACTCATAGTCAAAGGAACCCAGCACATCGGCCCACAAGTCCTTCCTACAAACTTACGGCATCATGAGCTGACCAGGAAGAGCACGTACATATTACAAGCCTTGTGGTAGTTGTGCCTTCCTAAAGGGTGGGGCATTTTTGAGGGTGGGCAGAGGTACTGGCAAAGTGGCGGGGGGGTCATCTAATTTCTTACTATTTGGCTCCAATCATTCCTGCTCCCTCTGAGGAATCACCACTTTTCAAGTTAGGTATACATTTCCTCTTGAAGGACTGTCAGCCAGACATGTCTTTATATTTAAAATTATGTTATTGTGAGAGGGCACAGAACCGAGTTGGCAGTTGCCATGTGACTAGATTTCAGGTGATGCTGGGTGTCTGCAACAGAAGAGAAATGACAGCAGGACCAGGGGAAGGGCATGAGAGAAACAGCCTCTGAGTGGAGGGCTCTCAATATTGAGCATATGAGGCTTGAGGGTTTTGTGAGTATTTATTTAAATTCAATTGGAAAAAATAAAACCATCTGAAAATAAAACTTTTTTCCTACACAGTATGGAATTCTCAGTAAATAGAAATTAAATTATATAAGGAGTATTTATTCTTAGGGGAAAAGTCCATTTTTTAAAAGCATATATTATCTATAGCAGAATATACAAACCTTATGTTTACAGATCAGTAAACTTTTACATATATATATCTGTATATGTATATATAGATATGTAATTACCACCCAGACCAAGATAAAGAACCTCTCTACCTTAGAGAATTTCCTCACAACACTTTCCAATCTCTCCACCTCCTAAAGTCACCATTTTTCTGACTTCTATCATCATAGGTTACTTCTGCCTGTTCTTGAACTTTACATAAATACAATATGTACTTTTTTGTTGTGGCTTCTTTTGCTTAGCGTAATATTTTTGAAATCACTTGTTTTGCTTATATCATTAGCTTGTACTTTCTTACTACTAAGCAGTATTCCATTGTATGAATAGAAATGATGTATTTACCCCTGTTATTATTGGTAGATATTTGGGCTGTTTCCAACTTGGGGCTATTATAAATGAAGCTGCTATGAACACTTTATCAAGTCTTTTGTGGACATATGCTGTCATGTAGGGTAGGAGTAAATTTAACTTTATTAGAAAGCTCCAGTTTTCCCAAGTGGGAAATGGTTGTACCATTTAACTCCCAGCAGCAATGTGTGATTCTCCCCATTCTCACCAGCACTCAGCGTTGTCAGTCTAGTGGGTGTGTAGCGTCTCTCCTTGTGTGTCCTTTGTTTATAAAGAAGCTATGCTGATGTCTGCATCAATGCTGTAGTGGGGTCCAGAAGTCAGAATTAAAATTCAGATATTATGATTAACATTTGCCAGCCCTTGAAAAATGTAGCTTTTTAAAGATAAATACAAGTTCAAGTAAGCTGAAATTCCGGGGTAACCATAAGCTGATGACCAGAACAGATTTAAGTTGAAAAGGAATACTTCATTATTCAAAACACACATCAGTTCAGGCTTCTTAAATGGACAATCGCCACTTGCTCTGAAGAGACCAAAAATCTATTTCTGTTCCTACTTTTAAGAAGTCAGTGAAATTCAATAGTTGACTCCAGCCTGATGGGGAAGCTTCACTTTTGATGGTTAGCTACAGGACTGATGAGCCAGCTCGTTCTCACAGAATTCTAGTTTATCAGGAGCTCAGGTGCCTCAAATACTTCACAAGTGTATGAAAAGAGCTGAAGAGCCAATTCTTGGTCCTTCACTCCACCTTGAAATGTGTCCACAGATTGTGATGAGTCAGATTCTTTTTATTCTTTGTGGTCATATTGCTTTCCATCTAAAGCCTCTGAACTCCAAAGGGGAAGCAAAAGATGCATATTCTAAACAAATTTATAAAATGTCAAGTGAAGCAATTTGGCCATTGCCAAAGGGAGTAAGCATCCAGCTCAACTGACTGCCTTCTCCAGTGCATTAGGTTTCTCTTACCAAAAATCTTGTGACTTAAAACAGCACAGATTTTTTTTAATCTTATAGTTCTGTAGGTCATGAGTCCAACACACAGAACTGAGTCCCTTCTGGATGTTCTAGGAGGAATTCCTTTCCTGGCCTTTTCCATCTAGAGGCTGCCTCCATTCATCGGCTTGTGGCCAACTTCAGAACCAGCAATATGACTGCTCGCTGATCCTTCTCCTGAAGTCACATCTCTCTCTCATTGACATAGCCCAGAGGCCCTCTACTTTTAAGAACTCGTGTGAGTAGAATGGTCTCAGCCAGATAATCCAGGATAATTTTCCCATCCCAACATCCATAACCTTAGTCACACCTTCCAAGTCCCTGTGGCTGTGTAAGACAACATATTCACAGGTGCAAGGATTAGGGTGTGGACATTATTGGGGGCCATTATTTTGCCTACTCTATCAAGAAACAAAATCAATACCCAGTCACTCCAATTGCGGTGGCATGGCTGAGCCCTGTTCCAGTGATGCTGCTGAGGCACAGGTGCTCCATTGAAGTGAATAGTAATTAATGCAGCTTACTGATGTAAGGCCACAAGTGTGGCTTCTATCCCTCCCAAGCTATCGCAAAGGCTGAGGAATGGATGGTGACAATTGTAATTGTCTCCCAGTAAAGTTTAAAGGCATCTTGTGTTGTCAATTCCAGGTACAGGGTTGCTTAGCTATGATCTATTCTTTGAAGTTATAAAAAAAATCTACACTAATAAAAGAGAAAGATGCAAATTGGCCTTACCTTCATGACGCCCACCAGCCAATCAGGAGTGGGTATGCAAATTAACCCAACAAAGATGGTGGGTTAATTTGCATATGCAGGCACCAAGCGGCCGGGGGTGGGGCAGGATGCTTGTGTCATCACCATGGCCACAATGCAGGCATTCCACACCGCTCCAGCCGCTCCAGGCCTCTGGGCAGTGTGGGAAGGTGGAAAGGCAGCTCCAGCCCAAGCGAAGGTGGTGCCAGCAGCCAGGGGAAGGAAGGCCCATTCTTGCACGAATCTTCACGCATCAGGCCTCTAGTATTACATAAAGAGAGAGAAGCCACAACAGGGGAGGGGGGGGGGGACAGCTGTAATAGTGTTAACAATTTTTAAAGAGGAAAAAAAAGAGAGAAGGGGGAAGCCATTGTATCTTGCAATAAAACTCATAACTTAATACTGGAAGAAAATACATTCTGAAATTATTGAATGTTCAGAACATAAGAACAGTCTGCAAGAGCCATCCTAGATGTAAGCACTTAAGGGCAGAAAATCCATCTCTTTCTTTTATGATCTGGCCACCATTGTGATTTAGCTTTGAAAGTATAGGACAGGTGGGAAGGATTCTATTCTGGGTCTAGGAGGTGCAGGATAGGGAGAAGGGGAAAAAACTGTTCCTGGGTTTTTTAGTTTCATCTAAGAACAGTATTCCTAGTGGGAACAATGTTGTAAAGAGCATTTGGGTTTCCTAGTCTAAACATCATGTTTTAAAAAGCAATATATTTTTGTAAACTATTCCTTCTCAATATCTAGATAATTCATAAATTCAGTTTTAATATCTAGTTGATCCAGGGGTTACTTAGAATGTTATTTCTTAATTTACAAGCGATACTAAACATTAAGTGAAGCATTTTGGGGAATGTGGTAGAGCAGGAGGATCAAAGTTATTAGTTAATTTTGACTTAGTGATGGACAAATGTAGGTTTACATGTGATGAAAGATGAGAAGGTAACAGCTTGCAACATGAAAAAGCATAGCAAAACATCCAAATTAATTGTTGAGTGGGATTAAGAAATTAAAAGAAATGTAATAAATCCACTAAAATTTAAAAGAGGGGAAATGGGTTATAACTAATAGTTATACTGTAAACAATATTGATGGAAAAACCAACTATGTCAATTAATACAATAAATGTAAATAGCCCAAATTTCCCTATGATAAAGGAAATAAACATCAGATTTAATTTAAAACAAATGTAGTTTTAAAATAAAAGGTAAGCAAAGTTATTATACTAGAGAGATAGAAAGAGCAAGGAGGGTATATATAATAGCATCAAGTGAAAAGGAGTTTAAGACCAAAAGAACTAAGTGAAACAGGAGGATCTGATCTGATGTTAAAGGTATAATGAATGCACAGAGAAGATGTAACAAACAACAAAGCCACAGATTACATAAAGCAAAAACTCGATACAAAGGAGAACATGATCAAAGCACAATCCTTGTGAGCAATGCGATCACTTGTTTATTTTAGAATGCTATAAGTCAAGGAGACAAACAATGAGCAAGAATACAAGATTTCTGATTAACCCAGTTAACAAGTTCAGTTATGTTTATAAATGTATTATGAAGGTTTATATTATGAATATTATCTTATACATCTATCCTCCACTCCTATAAGAAAATATATTCTTCTCTTACACCCATTGAATATTTACCAGAAGCTACCATACACGTGCATCTGTCCACAAAATAATGATTATACTATAAATTCTAAAGAGTAATCCATCACTTTTCACTTCCTCTTCAACAGACTACCTAAAATTTTCAGATCATTTTTTAGTTTGGGGTCCCCAAGGCTTTCTTGATGAGCAAACACATGATGAGGCCAGCCTTGTTCACTGATAGTCGTCAGCAGTGCAAAGACACTAATTTAACAAACACTGTGGGCTAGCACCTCTTCCAACTGCTTTACAAATAATACCAATGAGAACTTAAACCTTAACTACAAAGAAAAGATCAGTAAGAAGCTTTAAAAAACACACCACTCTGGTAATTTTTAAATGCAAATTTAATAAATGAGATTTCATTCTTTACCTATCAGGTATTCTGGTAATTTTTATTTAATAAATGAGATTTCATTCTTTACCTATCAGGTAACAAAAAAATTCTATATAATAAAGAGCTAATATGCAAATGGTCATTACGTCCTCGTGCCCTCGCGCCCTTGTGCCCTCGCACCCTCATGCCCTCGTGCCCTCACACTGGGCTCCCCGCCCGGTGGAACTTAAGAGGGGACCAGAGGCCGCGCCCCCCGCCCAGTAAGGCTTGACAGGGGACCTGAGGCCGCGGCCCCTGCCTGGCAGGGCTTGATGGGGGGCCAGAGGCTGTGCCCCCTGCCCTGTGGGGCTTGATGGGTGTGGGGCCAGCCGGGTCTGGGTCTCGCACGATTTCAAGAAGCATGCGGGTGGGCGGGGACTTGACTCTGGGTCCCGCAGCGCACCCCAGACTCTGAGAGGAGGGAGATTTTCATATACATTTTACTAATTTTCTTTCATCTCTGACACTTCTATTATAGAGAAAGGGCAAATAGCAATATTAAAATATTTCCTCTAATTAATTCCCTTTTAATGTGTACGAATTTCATGCACTAGGCCACTAGTATAAATTATAATTGGGTTAAGATATACAGGCAAGTATTACTCTCATCACTCACCACAGCAGGAGTGTAAATTGAACTCCCACTCATAGGGACATTTTGATAACATGATGTTTAAAAACCTCTAAATTTTGAAAGTTTGTTGATCAAGCAATTTCATTTCTGGAAATAGGAATAATCAAAAAATGTGTTTAAATATTTACTATGTGAATTTCATTTCAGCTCTTTGCAACAAGATGGAAACAAACTAAATGTCCTAAAATAGGAGATTGGTTAAATAAATCATGAGGCACCCACACAGTCATTACCTTACAGATTAGCAGTTAATAGAATAGATTCTGGCCACAAAATCTCTGTATTTGAATCCCTGCTCTGCCTTTTAACTGCTTATGACTTTGGACCACGTAACCTCCCTTGCCTTAATTCTATCACTATAAAAAAAATTGAGTAATAATAGTACTCACCTTTGCTGAGTTGTTTTAAAGATGAGTTAATATGTGTAAAACATTGCAAGCAGTGCCTACCACTTAGCAAATTTTATCAGTGTCATATAGCTATTAAAAAGGTTACTGTCATATATTTAGTCAGATGCAAAAATATCCTATCTAATAATAGACAAACATGGTAATTAACCGTAACTTCGCTACCCTTCCCATTGGCTAATCAGGGCGATATGCAAATTAACTGCCAACCAAGATGGCGGCCAGCAGCCAGGCAGCTGAAGCGAACAGGAGGCTTGCTTGCTCCAGTGATGGAGGAAGCCAAGGTTCCCCACTTGCCACTGCCGGCCTCTGAGCTGCACTCTAAGAAACAATGTTGCAATTATAGAAGCTAAACAAGCTCCAGATACCTGCTTTCAGCCAGCCGCAGCCTCAGAGCTGGAGCCGGCTCTCAGCTCCAGTGACAGCTATAGAAGGTAAATAAATCCCAGAATAAAAATAAAAAATAAAAATAAAAAATAAAAAAA
>NW_005359590.1:1780136-1806366 GCF_000412655.1 Myotis brandtii
GGGCCTAAGCCAGCAGGTGGTCATCCCCTGAAGGGTCCCAGACTGGGAGACGGCACAGGCCGGGCTGAGGAACACCGCCCCCCGCCCCCACCGAGTGCACAAATTTTTGTGCACTGGGCCTCTAGTTTATAGTATATTAAGTGAAAAGAGGGGATTTTAAGCGAGCAATGGGCATATGACATGATCTCAGTTTTGCTGATTTACATTATTTAGAGACATGCATATCTGCCTATAAATGTATACAAGATTTCACAGGATAAATATAAAAAGTTCATCATCGAGGCTGTGTGACTCTGGAGATATTGATAGTTTTATTTTTTTTCTTCTAAGTCCTTTTATTTTCTGACTTTTCTGAAATGAGCATGTTCTGCTTTTGAAATAAGGGGTAAAAAGCTATTTCTTAAAACAAATAAAAAGTCTTCCTCCCACCAGCTGTTTTGTTCTCCTCCCTGGAAATTTGAGGGGAATGAATAAGAAGTCATTTTTGCTTTAGCATTTAACACTTGAGTCTCCAAAAGAGCACAGGAAATGCATTTACATATGAAAAATAGCCCAGTGATTTTTCACTTTATCACCTACATTTCGAACAGCATGTTTTTGGCCTCATCATGTGTTTGTTTACCAAGAAAGCCTTGGGGACCCCTAACTAACACAGACCGTGGGTCAGAATGTCTGTGGAAAGGCGTGCTCTCTGACGGAGCCTTGGGCGGGGTGGCGTTGACCTTGCAGCCTGTATGCCTCCAGCTTTATTAAAGTTTCATGCCTTCAATCACAGTTCCTGCATGAATTCTTTTACAGCTGCCAGCACGCTAAGTAAAAGCCATAGAGACACGGCAAATCCATTTTCTCCTAAGAAACTGTGGACTTTGGGTGAGGCCACAGTTTTATTTGCTGCACTGTTCATAAACAGCCCTTACTTATAGATCTGAGAATCTCTACCTGGGGCACTTAAATAAATACTATAGAGAACTGAGCACTTACAGATCTCAAATCTGTTTTTCTTCTTCCTACGGTTGCCTGGTAGCAGACCAAGCAGAACGCCAGGGCTCCTGGAAGAATGCGGTGGACCATGAGGCGTGGACATGAAGGCAGCCAGAGGGGGTCGTGGAGGAAACAGCTTTCTAGAAAGGGCCGCAGAGCCTGCTGGTTGGGGCCCTACCATTCTCCAGAGGAAAGGCAGCATTTGCACAAAGGAGATCTAGCCTGTAGTCCATCTCCAGGATGTGAAATCCAATATTTACACAAAGCCTTAGCCCAAGGAAGGCATATTTTTGATCCTTGGCTGTAAATACATAGTAACTGCCTAACAACACACATACTGTGGGTCAGAATATCCGTGGAAAGGCGTGCTCTCTGACGGAGCCTTGGGCAGGGTGGCGTTGACCTTGCAGCCTGTATGCCTCCTGCTTTATTAAAGTTTCATGCCTTCAATCACATGAATTCTTTTACAGATGCCAGCACGCTGAGCAAAAGCCATAGAGACACGGCAAATCCATTTTCTCCTGAGAAACTGTGAACATTGGGTGAGGCCACAGTTTTACAAGGTCTTTGCTGTGCTGTGAGGCGAAAAGTGGCTCCTGGGTCTCATTGCTGAAAAACCCTGCGTGGTGACCCGCATTCCCAGGTTAAGAATTTCCTGTCTCAGGCAGAGAAACATCCTCCGTTTGATGGATTTAAAGCTGCTCGAAGTATCTCTGGAATTCAAACTGTGGCCCGAACTGGCCGTGTCCTGCTAGGAAAGCAGACGCTTGGCATTTTCCTCTGAGGGTAGAGAGCTACATTCTGTTGGTTGTTAGAATCTTCTAGTCTTCCACTTCATTAGAGAGCCTGTGGGAGAGGGCTCTGACCTGGGCATTACCGAGCTCAAAATAGTGGTCATTTCAGGGCAGTGATGGTTCCTTGAGGGAAGAGATTGTGTTGACTTTCTTTATCATTATTTTCCTAGCATGAAGCACTGTGCCTGGCCCATGGTGAAACCCTATGAAGAGGGATTAATTAATAAATTGTGAAGGGGAAAATTATCCTTGTTATCTGTATTAGTCAGTTTTATGGCATAACAACGGCCAAAATCTCAGTGGCTTTTAAGACAAAGGTTTGTTTCTTGTTCGTGGGAGTTTCCTAGGCGGTAGTCGAAGTTCTGTTCTGCTTGCCTTCCTTCTGAGGCCCACAGCCGCTGTGTGGGGCATGCCCGGTGCTGTGCGGGCCTGGCTCCTACCAGCTCACAGCTCGAGAGTTGATGGTGCGCATCTCTTCCCAACTCCATGTTCAGTGATATCGTTGGGGTAGTCGAAAATCACCTTTGCATTTACACCGTGGAAATGGGCAAACACTTTAAATCAGAATTTGTTTTTGTTTTTTGAGAACCAGTTTCTCAACACACTACCAGCTTCATGTGACAAAGAAGAGCAAAGGAGCTGGCAGAAAATCACGATGCCTCTTCAGACCAAAGCAAATCACACAGCCACAGATGACAACGGGGCAGGGACACCATTTATAGGAGGCCCTGCAAGTCATGTGGCAAAAATGGGGAGGGAACAATCTACCCCACTGTCTGAATGATTGTAACTGACCAAACCCCAAAGTGGGATAGGTGGAATGACAGAGTCTTTTAATGATATAGATGTATATTTTAACATACTTTTCATTATAAAAATAATACTACTTATGAAATAAATGCTTATAATATGCCAGGTGTATAGAAGAACTTCCTATCCACGATTTCGTATAATCCTCACCACATCCTATGATGTAGGTACTGTTATTATCCCCATATTGCAGATGAGGAAACTAAGCCCAGAAAGTAGTGTTGTAGGTTGGATTCCCTGGACACAGACTCAGAGTTGCGTAGGAATGTTTAGCTGCTGAGTGTTCCCAGTAGATCCACCTGTGAGGAAGTAAGACATGAGAAGGTAGAGGGAGAAGCAGTGGCCTCAGCCAGTCCTGCAGGGAGTCCTGGGACTGAGATGGCCTCTCAGTTTGTTCTCAAATGGAGTCAAGGGTGTCCCAGCAGCCACTCATGGGCCACCCAGAAGGAAGCGCCTTGAGCAATGCACTTGCCTGTTGGCAGGAGCAGCTTCTAGTGAAATCTATCAACAGTGATACCCCAGCAGCTGGAATAAAGGTGAGAAGTAGAGGGAGAAGCAGTGGCCTTAGCCAGTCCTGCAGGGAGTTCTGGGACTGAGATGGCCTGTCAGTTTGTTCTCAAATGGAGTCAAGGGGGTCCCAGCAGCCACTCATGGGCCACCCCAGAAGGAAGCGCCTTGAGCAATGCAGTTGCCTGTTGGCAGGAGCAGTTTCTAGTGCAGCCGTGGGCAAACTACGGCCCGCGGGCCGGATCCGGCCCGTTTGAAATGAGCAATGCACTTGCCTGTTGGCAGGAGCAGCTTCTAGTGAAATCTATCAACAGTGATACCCCAGCAGCTGGAATAAAGGAGGTATCAGCCTTTAAAGGGGGATCTGGGCAGAGCACCCCAGTATCCACTACAATTAGGTGCTATGTCCATGATCACATTGCTAGCAAAAGGCTAGAATTTAAACTTAAGTCCATCTGACCTTAGATCTGTCCTCTTAATCCCAGTGCTATATTGGCCCCATTGTCCTATCTATTTCAATTGCTACAATCTGATGAAATAATGGCATTTCTGGTACACGTTTATGGTTTAAAGAGTGACTGAAACAGAATGTTTGGGTTTAATTTGTTACTAAACAGGTGGTAAATGGCATTTGTCATAAGCTTTGGGTGTGAATGTTTGTGTGCGTGTGCACACAGGTCTAGCACTGAGATGGGAAAGGGGTAGGAAAGCGGATGTAACTGTTAGATTAAAAGTCCATAACGTCTTCCTTCTTTCTGTCTTCCACACAACTTATAGGGTCAGGTTCACGATAAAAGGGGTGAGATTTGTTTCATGTGTGGGATGTGCCAGCTCAGGCAGGGGAACGCGGACCTGCGGGGGACATGCTTCCCTACTTATCCTTAAAGTTAGCCTGGGCCTTTGAAGGGCCAGCTCTTTGGGGTTGTCCCAGCTCTCCTTCCGTCAGAGCTGGGGTTGGCCACCGTCAAAGGTAACAAAGCCGACACCAGGTAAAGTGGTAAAGACAGATTTTAATCAGTAATATACTATCACAATAGGGAAAAGAGTCCAGCCTTAACTGATCTCAACTTTAATTTGTACAGAGGTAACTGGGCATTTTAAGGGGAGAGTGAAGGAGGAGGGAGGTGGTGATGGAACGCAGTAACTGAGTCGAATAAGGGAAAAATTACAGAAAGTGGGAAGGAGGGGTTGGCTCATGTGATACCTACCTGGGTTTGCTAACTGTTGTTTATCGGGGTTAGGCTCCTACCCGCCCGCAGAGCCTGGGAGATGGCAGGGGTGGGGGCGGGGGGGAGGACTGTCTTTAGGTGGTGCCTGGAACAAACAGTATATTCTTCTGACAGTCTTTCTCAGACAGATGCTCTAAGGGGGGATAGTGTCATCCTAGGGATGTGGCCTTGAGCAGTTAGAAACCTAATTAGTGTTTTGTTTAAATCTTTCTAGGCAAAAGTTGAGGCCTAGTTGACAAGCACAGCTCCGAGAAGCTTGGCTAGAGTTTAGCCACAGAGAGAATCTTTGTCACAGCCAATGAGAAATAAGCAGTTAGTGGACCAAATCCCTACCCATCAGACCCCTCTGGTGCCAGTTTTATCCAAAGCCAGGAGCCTACTCTACTGATGGGAGATTTCATACACACACATTCACATACTCTCTTACACCCTTACACACTGTACACTCATACACACATATACACATACAATCACATACAGTTTCACACACTCTTACACACATAGAGCCTCACCCACACTCAGATCAGATGTTCTCTCTCTCTCTCTCTCTCTCTCTCTCTCTCTCTCTCGGCTGGGCTGTGTGTTTCAGTTCCCAGGCTCAGCTACTTGGCTTTCAGATGGCAGCCTGTTCACAGCCCTAGCCCTGCTGCTGGTCTGAAAGACAGGGTGGCACCTCCCGGCAGACCAGCCTCTGAGGCTGCCTTCCCATGTAACTGCAGTGAGCTGGGACTGGGGTAGATCCGGAAACTTCCACCACCAGGGAATCCAGAGGAGAGACCCCCTCGGGGGACAGGAGGGGCGCAGGCAGGAAGAAGAGGAGCTTCAGCTAGAAGGAAAACAGGCCCTTGGGTGGCTCTGTTTGAAGGTTCCTCGGCTTAAAGCTTCACTGGGTGAATTCTCATGTGTTTACCTCATTCCATATTCAGCCTGGTTTCTGCCAAGGTCTCAGGTCGGTAGGTGAGAAAGCCAGGACTGGACCCCAATCCAAAGCTGCTTGCCCCCTCTCTTTGACAGGGATCCTTTTCAAATTCACCCAAAAAAACTTTATGCAGGGAAAAAAACGTTGAACATTTCACAGATTAATTAGCCATGCTATGGTTTCCATACTGTCTGATTGTTAAGCATAACAAATCCCCTTATCAGCTCATCATCTTTGGTTTTACATGCTCTTACCATGGGTTGTTCTGGTTCCTTCCTGCATGGGTGAAGGAAGAGTTCTCTGCTTTGGGAGGGTGGGGCAAAGAGCATGACTTTGGAGTCAGACAAGGGTTTGTGTTTCGGTTCTTCCACATGTGAGTGGTCAAACCTGAGCCCAGCTGTATGCCCCCTGAGCCTCTGCCAATGGCAGGGTGGTGACCGGCATTACATTGGGCTCATATTAAAGGTGCCCGTCAGAGTTTCTCACTTAAAGTAAATGGCCAATATATTATAACTATTAGAATTTCTTGCTTTTACTTTTTAATTATATAATGTCAGTATGTAGTGAGACTCAAATGTCAGTATTTCAAGAAAAATTGTTATTCCCCTGGGTGGGGCTGGAGCGGGGCAGCAGGCGGCCCCCTGAGCCTCTGCCAATGGCAGGGTGGTGACCGGCATTACATTGGGCTCATATTAAAGGTGCCCGTCAGAGTTTCTCACTTAAAGTAAATGGCCAATATATTATAACTATTAGAATTTCTTGCTTTTACTTTTTAATTATATAATGTCAGTACGTAGTGAGACTCAAACGTCAGTATTTCAAGAAAAATTGTTATTCCCTTCCCCTGGGTGGGGTTGGGGGGTGGGGGGACTTCCTTCAGATCACATTGCCTGGATTGTCGCTTTGCTCCTGCGTTTCGTGTTGGCCTCGGTCCCTGGGAAGGAGGTGGATGGGGCTGCAGTCCTGAGCAGCATGCATTGTGACAGAGCCTCCCTGGGGAGGCAGCAAGGGGTGCTGTAACTTCAGACCCCAGGCAGCCAGGAAGCTTCCTTTGCCCCAATTTGTCTCCATCCAATGGTTGTAGTAAATTGGGGAGGAGGGGGAGGTTGACACATGAATAACGTCCATGGCAGGGAAAGGAAGGAAGACCCTGTCTTCTGTGTGTGCTTGCTTAGCAGCTGGGCTGGGCTGGGCTGGGCTGGGTGGATGCACAGGCAAGTAAGGAGTTGGTCAGGATGCATGGAATTTCCTTACCCACTAGCTGAGCCTAAATCATAACAGGCTTTGAGATACCCTCCCTGTGCACTCCCAGGCTGAGCCCCCGCTCCTGTAACGTTCTGTCCTTTGGGAGGCCAGGGGAGCCAGTCCGGGCAGAGACTGGAGAGGAAAGCAGGAGAGGAGGGAAGGGGGAGGCAGGGTTCTTTGTTTCTCTCCTCAGGCTCCGGACAACTAGAACCCTTTGGGGAGATCTTGGCTATTCAGAGCCTGCTCTGAGCGCTTGCCTGGAAATTTGTCAGTGCTTCTTTGGCTACATTTTCCCACTCTCATTCACTTTCTGATCATGACACTTTTTCAGTAAATTTGAAAACAAATATCCAAGCAATCAGAATGTCATTGCCAAGGCATTATAAACACCTTCTAATGGCGCGCACCCGTACCGAAAACACACACTAAATATTTGCATCTCGAGTGTGCGGGTATGAATTTACAGGGCTACTCTGTGGTCCTGGATACAGAACGTCTCCGTTAGCACAGAGCAGGAATTTAATTGCTTCTGGGAAACAAAATCCATCAATAATAACGTTCTTCTATGTCAGATGGAGTTTACAAATGTGATCAAAAGACTATCTTGTAAAAAGAACACACACATAAATCCTTACAATGAGAAGAGCGTTTTCCAGTGATACACAGTTTCCGGTGTTTTTCATTGTCTCCTGCTCAATTTCTGCAAGTTAGCAAAGCTTCAGAGAGAGGTTTCTAGATCTTTATCTTATAATGCAGTTGTTTCTCAAATTCCAGAACACTCATTTGCCAGGTAGAAGGCATCCTTAGGACTTAACATAGACACAAAGAGAGGAAATCTGCAAATAGATTTGGCAGCTCATTTATTGCTTTGCCAGATACAATCCTGAGAGCGGAGGAGGCCAGCATTCTTTGTCAACTACAGAATAATTTTACAGCAGCACTTGGTCAACAATTCTTTAGTGGGAGGGGGAGGTTTGACCTACTTTATACAAACAATTAATTGCAAAGCTGGAATGCAAGAAATTAGGTAGCTCCGGTTCTCTGTAACTGAATGAATTTGGCTTCTGTACTCCAACCTCCAAATGTTACTAAGGTGAAGGTTACAATCAAAAGGGGGAGGAAACTGGGGTGGCACAGCCAGCTTTTGCTCATTCAGAAAAAGAAGGGCTATGAGTTAGTTCCAAAGAACAGTGAAAAATGCCTCCTTTGGAATATGTCTCTCATCTTATTGCTTGCTCTTCTGAATGAGATCCTCTTCTCCCTTCATCCCTTGGGCTCTTGGAAAAAGTTCTTGAGGAGAAAACTTTACCCCAAATTATAGTGCAGTTGGGACCTAGTAATAAAGAATTGAGTAGCCCTTTCAGTAAGTTGAAAGGGTTAAAGAGAATAAAACGGGGCAGAGAAAGACTTTTGTGCTTAGCAGATATCTTGCAGAAAGCTTGCAGCCTTGAGCACAGCATACCTCAGATAACCAGAAGACACCTGGCATGGGAGGAACCAAGGACACACCAGACCCTTATGTCAGCAGAGCGGCTCACAGCCAGCAAGGATGAATAAAAACCTATCTCTCCCTGCCCTCTTCACTGATGCCTTTCTCAGCATCAGCCCACCTGCACCCAGGTGGTCGGAATAAAATCTCTTTTGATACATTATGGCCTCGTGTCATAGGTGCGCGACCCCGGCCCACTCCAGACCTTTCACAAGTGTAGTCTCATTTTATGCTTTTTCTTATTCTGTTATGTTGTTGGTCTGGCCTCCCAGAGTCTGAGTACATCAATCAAAGCACAAGTGACAAAGTACATTCTTCTACAGGAATCTCTCCTTCAAATGTCCCCAGTCAGTCAGCAGGCATTTGTGAGCAGGAAGGAAGAAGGTAAAAAAGAGTTGATAACAGTCAATGTTTATTAAGCATGCACCATGCACCAGCGTGGCTTTAGGGATTGTATATCACACAATGCCCACAACCTCCAAGAGTAACAGTATTCTTCTCATTTTATGGATAAGGTAAAACTATTGGTAAAAGTTTGAACAGCCAGTAACTGGCAGCATTTATTAATGCAGAATAGTTCCCTTAACCACTACCCTTAACTAGCAGGAACATTCACATTAGTGAATACACTAAACCCTCACAATAATCCAACTGCAAAGTATTATTATTATTATTATTATTATTCCCATTTTGCCCATTGGAATAATTCAGCCACAAGTTAACTTTCTCAGGGTCACCCTTAGTAAGGGACAGAGCCAGAATTTAAACCCTTCCAAAGGCTTTCTTTGTTCTTTCTCCTACTCTACATTGCTTCCACCAAGCACTTGGCATACATATTCTCAAAGAGATTTAGTGCCCAACTTTGTATTTAATAAGGCAAATATAACTGCAAAACAGACACAGGACCTAGAGATACAATTTTAAGATTCTGTCTCTTTTCTGAGAGGAAAAAGTGGATGGGGCATTGTGTTGGCAAGGAGGAGAGTGGGCTTTCATTTTCAAAGAAGACATGTGGGAAAGGGCGTTTGTCTCTGTAGCTTACAGGAGGGATGGAAGGACATGCCCAGGCTGCCAGGTGATGAGATTTTGTATCAAGTGCAATGGTGATGGTTGCAAGTGATGGGAAACTCCAGTGCAGGGACTTAACCTGGAGTTAGTTTAACAAGAAGCCTAGTGGTAGGAGACCTCAAGCGTTGGTTCAGCTATTCACAGATGCCATTGGAGCTTAGGCTCTTTCTCTTCCTACCCCTGCTCCCTTATCAGGTTGGCCCTCTCCTCTTGAGAATCACACGAAATTTGTCATAAAGTCAGGAACAAAAGGGAAGAAGAGTGCATCTGCAACACTGGGACCATGTTTGCAGAAATGCAGAGGCTTCCTCAGACTCTACCTGCCCCAGATGACTCCCACTTAGGTCTCATCCATCAGGGGTGTGTCCCATGGCCACCCCAGCAGACAGGGAGGCTGGGAAAGCAAGTGCTTCCCTGGACATGTGCCCCCAGCAGAACTGCTTCCCTATATGGATGGGGTGGGGGGGGATATCACAGAAATCAGGCCTTGGTTTAGGAGGCTAGTGTGGAGAGGAGATAGGCAACAGGGCTGTCCTTGGGAGAAAGAGGATGTTAATGAGGAAGAATGAATGGCCTTGCTTTGTAGTTATCTTTCCATTTAAATGGCCTCAGAGCATCACACTGGGATGCTTCCTTCCTTCCCTCATCCTGTTCTTTACTCTCTTCACTCCTTCTGCCCCGACCCCACACCAATAGGCCTTTGGGCTAGATAATGTTGATAATTATCAGATCATCTGACTCTGCTTTTTTTTTAATTCTTGCAAGTAATAGGCATTGAATAAATTATTGCTGAATTAATACTTAATGAGATGAGGAAATTCCAGGCAAATATCAGCGGGCCAGGGCCTTTGACTGCATGGCCAGAAGGTCTCACTTCATCAGAAAAGAAGCTACTCAGAGCCTATGGAAGGCATCGGGAGACCCTTTATATCAGAACCCACATGTACCAATGTCGGCTAAGTGGCCTGACTCAGACAAGAGCAATCTGAGGGGGCCGAGGACTCTTGGGCCTCGGGTCAACACTGCCCTGTTTGATCTTGTTGCTGCGTCATGTGATTATAGCTTCATGTCTTCCTTCTTTGTCTTGCAGAGCCAGCTGTCCCAGGCGCTGAACGGGCTGTCGGACAGGGCCAAAGAAGCCAAGGAGTTCCTGGTGCAGCTCCGCAACATGGTCCAGCAGATCCAGGTACCTGAGGCAGCAGCTCCTGAGACAGGCAGCAAACCCCATAGGACAAGATGAAACTATGTGATGAGGGAGATTGTTTCTTCTCTGTTATTTCTATGTGTTGTGGGGGAAATCCTAGTTCTTTTCTTCTGCTCTGTCTCTTCCATTACATACAAACACACATACAGACCAGCTTCTGACATGTTCCTTCTTGAGGTGTTACATTTGCCAGTAGCCAGAAAGAACCTGGTTTTCCAAGTAGTTCCCATCTTCCACACAGAGGTCCTAATTCTCCACTGCTGTGTATTTAGAAAGAGGTTTACTTTCTAAATACATTTACTTTCTAAATATTCATTTACTTTCTAAATGAATGTAGTCATTGTTGTTGAGTTTTTTAAACTCTATAGGTTCCCAAAGCACCTTGCAATGATTATATCTTATCTAATGGTAACAAACAAATCGCACTTACTCTTTTTTTTCTTCCTTCCTTCTTCCCTTCCTTTTCTTCCTCTTTCCTTCTTTTCTACCCTAGAGTGATGCTTCTCCTCTACTTAGATACTTAAATATTTTTCAACCACGATCTCCTGGTGACCATAATTTCAGATTGCTTTATCTGGACACAATGACCAACAGATCAGCCAGCATCTGGAAGCTGGTGAATTCTTCCCTAGAGCTAAAGGAGAGAAGCCATAAATTGCATGATATGCTAAAATAATGACTTTCTGCACTATTTACCAGAGAAGTAACCTGAGCTCTTCCCTCCATTAAATTGTCTTTCTGAACTAATAATTAACCCATGTCAAGGCGGAAATGGTTTTTTTACTGTAAGTCAGCCTTCTTTCTAAATCATCTCACACGGATTTCTTTGCCTATTTTTGGCATATATGCCCATGTTAAAATTTCTAATTCCTTAACAACCTAACAGTTGTACACATCCTTCTATTTCTCAAGCAATAGAGCCTCTTCTTTGCTTTTTCTGGCATAAAATATGCAGCCCCAGGCTCGCCTCTGAACCCCACCTCTTCATCAGACAAAGCTTTCCTTCTGGTCCAAATCAGAGCCTATGAGGAGAAAGCTCCCCTCTCCCTCCCAGTACTGCCCTGCATGGGACAGAGAACGCTCTTACATGATGTTTTCTGGGGGCTTCTCTGAGAACTCAAAGCAAGTGCCACAAAAACCAAAACTTAACATTGCTTATAATTTAGTGAAAGAATTGCTTAAAATGAATGTGTAATTAATTAAAAAATGTAGATCCAGCATTCAATTTAAGCACCGTGGGGAAGCTATCATTCATTTAGAACGTGGTCACCTTCCCCCACAAGCTGTTGGTTCATGTCTGACTTTAACAACCTACCCATTTCTGTTCACTTGGCTTTCCTTAATGAAAGGAGCACTCTTGTCCATGATTATTCTTACAAACTTCAGGTGTCGTCTGATTATGGTTTAATATTGAAGACCATTGCCATTCTCTTTCTTATTTCTTTCCCTGAATTCAGTGACACTTTCATCTCTTGTGCCTTAACAGTACCCACCCCCTCAGGCAACCAGCCTTTCTGAATGTCACCTTCCACCAAACACAGCTGAACATACGCCAGCCTTCAAAAGGATTCATGTGCAACTCTGCAAACAAAGCTTGATTTTGTTTAATATAATTCAGACTTTGGAGATGATTCCCTTTTGCTAAAAATAAGTTGATCAAGTGATATTCTCCCTTTTTGATCTAAATTTAGAGCAAAACACAACCACTATAAAATGAAATTTATACACTTACTTTTGAGATGGCAAATGTGCATTGTGGATAGAGCTCTCCTTCCTTCCCTTCAGTGGGGATCTCTACCCACAGTGGACGGGCGAGCTCTGTTTTCTCCGGCGCCTTCTGGCTGAGAGGTGTGCTCTCTCACACAGGAGAACAGTGTGGAGTTTGAGGCCTGCCTAGTGGCCCAGTGTGATGCCCTCATCGACGCCCTCAACAGGAGGAAAGCCCAGCTGCTTGCACGCGTCAACAAGGAGCATGAGCACAAGCTGAAGGTGAGTGCTGGGCTGTGGGGGGACCAGAAAGCCACGGATCTGGGCTCCGAGGGCTGTGACAACAGGCTAGACGGGAGGGGGGAGCAGGATGCCCACAGCCTTGGGTGGCCAGTGGCCTGGCTGGCAAGGGGTGGGCATAGCCCTTTATTCACCACTCGCTTCTTCATTTCACTCATCAATATTAGTGGAGTGACTCCTCTGGGTCAGAAATTGCTTTGGGTACAGGCATAATAAAATAAATAAAGATCCCTGCCCTCATGGGGCTTATATTTACCAGGAAGGATAAATAATAAGCAAGATAAGTAAGGAAGATCCAGTATATTAGTGAAAAGTGCTAAGAAAACAGTAAGGAAACAGGGCTGGGAATACTGGGGATGGTGGCTGAAATTTTAGGCAGGTGATCAGAGTGGCCATGCAGAGACGTAAAGTGTGTTTGAATCGGGAAATGGAGTCTGTACTTCCCAGAAAGCAAACAAGACTTGTCTTAACTTCGAAGTGAATCGTGCATTTGGACAGCTGTACACACTTGTCATCACAAGGTGGAATCAATCAGTTACAAGTCTGGGTCCCTGTTGGCAGAAGGACTGTCCTGGAGCAGGTGATACCCCTTCACGGCCCCATTGGAGCAGGACAGCAGCAGCTGAGAGCAGGCTGGGTCGATGGGAAGAGCCCAGCTGAGGGGAGCTCAGAAGTAGGAAGTCACCACAGGTCCACATACATGGCCAGCAAGCCTGTGGGTGGCAACCAGCGGGTGGTGGGTGTGCAGTGTGCAGTGTTGGCCTGGGGTTGGGTCGGGGCGGGGGGAGAGAAGAAATGAGGTGTCCATAAGCTCTCTGTTGGGGTTGGGCGGTCAGCATCAAGGAGCTTCCATAGTGGGCAGCGGTGAGTGGGCACAACCGCGGGGGAGCTGAGAGCTGGTGACCATTGCAGTTAGTATCAGGTATCCACGCAAGTCTGGGACAGGCTCTAGTCCAGTGATGACAAACCTTTTAAGCTCAGAGGTGACACGCAAACTCATTTTTTTGGTTGATTTTTCTTTGTTAAATGGCATTTAAATATATAAAATAAATATCAAAAATATAAATCTGTGTTTTACTATGGTTGCAAATATCAAAAAATTTCTGTATGTGACACGGCACCAGAGTTAAGTTAGGGTTTTTCAAAATGCTGACACGCCGAGCTCAAAAGGTTCGCCATCACTGCCCTAGAAGATAAGAGAACTGCCCCACATCTAAAAGACTAAGACTAGGAGACCCAAGGAAAAGTCTGAAAATGAAGAAATAAGAGAACACAACTGACAAGATTTTACACTACAGCTTGGTGGCAGGGAAGCTTCAAGCCAGGCCAGTACCCAGTTCGTGGTTATGAGAAACAAGGCAGGAAACCAGGTGCTAACAGGGGCATGGAGGCCTGGGCAAGCCTGCAGCAAGACTGCCATGCTGAGCCCTGAACAGCAGTCACCAGTCCTTCCTATGTGCCCCACCCCCACACCAGGAGCCGGAGCTCAGGCGCACAGGGAGCCGGGCAGCACCATAAAGAGCACCATTTCCCCTGGAAGATGCCCGCTTCTCCCCAGAGGTGAAGAAAACCCCCACTCCAGCTGCCTCCTCTAAGGCACCCTCCTCCAATGCCCACCTGTTGCTCCTCAAAACCCATGAAGAGCCACATACCTGCTTCTTCCTTCCCCAAAGCCAGGGCCATCGTGTGGCTGGAATATAACCCTTTCTCCCCTGCCTCTGTGACTTGCGCAGCTGTCACTGAAGGGGCCTGTGGAATGGAGGCGGACAGAAGGCTGCGCTGTGACCAAGGGGCCCAGCCCAGAAGGGGCTGACGAGAGCTATGCCCCTGATGAAGGCAGCCAGTGAGACCTCCTCTGGCGCTGGGTCAGAACCATGTCTCTGAGCGTTCCTGGTGAGACGGCAAAAGCACAATTTGATCAAGGAGAGGCACGGCAGAGTCCTTGATAGAGAAAACTGCACATCCTGAAGTTGAATCTGAACCAGGAGTACGGAAAGGAAAGTGTCCCAGGCTGGGGATTATAACACTCCTTCCAGAGAGACCAATACTGTTTCCTGGTGCTGAGTCTAACTGGAAGACCCTCCCAGGTTCATCTTACAACCAACTCGGGCCCCGCCTGGTGGAGCCAGTGCCCTGGAGCTGAAGGTAATCAGGAGGCCCTGGGCTTTCAAAGGAGGCACCTGTGTGGTGCTTAATTCCCAAAGTGTGGAATAATGGCTAGTTTTACCTACATGGCTTTCTCTAGCTCATCAGTTCCCAGACTCCAGTATCCTAAAGTCTGGGATCAAGTTATTTGCGTTTGAATTCCCTGAAGGACCACTGGGCTGTGTCTCATGGCAACATATGTAGTGATTCCTAATATGTGGGGAAGAAAGTGGGAGCAGTATTAAAACTACTGTTTTTTAACCAAAAAAATTCCCTGAAAGTTTTATCAGGTAGATATCAATCTTATCGATTTAGCTGCAACAACCTGGGAAATATTTCTACTCCATAAACATTTTCCTCCAAGATAGTCGCGTTAGGTCTGAGTGAAACATTCTCCAAGAGTCGCCATTTTTTTAAACTGAATTAAAATCCAGACATGCTCTGAAATGTGATTCTATAGTTGCCCAGGGAGCAACACAAGAATGAGCATTCTTGGCAACCAAGCCCCGGCTTTCCTAATAGCAATCGCTCACACTCAGGGCACCTGCTCTGAGGCAGCACTGTGCAAACGGTGTTGCAGGGATCAGCTCCTCAATTCCTCCCAACACCTCCACAAGGTCATTCTTACTCTTATCCCCATTCTAGAGGTGAGAAGCCACGGCACCATGATATTAGGAACTGGTCCAAGGATCCAGGATTCCAGTGCTGGAAACCTGGCTTCGGAGCCCAGAATCTGTACTGCCACTGGCTGGTAGAAGCACAATGCACACAGAAGGCCTGTCCCAACCCCCACCATCTCATCAGTCTGCCAGCACCTAATGCACACCTGCTAGGAGCCGAGTGCTGGGTGGGGAAGCCGGGGAGGAGAGAGGAGGTGGCCCAGGATGAGATGTGCCCTTCCAGAGCTTACATTTCAGGGGATGAGATAAATCACACCCACAGAGGACTTCAACACAGGTAGAGAGTGAGCTTTCAGAGGGGAGGTGGCCAGAGCATGGAAGTTAGGAGGAGGGTACAATTACTTGCAGCTGAAAGGGTCACAGAGGGAATCACAGGAGAGCTGGCCCTGGCCTTGCCCAAACTTTGGGAGGTGTGTGCTCGTGGCAGCTTACGTTCTCGCCTGTGGGATTCGGCAGAGCGTGGAGGGAGGCAGACGGTGGTTAGCACACTGCACCCTGGCCTTGCTCCATCTGGGTAGTCATGAGGACTGATCCACGTGTTCTGATTCTGTCGCTGCTCTGCCATTATTAACCGATCGCCACTCTAGCCCTTCATTTCAGCAGCTTCAGAAAGCCAGAACTCTGGTTGCTATAGCAGAATTCAAGATACCTTTTGAATCAATCGCATAGAGTGATCTAAAATAAAAACACAGTTGTCTTTAGGAAATGAGCCGTACAGCTGGGGTTTTCCCTAAATAATGGGCCAATGGTTTTAGTATCTAGCCATAACATTGTAATGTTTTCTCAATGGAAATGTCTTTTCTAAAATATTGTAGACACTTTCCTGGCATTATAAAACTGAACACAGCGAACAGTTTGTGATAAATTATATGGATGGTGACTATCGTGGCTACTTCAAGTTTCCTATTTGGGACGATGTAAGGGCAGGAATCTGGATGGAAGAGGAAATGAGAGATTAAGAAAGCATCACTTATTTATATCAAAAGGTGGCAGAGGGGCATGAAGCTCCCCAGGCCCCTCCTTAGTGCTGCCTCTGCAGATGGTACTGTATGAAAACGCGTTACAGGCTGTGCTGTGGATGCAGATGGAGACCACACAGGAGCGGTTTTAACGCATCAGGGCACACTAAAGCTCTTGGGGGCTGCTGAGCAGAGGGGCCTGCCCTCATTTCACTCTGCCCAGGGCGGAGTTCCCTGCCCCAGATCCCAAAGGGCCATGGAAACCGGAGACAGGTGGCTGGGTGTCCCCCGCGGCAGCAAAGCTGCTCTGTCTTCTGTCTGGAGCGATTTGTTTCTCTGCTGTTTCAGCTGATTGTATCTGTCACTGCTTCTAAAAACAGCCAGCAGTGCCGACGCCGTGACTGCCGATGCCAGCCTCCCTGTCTCCCTCGCTGCTGTTCTCCTCCCGCCTTTTCCCTTTCTTGTCACTTCTGTTGCTACTCGGATTTGTGAGAAAGGACTGGCCTTTTAGGGACATCACTTGCCAAGCACAGTTCTTTCTGTCTTTGCTGGCTAACCCATCCCTCACAGTCTGGCAGGGGTCATCTTATGGTCTTCCGCTTCCTGTGGCCGAGTTCTCTGGGGAAGCTTTTTGCTGACAAAGAGGAGAGTTGTGTGTGTGTGTGTGTGTGTGTGTGTGTGTGTGTGTGTGTGTGTTCTGGCAACTTTCTCTTCCTGAGCAACCCCAAAGGCTGGGGGTGCTGGAAAGCGAGCGTGTATAAAGACAGCCTTTACAGTCTGCTCAGGCCCTCTCTGAGAGCGCTGATGGCTTGAGCACATTGAGCGGTTCTGCTTCAGAAGCAAGACGGAGCTGAGTGGTGAAGAGCCCAGTCTCTGTGTCAGAGAGAATGGGGTTTGAGGACACCCTTTATCATTTACTGGGTCTCTAACTGTGGGCAAGTGTTAAGTCTCCATTTCTTTTACCTGTAAAATAAGGCTGAAGTAGTCATCACTTCATCTGACATTGAAAAATGCTGAACACAGTACCCAAAAAATATTTGCTATTATTATTGATGTTATTAAGGAGAGAGAATGACTGAAAGTCTGGTTTCCCTCAGCACACTGAAGAAGGGCTCCTAGAGGCTTACTCTTCATAAACCATCTATATATATAAAAGCCTAAGCAACGGTTACGACCGGTCAATACGTACTGACCACCAGGGGGAAGACACTCAACGCAGGAGCTGCCCCCTGGTGGGCAGTGCGCTCCCACAGCCAACCTCCTGCAGCCACAATCACCGGCCAGGCCGAAAAACCCCACTTATGCACAAGTTCGTGCACCGGGCCTCTAGTAGTTTATAGTGTAGAATTAGCCTATGCATGGGTGTCACTGTCTCTGAACCTCAGACATTCTTTAGTGGCCTGAGTTTATAATTAATCATCCTACAAAATAGTTCACAAAGTTGGGTAAGCTATTTTTAAAAGCTTTTTTTAAAAAAGGCTTTGAGACATATGCAGATGTGGCCATATTTTAGGAAAACTATTTGAAATGTAAATCACAGTTGATACTATTTTGTGATTTGAAAAAAGCACTGGGAGCCAAATATCTATTTTCAGGATGTGGTGAACTAAAGCAAATGTCTGAAAGCTACTGGAGAGAAGGAAAGCTTTTGAGCTTTCAAGAAATATTACCAGGTCATATTTGGAACTCCTGGGCAATATCCTCCTGACGAACAGATAGACTGGATCCCAGGTTCCTGTCCTGTCTGCATGTTTGTTAACATCCTTCCCAGGTCTGCCCTCGCTGAGCAAGGCCCTGAGTATTGTCCTCTCTGTGAGATCCTCACAGGGAATTTGTGACAAGTTACAGTAAAATGTCTCATTAATGAGATCTATGCTTTTCTCAGGAACTTTACAAATGCTATTTTTCATTTGCTAAACCCAAAGAAAATATCAGATAATTATTGTTATTTATGTAATGTTCAGAATTTGAAATAATTATCTTAAGTGTATTCTATCTCCAACATTTTTTAATGAATTCATATGTTGAATAGTGTGTGATAGGTGTCTTAATTACCTTTCAACTCCAAGATCCTCTGGAAAAAGAAAGTTATAGTTATTCAAAAATATGCTGGGGAAGTATAATCTTTAATTTCCATATGTGGTTGGTAAAACATACCAACAAAATTACTCAGTGAGAATGCCGAGGGATATTGACAAAGCTAACTGTTTTATGTAGCTTTTCATATTTATAGAGGGTCTCCATACCCCAATTGTAATTATCTATAGAATGCTTGATTTTGAATCTTACTGTACTGTTGGATTTTGTGAGAATCATTATTATTATTGTCATCATTATCTTTGTTATTATTTACTATGTATTGCCTGTTATGGTCCCATTATGTTTGTTAAAAACTAATTATATGGCCATATCACTGAGTACAAATTTACACTAGGGATGTTATTGGCTTGTCAAACTGCTTACTTCAGCTATTTTACCATTGATTCATAATAGGCGAGAGAGAGAGAGAGAGAGAGAGAGAGAGGGACTGGGAAGGGAGGGAAGGAAGAAAGAAGAAAGAGAGGAAGAAAGAAGGAAGGGAAGAAGGATTATCTGCTCAAGTTCACAAAGAATTTTAAAATAATTATATAGCATTTGACTGGCTACAGCCATTACTAGAAAGAAAAGGCAACAAATTTCAGCCAATAATCAGCTCAATCCCAATAAAACTACTACTGGCTAGGAGTTCAGTTAATCTATTAGAATGAAGACATTTGGAAAAATTAGGCACACTGTAAACAACTTCAAACCTTCAGCTGCTCTCATCAGAACTCGTTAGGGGCTCAACTCTAATAATTAAGCCTCAATTATTATTGATTGCAAGCCTATTATTAATGGACAATTCCTTTCAGATTCATTTGGCAAATTCTGTGGTCCTCTGCTTCCCACCATGTAGGAGCAAAAGTCACAGAAGGTCTGAACGGTGGCATGTGACAAAATAAAGATGTTCTTTCTCAAAAAAAAAAAGTTTCAGTGAATGTAATGATAATATGGGAGATAACATTCAACTCTAGGAAAATAACAGGAGAATTCTTTATTGTATAAAATTAATCTAATGGCCAAGGTGCTTCACCTGTAATTCACAAATGAGTCAGTTTCAAGCATTAATTGGTTATCTTGCTTTAAGACAGTGGTTCTCAACCTTGGCTGCACATTAGAATCACCTGGGAATCTTTTTAAAATCCTGAATTCTGGGCCTCATCCTTTGGAAATTCTGTTTCTTGGTTATGGGGTGAGGCCACAACATTAGTAACAAAGAAACAGAATTTCCGGAGGATGAAGCCCAGAAATCAGGATTTTAAAAAGATTCCCAGGTGATTCTAATGTGCAGCCAAGGTTGAGAACCACTACTTTAAGACATGATGGTACACACAGAAACTCCCCCATTGACCAAAATGACCTGTGAAGAATAAATTCAAGCATGCATCTTTAAAGTACTTGTACCTCAAATAGAAAAAAAAATGGATTACCTCATAATTAGGGGAATTGGTTTTAAACTGTGATGGGATAGTATACATTATATTTTAAAAGAATTTCTTGAACCAGGAGAAATAGAATGTTAATATTTACTTAGACTAAAAATTCATTAGTGGTATCCCTCCAGATGCTATGATGAGCATGCTATGAGAAAAAGTATTTATTAAAAAGAAAAAATAAAGAGAGGTGAGATGATTTGATTTTTCCCCATCTCCCTTTCAATTGTTTTGGAAAGTATATGTAATAATCTTCAAAGGAAAATAAATTTATAATAACAAATGGAAAGAGGGAACAAGGAAAAGACATCAAATAATTATTTAAACTCCTTTAGTTATTATCTATGAAATCTGGACTGCTGGATGTTTCTGAGGCTTTTGCAAAGTAGCATGAATATCCGCATGTGAGTGATTGCGATTCCCAGGAAAATCTTGTTCAACTCTGTGCTTCAGAAACCACCTCAGGATTTGGGTCACTGAGCAGAGGACACACAGGATGAACATCTCTGAAGAAAGAAACTTTTCAGGGGCTGTCCTGCGTTTGACACTGGGCAGAGACAACTTCCCAGAGGCAGAAACTGCCTTTCTAGGTTAAAGCTGACTCACAGCTTGGCAAATAGGACAGCCTTTAAAACTGCTTTCCAAAATGAGCTGATTCTAAGTGGGTTATTCTTAAAACTTAATTCTGCAGCCATCTCTCTCTGGCTTACTGGTCATTAGCTCATTGTTTTCCAACAAGTCCCACCCCACCCCCACTCCACCACCCACCTGAAGAGTCAGATTGAGAAAGGAACTGGGTTCAGGTGATGTCTGCTGTTTAGAAGGGACAAGAAGCGGTGAGAGAAGGCGGGCTACTGTGTTCCAGCGCGGGAGCTGCAGCTGAACCTCAAGTGGCTCAGCTCCTTCACAAACTGTGACCCCCCACTTCCAGCAGCTCAGGGTCATCCGCTTCCCAAGAGGAGAGTAAGGGGGGCCTGTGGAAGATGTCCTTGGAGGTACCAAGGTAGCCAGGTTCTCATGATTTCAATCTGCAAGACTTTCTGGTGGGTCCTGTTGTTACAAGTTCCTGTAAGAGCCATTATCCAATCTGTCCTCTGGGGTCGTTGTCCACAGCAGACATTGCCACAAAATAGTCTCATAAATTCAGTTTTGCTCCATGATGCTCTTGGATTCTGGTTTGAAGAAGCTTTCCAAAGTCCCAGTTTGCTTCTTTTCTACTCTCTGCCATTTTTGGACCATTCTGTTCTGTCATCGATCCTAGGTGGTTCGAGATCAGATCTCTCACTGCACAGTGAAATTGCGCCAGACCACAGGTCTCATGGAGTACTGCCTGGAGGTGATAAAGGAAAATGATCCTAGTGGCTTTTTGCAGGTAAGTATCAATTAGTTTCTGCTTCAGATCCTCAATGCCCCATGAGATTGATTCTACCAAGGCCAGATTCCAACCAGTCCTAAGTATGAAAGGTTTCTATCTTCTTGACACCTCCTACTGCCAATATGTCCATGATTTCCCCCCCAAAAAGTGACATTTTTCAATTCCTTGGATGTCTCGTGATTTCTTCAGTATTAGTTGTTTTAGTGAGATGCTATGATGTCAGTTGAATTTTATTTAACTTTCCATCCCAATGATTAAGGGACCTGTAATTAAGGACCATGTAGATCACTTGCAAGTCACTTTCTGCCAAACTGGCCAAGAATGACAGAGACTAAATATAAAAAATGAAAGCGCTCTCTGCCAAAGAATAGAGTGATACATGAAGAGGATGACATCTTAAAATGTAACAAATCCCATTCTACAGATTATCATAGGCAGCCTCTCTAAACTACTTGTAAAACTCATTTCCAAGTATGACAGGATACCCACACCTCAGGTGAGAATCAGGGTTGTTGGTTCTAGTAGGAGTCATTAGTCACCAACATAGCATTATTTAATGTTGCTGGCTTTAAGCTGATCTGTCCTAAACAGCATAATCATCCATCCAGGTTTGTCTATTAGACCAATTAACAGCTGCTGACTTTTATATCACCCCCTCTGACTCACAAAAGTGTCCAGATTTGCATGATAAATCATGGGTCACCCTCACCCTTACCGGCTCCTCCCCACCTGCACAGAGTCAGGAAGGTGTGAGTCCCAAGGAAGGTTGCTGGTGACACTCGGGCAGAGTTGAGGGCAGTGTCCTGTGGCCACTGTGGTGGTGTATTTCTTAGGCTGTGGTCTTTGATGTGACTAGATTTCTGACGCCCTCATAAGGAGAGTGCACCTGACTGAGGACCAGTGGGGGAAAGGCACGCTCACTCCCAGGATGACCACAGACTTCGACTTGAGTCTGGACAACAGCCCTCTGCTGCAGTCCATTCACCAGCTCGACTTCGTGCAGATGAAAGGTAGGTGTCTGGGTCCCCCCAGTCATAGTACCAGCCGAGTGGAGACTGGTGCTTGAAGCAGGGTCCAGGCAAACAAAAGGCAGCTGCCAGGTTTATAAATCACCTGAGAGGTGGGAAGGTAAACACACACGCCTGTGGTTAATGTTACAAACCCCGGAATGGCTCCTGTCTTACCGTGTAATGGACACGTACCTGGTAGCTGTGTAACCCACCTCTCAGAACAAACTCAGTGCTTGTCAGTTTGAGAATCTTAGGGATTTCAGAGGCTCAGCATCAGAGAACAGCTGGGGTGGGGCGGGGGAGGAGAGAGAGAGAGAGAGAGAGAGAGAGAGAGAGAGAGAGAATATCACAGTACATAAATGTTATCTTATTGCAAAAAATAAAAAAGTAACCCAGGCCCTGGCCAGCTTGGCTCAGTGGATAGAGTGTCGGCCTGCGAACTGAAGGGTCCCAGGTTCGATTCCGGCCAAGGGTACATGCCTGGGTTGTGGGCTCGATCCCCAGTGGGGGGTGTGGAGAAGGCAGCCCATCGGTGATTCTCTCTCATCATTGGTGTTTCTATCTCTCCTTCTCCCTTCCTCTCTAAAATCAATAAAGAAATACGAAATATATATTTTTTAAAGTAACCCAGAAATATTGACAAAAATCAAGAGAACTCAGAATTGCAATGACTGCTTCCACATGGGTAGATAGTGAGCAAATGATTGGACATGGATTAGTGGGAAATTGAAGGATCAGCGGCTTGCCAGTACTGGTCAGAAAAATTGGGCCTGGATGGAGAAAGAAAATAAAAATTTGAAATAAATGTTAACGTTTTTATTTATGTGATTAAAGGCTATGGCAAGATCTCTGAGATTTGGGGGTGGCTGAGGGAAAGGAAAAATACTTAAAATTATCTTAAGGAAATTAACTCTTTCAAATCAAAATTAAAACTCAAACCAATCATGCAATGATATTTTAATGGCAGCGTAAGTCATATCCATTTGAAAAATATTTCTAATAGGATTTTTTTTTTTTACTTTTTATATTGAAACTAGAGGCCCGGTGCACAAAAATTTGTGCACTTGGGGGGGGGTGAGGAGGGGGGTCCCCCAGCCCGGCCTGTGCCCTCTCACAGTCTGGGACCCCTCGGGAGGGGAGTTGCAATAGTAAGGAGAGGCCCGGTGTACCTTTAATCCAGTTTCTATCAATGGTTACATCTTGCATAACTAGCAAATAATGTCAAAACCAGGAAATCAACATTGGCACATTGTGTGTGTCTAGTCCTCTGCCATTTTGTCAGGTGGGTAGCCATCACTGCAATCGAGGTGCAGAACTATTGCATCACCACAGAGAGCTCCCTCGGGCTACCCCTTTAGTCAGCCACTCCCCTCCCTTCACATCCCCAACCCCGGGCAGTCATGGGTCTGTTCTCTGCATGATTAGTCATTTTCTGGTGTTTCCGTAAGAAATTGATTTTCTCTTTGCTTCTCCCAACTTAAGCATCCACATAATAAATGACTTGAAAGACACGTACTTTAAAATTTTTTGTTTCGTAGGAAAAATCTACATGCTTCCTTTATCAGACAGACAGAGCCATGTAACTCTGCAAGGTGTAGGGCCATGTGCCGATGGCCCACGTCACACAGTGAAGTGTAGCTTCTTAATGGATCTTTACCCTCCTTTATTTCCAGTTTTCTCATTTCGTTGTTCACTGTGTATTGCTATGGAACAATGCCCTCATTCACACTGAAGTAGAGTATAGATTGCAAACAAAAATGCTCTGCTGCAGTGACAACAATGCTTAGCATTTGTAGACTGCTTACCAAATCACGAGGCCCGGTGTACCTTTAATCCAGTTTCTATCAATGGTTACATCTTGCATAACTAGCAAATAATGTCAAAACCAGGAAATCAACATTGGCACATTGTGTGTGTCTAGTCCTCTGCCATTTTGTCAGGTGGGTAGCCATCACTGCGATCGAGGTGCAGAACTATTGCATCACCACAGAGAGCTCCCTCGGGCTACCCCTTTAGTCAGCCACACCCCTCCCTCCACATCCCCAACCCCGGGCAGTCATGGGTCTGTTCTCTGCATGATTAGTCATTTTCTGGTGTTTCCGTAAGAAATTGATTTTCTCTTTGCTTCTCCCAACTTAAGCATCCACATAATAAATGACTTGAAAGACACATACTTTAAAATTTTTGTTTCCTAGGAAAAATCTACATGCTTCCTTTAGCAGACAGACAGAACCATGTAACTCTGCAAGGTGTAGGGCCATGTGCTGATGGCCCACGTCACACAGTGAAGTGTAGCTTCTTAATGGATCCTTACCCTCCTTTATTTCCAGTTTTCTCATTTCGTTGTTCACTGTGTATTGCTATGGAACAATGCCCTCATTCACACTGAAGTAGAGTATAGATTGCAAACAAAAATGCTCTGCTGCAGTGACAACAATGCTTAGCATTTGTAGACTGCTTACCAAATCACTCTTCTAAGTGCTTTCCGTGGATTAACTCATTTTGTTCTCACCGCGCTACGAGGCAGCTGAGGAAACTGAGGCACAGGAAGACTGAGTTACTTGCCTAGACTCACGCAGCTAGTGAGTGCCAGGCCCCGGATTCAAAGCCAGGGAGCCTGACTCCGGAATCCACACCTGCTGCTTCCCGTTTGTACTATAAAGCTAGTGCCTTACTAAGTGGCTTCTTCCAGGAATCACTAAATTCCCCTCTGAAACTTAGAAATTTAGTTTTTTGTTGCAGCAACTCTTTCTTGCTGTTCAAATATTCTTCTTTTCCCTGGCTGATGTGGCTTCGTTGGTTGAGCATTGTCCCGTGCACTGAGAGGTCACCAGTTCGATTCCTGGTCAGGACACATGTCTGGATTGCCGGCTAGATCTCCAGTGAGGGTGTGCAGGAGGCAGATGTTTCCCTCTCTCCCTCTCTCTTCCTCTCTCTCTAAAATTAAATAAAAACGTATTTCAAAATAAATAAATATGCCCTAGCCGGTTTGGGTCAGTGGATAGAGCGTCGGCCTGCGGACTGAAGGGTCCTGCGTTCAATTCCGGACAAGGGCACATGCCCAGGTTGCAGGCTTCATCCCCAGGAGGAGGCATGTAGGGGGCAGCCAATCAATAATCCTCTCTCTCATCATTGATGTTTCTCTCTCCCTCTCCCTTCCTCTCTGAAATCAATAAAAATATTTTTTAAATAAATAAAAATAATTTTTTTCTTTAACACCTATGCAGTAGCCTGTGAAATGCAGCCACCTGAGTAGTGGTTAGAGCCCCTCCATCAGCATCTCTCGGTACCCAATTCTTTCAAGGAGGTAAAATCGTTCAAAGGTCATGTCACAAGCAGCTCAAAGGAGAAAATATGTCACAAAAGGACAATGTAAGGGCTTTTGGTGGGAGAGGAAAAAATTGAGCCAACCCGGTTAGCCGTGCTGATGGGGCAGGAGAGGAGGGACAGGTGGAGGATGTGAGCCTCCAGACTCTGAAGAGCTTCCATCAGCTGGCAGAGCCACTCCTCCCCCATTCACCGTCACTCTGAGTCTTGTCCTTCTGCCCGCCGTGGAGACCAGGCCACTTGGTAGGATGGTAACCATTGTGTTGGAGTGAACAGGCCCTTCATCTGGTCTGGGAACTTCAGGTTCATGGACTAGGCCTCACAGACCTCATTCCTAAAGCATCGTCACTCGGCTGTTCAGGCTGCACCAGAGAGAAGCGTGCACCCAGCTGTGTGTACAGCCCATTATTCTGTGCATACAGCAGAGAGGGCCAAGCACTCTGTAGGCCCAAATGCACAACACACAGCAGAAGTTCACCCGGGACACAACGTTATGCAGAACAGTCATGTATGAAGGTGATATAATAGGCCATTGCAGAGGAGGCTGGATTATTCCCTTTTCCTTTTCTTTTAAACACTTCATCTTAATGTAATTTACTGCTGATTGGTGTCCCTCTGCAGAGTTCATTTATATGCTTTGTTTTGTGCTCCTTAAAGTTTAGTTCAGTGAGAGCCATTCCTCTTTAGAATCTGAATAATTTTTATCTGTCAGATGCTTGTGATGGAAGGAAAAAGCCAAAGCTCAGGATGCCCCGGAATTTGACTGGCTGTTATGAAGACTTCCACTGGCCTCTTTGATATCTGTTAACATCTATACATCTGTATCAGTGCAGCTTTAGACTTTATTTTTTAGTATATTTGCAGTCATTTAATAAACTGCACTTTCATAGCTTATCAGTAAAAAAATATCTCAAGAAACTGCACCCCCACTGTAACCGGTTTGGCTCAGTGGATAGAGCGTCGGCCAGC
>NW_005359590.1:1807932-1846196 GCF_000412655.1 Myotis brandtii
CAGGTTCGATTCCGGTCAAGGGCATGTACCTTGGTTGTGGGCACATCCCCAGTGGGGAGTGTGCAGGAGGCAGCTGGTCAATGTCTCTCTCTCATCGATGTTTCTAACTCTCTATCCCTCTCCCTTCCTCTCTGTAAAAAAATCAATAAAATATATTTAAAAGAAAAAGAAACTGCACCCCAAAATCCATGTATAAATGACCAAAATTTAAGTAGCATTTTAAGGAACCTGACCATTGTGAAACTAACAATATGTGTAAGTCAGTGTTTTTAATGGTTCCAATTGTCTTCTAACTGTGGATTATAGTAGAAAGTTAAAATATTTTCCAAATTACTTAAAATATACATTTAAAGTTATGACTCAAACCGACAGCTAAAATTTCTACTTACTTTTTTCTTTTCTTTTCTTTTTCTTACTTCTTGAGTCAAAAATTTAACATCTCTTTGGTTTTGGTATTTCATCTCAGATGCCTTTTTTTTTCTTGATATGAAAGAAGATAGTTCTGTTGTTGGTTTTTACATGTTTCCATTTAGGCCAGTTACTATTTGGCAAGAATGCCCTGCTTATAATTATTCTATTAACTAAGGATTTAACTAATCTGATCTTTCTGATTTCACATCACCCCCAAGCAATTGAGATCTAAGTGGAGATTGCTGGTACCTGCTTTGTTCAAACATCCCAAAATTTTAATGACATGTTCTCTGGTTGCATTTTGATTAGAAAATTATCTTATCCTCCTTCTATACTATTGGGAGTGGTGTTTGATCTCTCAGACTTTTCTTTTATAAAAAACAATAGATTAAGCTTTGTTTTCTGTTTTTATTCGTTTTTGTGTGTGGTTAGTTTCGGGGGGGGGGCGGTATTTGGGAGGGTTGTTTGTTTGTTTGTTTAGTTTTTCCTTAATTCTAAGTTGGTATTGTCAGCTTTTCCCAGGTCATGGGAAGGAGATTTTAAGATTCTTTTCCTAAAAGGGCTCTGCTGCTTGGCTCAGAATAGATTTCAGATACCTACGCCATCCCAGAAAAATATTACCCCACAATTGTCTAAGTATACAAAGTGTCCCAAGATTCACTAGTCTGGGTGGTGAAGTGAAACACTAGAGTGTTCATTCTGAACCAGATGAAACAGTCACTTAACACTCCACCTAGCCTTTTTAGCACATATACCAACAGCTGTTAATCCCCTAACTGCCTCTACTCACCTAAGACACATTTAACTTTATTAACTGGTATTGAATGTAAGAGCTCTGAGTATGTACCAAGGTCATGGGCAAAGACAGTGTGACCTTAACAGACTCCCCTATCAATCATGGAGAAAGTGTGCCCAGAGGTTTGGCAGTGGAGACGAGTCCACATAATACTTGCATGTAATCTGTTCATGCATGTAATCTGTTCATTGTTTGGGGGGCCTAAAAGGCATGTCCTCAAAACCTGTGTTCATGTTTAACCTTGACAGTGTAGTAGTGATGGCTTGCCAGAAACAGCTTCCTCTAAAGCAGCGGTTCTCAACCTGTGGGTCGCGACCCCTTTGGCAGTCGAACGACCCTTTCACAGGGGTCGCCTAAGACCATCCTGCATATCAGATGTTTACATTATGATTCATAACAGTAGCAACAGTACAGTTATGAAGTAGCAACGAAAATAATTTTATGGTTGGGTCACAACATGAGGAACTGTATTTTTTAAAGGGCCAGAAGGTTGAGAACCACTGCTAAAGTCTAAACTTTCCCTTAGATGCCATTTGTATTGTTCAGCCACCATAAAACAAATGAGTTCACAAAGGAACCTTCAGACAAGGTGACTCAGCAAAATTGCATTCCCAACTACCATGGGTTTCGCGGTGAAACATTTCATTAATCCATGCCATCAATTCTTGGGAGGCTTTATCGTTCCCATATAGAAACCAAAAAGAAACTTCCCTTTGGAATTGAGGGTGGGGACTTCCCTCTAGTGCACTACAGTGGGGCCTTGACTTACGAGTTTAATTCGTTCTGAGACCGAGCTCGTTAAGGAGCTCGTTAACTCAAATTACCCTATCAACTCAATGCAAAAAATCAGCCGAGAGACAGCTGGTATCTCAAAAAACTCGTTAGTCGGGACATTCGTAAGTCAAGGCCCCACTGTATTACTAAACAGCCAACTAGAGAGGCAGCAGAATGCAGTGTAAGCTTGGCTCTAAATCCCAGCCCTGCCACTTACCAGCCATGAAACCTTTCTGTTTCAGTTTCCTCCTCTACAAAATTGAGATAATACCAGTACCAGTTACTGTGGGGTTGTTGTGAAAATTCAATGAGTGAATACACGTAAAACTTCACCCCACCATCATGCATTCAGTAAGTGCTCAAGGCCACCACCTATCATTATTTCTTCATGTCCATAGTGGGAGGCCCACTTCCCTTCGAGTGTCCTCCTACTCCTGCTACCTTTCACAGAGGAATTCCGAGTGGCTGTGACTGTTCACTATCTGAAGGATTAGGGGGAAATATTAAATGAATATGAAAAATCTGAGATATAATTTGAATGAAATGGACTTAAAAAGTTAAAACACTTGAAAACTTTGGTATAAGAAGACACTGTTGTAAAATTTAATTTTGAGCCATAGCTCTACCAGGCCCTTTCAGGGAAGTCAGTAAGAACAGCTGCCCCTTTCTCTCTAAGGGGAGACTTTTAGCCTGAAGCTGGATTTTATGGGCTCAAAGGATGCTAAGTTCTAGAATTCTATCAGATAGGGGAAATTAGTTCTTTAGGAAAGAAACCCACAATGATGTCTAGGAATGATCACAAAAGTGTCAAGATCAAGATAGCTATGGTAGCTTCAGTAACAAGAGTTTCAATAAACTAAAACCTTTTTTCTTGTAGTTCAGCCCAGGAACTGTGATGCTATCCATTTTCAAACCACAAAAGGTAAAATAATTTGGAAATACTTTGGATTCTTATAGACCATTTATTTTATACCCAATAAAGTATAATGGGGTAACATAACACCCACTATCAAATGTTTTTCTAAAATGTCAACTGTAATGTTGTCACATTTGCCTTTTATATGCAACTTCACTTTGGGGTAATTAATGGAAAAAAAATAATTCTGAGCACATTGAGAAATAGACTTAGACTATGCAAATAGTAGTAGTCTCTCTAGTAGTCTCTCTCTCTCTCTCTCTCTCTGCCCCTTTTTTGTTTGCTTATTTGTTTAAACCTGGGACAATGTTAAGATCTGAAGACTAGTGAGTGGTTAGATTTTTTTCTACCCTTTTGGTCTTTTAAAATGTACCCACTGAGGACTTATACTAGTAAGTGAGGTTCACATGTTTTAATTATACATGACACTATGTATTTCAATTAACATTTTAATTATGCCTATGTCCATATAGGGAAATTTGAGTTTCTTATCAGTCATTACAAGCATTTGTACATTCAAGTGAAACCTTATTGGTTTCTTATTGTGACCTTATTCTTTGATTTTATAATTGATAACATGTAGACTTTCCTGAAACATGAACAAAGGTAAAATGAGACTGATAGGGGAGCTAATGAAATAAAGAGAGTTCTAGAAATTGTTGATGTATGGAAGTTCTAACCAATATGGCCAGTTAAGAGCAACTATCCCCAAGGAGAATCATTCCTTGTCTTTAGAAGCCCTTTGAAGAATGGTTAGCTTGAACTTGTCTTATTTTACTCCACAGTTAATATACTAAAGTGTATTTCTTTTATATGGAAAATATTTAAATGACAAAGTAAGTTCCTAACATGTATAATAACCTAAAGTTAACCCTCTAATTACAACGCATAGGTGATACCTGTTTGTGTTTATATGGTCATTAGAATCGTTAGAGGGAGTTATGTCTTCTCTCTCTTCCTTCCTCCATCCAGTCCTGTAGTCTTTCTATTGAACGAGGCGATGAATGTATCTCCTTTCTCCATGTCCAGATGTTCTGGGATTTCTGGGGCTACGGATGCCATTGTTCTCTGATAAGATCCACCTGAACTCTATGCCATTGACACTTGAAACATGATGTCCCTTCCTAAACTGATCACCTCCAATTAACACAGCAGTTCTCAACCTGTGGGTCGCCACCATTTGGGGGTCGAACGACCCTTTCACAGGGGTCGCCTAAGACCATCGGAAAACACATATATAATTATATATTGTTTTTGTGATTAATCACTATGCTTTAATTATGTTCAATTTGTAACAATGAAATTGGGGGTCACCACAACATGAGGAACTGTATTAAAGGGTCGCAGCATTAGGAAGGTTGAGAACCACTGATTTAGAAGTAATGCTCATCATGATACCAATCAAAGGGAGGATTGTAACGAATATGCTAAGTAAGTTGGGAATCATCCCTCACAGATGATAAGGGAGAATATTGTAAATAAAAACATATCACAGATTCTAAAGAAGAGATAGAAAACTAATGTGTGCAGCAAATACGTTAGTATAAAACATTTTTCACACGAAGACTCATAATTTTAATTTAATTATATTTGCTCTAGTAACTCAGGCATGGTTTTCTCGTAATGTATCACAGTCTTTTCTTAAGTATAAGATAATTGACCTGCTTCACCTTCACATCTCTCATGGTATATATAGTCACTGCATTTGTTTCATAGGTCACCCAGCATAGAACTTGTTTCCTATATTGCTATTAAATTAACCGTCCTCTGGGTTGGGGTGACTGGCAAGGGGAGCAGATTTAATTCAATGCATGACATTCAGAATCCAGTTTGGGTACAGCATACCTCTTTCACAATTAGCTTTTGTTCATCTAAATGTCCCTGGATGTGAGCCAAACTGCCATCTCCCATTTTATTTTATTTATTTATTGAAATATATTTTATTGATTTTTTACAGAGAGGAAGGGAGAGGGATAGGGAGTTAGAAACATCGATGAGAGAGAAACATCAATCAGCTGCCTCCTGCACACTCCCTACTGGGGATGTGCCCGCAATCAAGGTACATGCTCTTGACTGGAATCAAACCTGGGACCTTTCAGTCCACAGGCGAATGCTCTATGCACTGAGCCAAACCGGTCAGGGCTCATCTCCTATTTTAAAGTGCTACAAAAATAAATTCATATTTTGGTGCTGAAAAATAATTGTTAAGCAGTTGGTAAAAACATTGTCCCCAGATACATATATCGAGTTTATATAGGAACTTGGATGATTCATGATTCGTTACCTAACATTTCTATGTCTGTATGTCTGAAGTCAGTTTTAAGTAACACAGAAGACTCAGCACAAAATGGAGACAGGGCTATGTTGTGACTAGTAACACTGTGACAGATAGTCCCAAGGTCACGAGGACACCCTGACCCTCCCTGTAGGCCCTGTTGCTCCCATACTGCTCTCTGGGCTCCCATGTGACTGTTCTAAACCTGCAGAAAGAACTGACTTGAGCTAGTGCTGTCTTCAAGGTATAGCTACCTTGAAAGAATGATGAAATTTCCTCAGAAGTTTCAAAACTAAGAAATCACTGTTTGTGTCAACTGATACCAAATTTTCAAAAATACACTGTTTTAGCTACTTATATGCACAAGGCCTTGAATAGAATCACTGGTTTAAAAGAAATGACAGGACCTTACAAATATCGTGGCTTCAGAGATATTCCTCAGGAATAGGCAATTTCAAGTTTTTAAACTTGGGATGTAGGGCTCAGAATAAATGTTATGATAGATGTATAAGCCATGGTATAGGTTAAAAGGGCTTTTATGGGCTCGACTGGAAATGTATCCCACTTGCAAACCATTTCCCTTAGAGGTGGTGTCTTTGATGCTCAAGGGAGTGAGAACAGAGCACTCGTCTCCCCTTGAGTTAAGGGAGGAAGTGCCACCTGGACTTGGCAGAAGGCAGCACAGAGGCTCAGGAAGCAGCCCCACTCCTGGAGGCAGGGAGGGAATCCGGGTCAGGTCCCCCCAACCCCTAAAAGCTGCCCCCCTCCCCCCAGGCCAGATACTTTGTCTAGTCATTGTTTATCAGAGGAATGTTTATCATTCCAAGATACTGAAATGTTTGCAGTTCAACAGAAGCCAGGGTTACACTAATTTCTGTTTAGCTTCCTCTCCAGTCCCAGCGACCCCTATCCTACAGCTGGAGGAGTGCTGCACCCACAACAACAGCGCCACACTGTCCTGGAAACAGCCGCCTCTGTCCACGGTGCCCGCCGAGGGATACATTCTGGAGCTGGATGATGGCAGTGGTGGGCAGTTCCGGGTAAGCAGACAGCCTATTCCTGGTTAACCAGAACCAGTGACTTCCTCAGTGCCCTGCCGTGCAGTCTCAGGCCCACTCTCCCTCCTCTCCTGGGGGCATACTCTCTGGCAGGGTCTGCCTACCCTCAGCTGAGGCCTGCTTTCTCCTTGTACCATATCAGAGATGAACGAAGGAGTCTCTGAATAGAAACGGTCCTGCCTTTCTCCTTCTTCTTCTCCTTCTTCTTCTATTAATTTCAGAGAGGAAGGAAGAGGGAGGGAGAGGGAGAGAGAGAGAGAGAGAGAAACATCAGTGATGAGAGAGAATCATTGATTGGCTGCCTCCTGCACACCCCTGACTGGGGATCGAGCCTGCAACCCAGGCATGTGCCCTGACCAGGAATCAAACCATGACTTCCTGATTCATAGGTCGATGTTCAACCACTGAGCCACGTTAGCCAGGCATGGTCCTGCCCTTCTTAAGAGAAAGTTCATGCAGTGCTGTGAGCTCTGGAATCTGAATGCCTACATTCAAGTCCAAACTCCACCAACGAACTTGTGGCTGCCCATTCCTCACCTCGTTGAGCCTTCATGTCCTCAGTTGTAAAATGGGGATGATAATAATAACATTCTTAAGAGTCATTTAGATCATCCATATAAAACCCTTAGCATGCTGCCATCCCAGACTCCAGTCTTCTTAATGTCCCACCAGAGAGTTGACGATTTAAGGCTGTGCTTTGAATGTGAATTATTTTTACTCATTACATCAGCATAATGTTGCAAAGTGTGCAGCTAAAGAGGGAGGCAGATGCCTAACCTTTGCTAAACATGCATAATGCTAGGATTTATTTTAAGCCTTTGAAATGTCATTCTTTCTCCCTTCCCTGTTTCCTCCCCCTTCATTCTGTACTGTGATGAAAACCTATACTCCTATGGCTTTGAGTGGATAGTCCTTGCAACAGTTCCTGAAGTCATTATTGGAGTTATAAACACAGCAAAAAGACCACCCTCATGTTTTCAAATCTGTTGTTCACAAATCACACTGATGGATAAAGAGCTCATAGGTATAATACACTGTGTAAATGCTATGCTAATAATAACAAGTACAATGCTATCTCTGACACCCAATTTTAATTTGTGAAGCCCTCGCTGCTAATAACTCTCATTCATTAAGCTGCCATGCTAAATACAAGGCACCATGCTAGTCAGTTTGCCTATATGACCTCATATAATCCTTACACTAACCTCATAAGCTGAGTATTACTATAACCATTTTCCAGGTGCGGAAACTGAGGCTAAAAGAGGTCAATTAAATGGCCCAATAGCTCATAGGAGTCAAAGCCAGATCTGATGCCCAAGCACTTTCCCCCTAACCACTGGGAAACACTACCCCCTAACGCCTCCCAAGGGTTCCTGGTAATTGGTGGCCTGTTATTTGTCGACCCTCAGGAAGTGTATGTCGGAAAGGAGACCATGTGCACCGTGGATGGTCTTCACTTCAACAGCACGTACAACGCTCGCGTCAAGGCCTTCAACAAAACAGGAGTCAGCCAGTACAGCAAGACCCTGGTCCTCCAGACGTCCGAGGGTAAGGCCCTTCAGCAGTATCCCTCAGAGCGAGAGCTGCGAGGCGTCTAAGCCGGAGGTAGCCCCGCCAGTGCCGCACTCCGCAGTGTGGCCATGACTCGCTCTGCGCCCTGGCCCAGGCCGCTGGTCCTCTCCGGCGCTGGGGAGCCCGTGGTGTGTGGATGTGTCAAACCAAAGAGTCCACAGCGGCAGTGCAAATGGCTCGGGCCGTCGGCTTCCTTTGATAACGCTCTAAATAAGCTGCAGTTGAAGAAGCTGAAACGCGAAGGCCTGAAGGTCCCCCCGCATTTGAGACCAATGTGTCTAGGCTCTAGGGCAGGCTCCCCTTCCCCACCATCCACATCATTGCCAGTGTTGCCCAGATGCTTCTCAATCGCCTGTTAGTGCTTGCTTGTTCCCAGGGGTGGGCCGAGGTTCTTTCCAGCTGCGGGTATGTCTGACCCACCGCGGTGCCAATGGGTGGGGTGCTGGAGCTGTTCAGAGAGGGCCAGCCCACCACTCTTGCGCACCCAGCATGGACTGCTTCCATTTCACACCCAAGCCCAGGCCAGCAGCACCAGGACTGAGGCTTCCTATGGGCACCAGACAGGACGAGACCAGCAACTCCACATTACCTTGCGATTTCGTCTTTGCCAGTCCCTCTAGGAGTGGTCAGAATGCCTAGGGCCACTGTATGAAGTCGGTCTCTAGATATTTTGGTCTGTAAATATTTTGGGTCATCGAAGGCAAGCCATCCAGCTCAGATGGCCAGGTATAACCTCTGAGGCTTTTAACATTTTCATTTTAAAAGCAATTGCAACCCATGAACTCCAGCCTATGAAGAGGTATCTGTGGTTGGTGCCAGATCATACCTTCTGGGTATGATTTTAATCATAGAAGACCCCACACTACTGGCATTCTCCATAACTTCCCTCTGCAGAACTAATTGTTGATTTGGGTCAAATTCAAGATGTTAGCTAAAAGAACTATGGTGGTGTTCCCCCCACGCCCCCCTGACACACACACATACACTTTCCACAAACCTCAGCCTGTGCCAATCGCCCCTGAAATGGTTCACATGGTTAAAAACAAGCACAACTTCAAATCCCACAACACGGTTGATAGGCCCCTGGCCATGAAAACCATGTGTGGGGCGCAGTCGTAAGTCTGCGAGGGATGCTATTCAAAGAGAAGGATTTCTTCAAGGGAAAAATGTCCACGTGGTCTATTTCCATTTGGATTACAGGGATGTGGTAGCTTCAGTCTCCCCGGGGTGATCCTTTTAGCATCTTCTCTCTGGGATGACCTATCAGCTTGAGAGCAGCTGCCTCTTTCCCCACAGTCCCATGGTAACTGCTAATGCCTTCCCAGAGTTCCTCTTAGACGCAATGCAGAAGGCCCTTCAGGGCGATGGCCTCATTTCCATGTGTACAGGATGTGTGACTGAAGAGTGAGGTGCATGCCGTCAGAGCAGGGAGACCATTCGCTACTAATGTTACTAATCCATGTCATCAGACTTACTGGGACACTACTTCTACTCCTAATACATCGTGGAAATCATACTTTTCTGCTAAAATCAGTTATCAGCTTAGCAGCTTGAGCACTCACGTCTCTCTTTTCATCCTGCAGGAGGATGAAGTTTGTAGCTTTCACTTAATGTCCATAAGATTGTGGTGTCTAATAAATTACAAAGTTGGAACTGCGATCCTTGGTGCCACAGTCACAGAACTGGGGGTCGTTTTCTAAAAGAAACTAATGGAACAAGTCCTCTTCCAACAAAGAAACTGTGCTGTAGAAATAATTTCCTCCATGAATTTTATATATTGTATACAAATATAAGGTATGTATCTAACTACCAAGACAACCTTATCATCGTGTAGAAACCAGTATCCTCTGTTACTGCACAGAAGTGATTTTCTCATGATGAAATAAAGTTCACACACATATGCCTTCTCCATAACTTTGGTTTGTTCTATTTGTTTCTCCCTCATTCTAACTCATTCAAACAGTGAGACAAGATTTAGAAAGCAAGGAAAAATATAATGAATAGCTTATTTTAAAAAAAGATTTAATTAATCTATAACAATACAGAAAGCCTATAGAATTAAAAAAAAATTATATCGTCTTTGCTTTTTAGAAATCAGTGAGGAAATGCCATTAATGGAGTGTTGATATATTAACTGAGATTATGCTTTATTAATATTATTTCCTATAATTCCTGGAAAGGTTTGCTTCAGATATATTTTTTCTTTGCTGCTATTGGAGGTAAAGGGGTGGTTGGTTTTCACTTTCTATTATAATACAATCTTTTTGCATTCTTCTTAGCAAGATTTAACCCCTTCCCAAAGTTCAGAGCAAAAAAGTCTGTATCACAGAATACAATTCATAGGTGATTGCAAGTCAAACTTGTATTTACATGAATTTCGTCTGAGGTTTAAATCACTTGTCACTTACACTCTTTGAATGATCACAAAAGTTTCTGCTGATCTAAAAGTAACATTAGGGAAGATCAGATGCCCACATTGTTATGAATTCCCATCATTTTTTTCAAAATCAAATGTGTTTGTGTATTGATCTATTTGTTGGGCAGTGTTTGATAACTACCCACTGAGTGGCAGGCTGTGGGTATAGAGTGTGAAGCAGACCTCCCCCTGCTGCCTAGGAAGAGAGACAGGCCTTAAAGAAACAGACGCACAAATAGTTGCATATTTGCAAGTTGTGATACACAGTGTGAAAGAGGGGAGAGGGAAGACGTAATTTGTATAGGGAATTGGTCAGGAAAGCAATGAAAAATAATTTAATTCAATGGAAATGATAAAGGATGTGTTATTAAAAGAGCAGAGGAAAGGCAAATGTATGTTTGGTTAGTTCCCTACAAGCAAAGTTCTTGGGGATGTACCTAAAACAGCCATACAAATAAGGTCTGTTGTATTCTAAACCAAATTACCCTGACTTAAGAAGAAATAGAACTGTAAGAAATTAAGAATGTGAACATTGTGTAACAAGATCTTCTTAATACGTAGAGTTCTGGACTCAGTCTGGGAGACTACTCTTAAAAAAAGAAAGGAAAAAAAAACGAAGAACAAGAAAAAGAAAAGGAAATATTCTGTTTATTTTTCCCTATCTCCCCTCTGCCTATCTAAATAGACTATACTTTTTTTCTTTTTCTTTAATCTGAAGAGAAAATGAAATAGACCAAAGGCAGTATTCCTGGGGCCACATACTTTATGGAGACTGTTAACTGGCTGAAAAGAGAAGGTCTCTCTGACAGCCTCAGATCCCAGAGCCAGGGAGTTGTTCTCCGAAGCCTTCTCAGCAGAGGTGGCGCTGTGCTCACCACGCCTCCAGGGGATTAGGACAGGAAGGGTTGCACCCGCTATGTAATAAATACTCTTTAACACAAATGTTTGTGTGAAAAGGTTATTTTCCTTGGACAACTTCCTAGAAGTGGCATTATGGACCAAGCATTTTTAAGGCCCTTGATCTGTGTTTCCAAATTGCCTTTTAAATAGATTTTACACCAGAAATGTATGAACTATTTCATTTTACACTAATTCTACTACTTAGAGTTTCATTTTGACCTACAAGCAGCCTCTCCTAAAAGTACAAATGTTTCTAAAAGAAGCGTTTTTTGGAAGGTTTTACAAGTGGGTTATATTTTTTTGTTATTTTTGTATCTGATTAGGTCTTTTATTTGAATTTTTCAATTTTATTTTTCTGTTGTTATTTTTGTATCTAATTAGGTCTTTTATTTGAATTTTTCAATTTTATTTTTCCATTACAGTTTACATTCAATATTATTTTGTATTAGATTCAGGTGTACAGCATAGTGGTTAGACAATCATATCCTTTGCAAAGTGAGAACCCCAATATTTCTAGTACCCACCTGGCACCTTAGAGTTATTACAATATTATTGGCTGTATTCCCTATGCTGTACTTTTGTAACTACCAATTTGTACTTCTTAATTCCTTCATATTTTTCACCTAGTTCCCCCAATCCTCCTCCCCTCTAGTAACCATCAGTCTGTTCTCTGTATCTATGAGTCTGTTTCTATTTTTTTGTTGTTTATTTTGTTTTTTAAATTCAACATATAAGTGAAATCATATGGTATTTGGTCTTTCTCTGACTTATTTCAGCTAGCATTAAAAGAGGGTATTTTTAAATGTATATTTTCATGGCTGTTTTACATCTAAGAGCTACATGAAATACATCACAACACATTGCAGGGAAAATGAACATGATCTAAAGGGAAGAGAAGACTTCCCAGAGAAGAGAGAGGGAGAGAAATCCGAAGGGAATAACTGTATGCAAGCCCAAAACTTCAAAACCTGCATTAAGGTGACTGTGAAAAGGACATCATTCATTCATTAACTGAGCACCTCAATGTTGTCTGGCACTGGGCTGGGCCCCAGGACCACAGAGATGCATAAGGCATGGTCCCTGCTTTAGTACGTATGGGTTTTAGTCCTCCTCCTTCCTGAACTGCATGGCACCTGACTCAGAGCATCTAAAAACTATGGCACCACCTGACCTCTCTAAAGCTAAGATGTCTACCCTACAGTCAGGATAGTCATCTTACAACCAAGAAGTAAGCCACAGTGATCTCCGATTGGGAAGAAAAAAAAGTTCAGGCATAGAAGCGCCTGTGTTATCCTCACAGCAGAGCCCTTGGCCTCACTCACTTCTCACTTACTCTTGGTTTACGCACAGTTCACTGACCCATTTATGAAGAGCACTCGAAGCATCACATTAGAGGAGAGAAGAAGGAATTGGTATAGAAGTGAGTTGAGGCTATTGGTAGCATTGAGCAGGAAAGGTAACTAGAAAAACTGAACAGACAAAGAAAAATCAAAAGAACATGCTATGACATATGTTCTGGGTAAGAAGTTACATAATGCATTTTAGAAATATTTCCATCTAACACATTTAAAAGTTAGTATATTATCTGGAATCTTTGGTAATGAAGTATTAGATATACCTCAGAAGGCTTTGTGGAATTCTATATAATAAAAGGCTAATATGCAAATTGACCAAACGGCGGAACAACTGGTCACTATGATGCGCACTGCCCACGAGGGGGCAGATGCTCAATGCAGGAGCTGCCCCCTGGTGGTCAGTGCACTCCCACAGGGGGAGTGCCACTCAGCCAGAAGCCGGGTTCGTGCTGGCGAGTGCAGCAGCAGTGGCAGAAGCCTCTCTTGCCTCTGCGGCAGCACTAAGGATGTCTGACTGCCGGCTTAGGCCCACTCCCGTGGGGCCTAGGCTGTCAGTTGGACATCCCCTGAGGGCTCTGGGACTGTGAGAGGGCACAGGCTGGGCTGAGGGAAACCCCCCACCCCGAGTGCATGAATTTTGTGTACTGGGCCTCTAGTCATAATATAAAATAAACCCTCCATCCCCCCACCCCCCCCCCAAAAAAAACCACCTCTGATCATTTTGTGTCACAGTTCTAAGACCCTCTTCATTGTCCATTAAAATATCCCATGAAAAATGACAGCTACATAGATTTTAGACTCTACCTCTGTACCCATTGCTAATGTCTAACCCCCCCCCCACCCTGCTCTGTTGCTGCAACATTCTAGATTTACCCTATGTGTTGCTTTCCCATTGCTGCTTTAATAAGTTGCCACTAGCAGCCCACATTTATCATCTTACAGTTCTAGAGGTCAGAATCCTAAATGGGCTTCACCGGGCTTAAAGGGAGGTATCAGCAGGGCTGGGTCCCTTCAGGCAGTTCCAGGGGAGAATCCAATCTCTTTCCTTTTCCGGCTTCTGGAAGCCACCTGTATTTCTTGGCTCATGGTTCCTTCCTCCATCTTCAAAGCCAGCAGCATAGCAACTTCCACTCTCTGATTCTGACCATCATGCTTCCCTTCTGTAAGGACCCTTGCACTTACCGTGGGCCCACCTGGCTAGTTCCGGGTTACCTCCCCAGATCAAGATCCTTAAGTTAATCACACCTGCAAAGTCCGTTTGGCCAAGTCAGGTGACACAATCACAGGTTCCCAGGATTGGGACGTGGACATTCTGGGGCACGCCATTGTTCTACCTACCACACACTCTATCATTGTCATTAATGCACCACTCTACGTATGGGAAGGTGCAGCCTCTGAAAGGTTATGTAACTTGTCAGACCCGGGCCTTTCAGCTTCCGATGTGCAGCCCAGTGTAGTCTAACATCAGAACAATGCTATCTGCTCTCTGCTACAGGGAAGGAAAGAGGAGAAAGCAATCCTAAGTTTGACACTAGATCAGTGCTACTTGCTCTCAGCTAAAGGGAAGGCAAGAGAGGAAAGCAACCCTAAGTGTGTCTGCTAGGTGTTTAAACGTCTTGTCAAAACAAAGCAGCATTGTGTAGCTGCCTCACGTGTTTATCCAGAAACCCCAGGCAGAAAGAGGTTTCTGGATAAACACTTCCAAAGAGTCATGTGAGAGTTTTTTGGTTTTTTTTTTAAAGAACAACATTCCTGCTTTTAAAAGAAGGTGTGAGGTGGTCATTTCCAGCATAATATCTGAGCTCTTCCTCAGGGCCTGTGCTTTATCACGTCTCTGCGCTTCCTCTAGTCCCCCAACCCATCCCAGTGAGCGTTCTCCTAGACAGGTCCTCCAACCCATTTGGTACCAGCGGCTGCTGCTCTTGGTCAGCAGAGACAGGTGGCTGTCTGGGAAGGAAAAGGGATGTTGGGGCCACATTTTTGAGACTACGGATAAGGCTGCAAATTCCAGCACCTCAGCAAAGAGGTGCTCAGAGCCCTGGGAAGGTGTTCTTAAGCATTTTCTTAGTTGAATGTCCATAGGAGCCATCTCCCCAACACCTTCCAGGATTGCTTTATCTAATGACAATAAAAGGGTTGGGGTCTTCAAATTACATCTTAGAAACTGCTTTATAAAAGAGGACAGCGAAGGCATTACTCATAAAGATCAAAATGCCTTTTGCCCCGTTAGACTCAGCATCACACTACCCCTTCTACTATGATAGCTCCTCCCACACATCAAAGGAAATAACCCAGAGAATAGTCAGTGGCGCGGTCGGAATGTAGCCCCAGAATGGCCTCCAATGCATCTGTCCTAAATCTCTTTATAGATATTTTGTGGTGATGTGGGGCCAGCATAAGTGTTGCACTCTCAGACCCTCATGTCCTGAGATTCCTCCGCGAGAGAAGTTGTAACCTATAAGGTGAGGGGAATTTTATTCACCAGGAATTGATCCTGCCTGGGTCCCTCTCCTGTCCTGTCACAGTTAAAGGTTTGGATGTGTCCTTTAATCTCTCGGGATTTTAGTTTGTTGTTGTTCTAGGGGTCTTTTCAGTTGCAGCGGTTCTCAACCTGTGGGTCGTGACCCCTTTGGCAGTCGAATGACCCTTTCACAGGGGTCGCCTAAGACCATCCTGCATATCAGATATTTACATTACGATTCATAACAGTAGCAACATTACAGTTATGAAGTAGCAACGAAAATAATTTTATGGTTGGGTCACAATATGAGGGACTGTATTTAAAGGGCTAGAAGGTTGAGAACCACTGGATAGATTTAGAGCAGATGACCTCTAGGTTCTTTATAATAAGTACCCTCTGGTTTTTTCCTATGGCTTCTCTCTTGAAAATTACTCCTGAAAGCTGTTAACTACTTCAGAAAATGCTATGAACAGGTGTAGACAGCTCCCGCCTCCTCAGAGGGTCTTCCTGGGTCTTAGAGATCTGCCTGTGCTACTGGAATTTCAACACTAATAGGAGACAGCTGACTAGGGATCACATCAGGAAAAGTATGGTTCACTGTAGGTACTTTTCCTATGTCTCTGTTTTGCTTTTCTTAAAGCCTCTCCCAACATAATTTCGTTAGGAGAACGTGCATTTTCAGGACAAAATCCTCATGGGAGGTAAATCATTCCTGAACAAATTTGGGCGGATTTTATAACGTCCAAGGTGAAAGGCATGATGACAGGTCTCAGAGCCCAGAAAGGAGACACACTCGGTTCCTTTTAAACCTGAGAACATGCACGGTATCCCAGGGAACTTCCTGAGGTTCTCCACGGGGCCAAATTGGAGCCAGACCCTATTTTTTGTTCTGAGGAATGTGCTTTGCAGTTGACACTCTGGGGAGCAGGTTAGTCCTTTGGAACCTTTTTTATCTGTTTGAAACATAGGGATTTTTGGTTCTTCTGATGACAGTTCCTTAGAAATAATGCCATCGTATTGTCAATTGGAGTGGAGGACTTGGGGACAAAGTATGCAGCCGTCCCAGTGGTAGTCAGAGGCTGTTCCATTTGTTCTTATAAAAGGTCTCAAAACAGATTTGTTTCTCACTTCTCAACTGCAATTAATGCCACACTTATGAAAGCTTAAAATACCACCTTCCGCTGGAAATTATATGCCAGTGGACATCCCTGTGACTCTGGACTCTTCTTAGGCCATTGAAGGAAACTCGACCTCCTTCATTCATTTCTTTCTCTCTTGTAAAAGCTTCCCAACAAATGCAAATTCTTTTCCAGCTGGCTTATAATTGAACTGAAACTCACCTTTAATGCTGCTCGTGCCGTCCTTAGTGACCTTTCTTGCTTTGCTGCGCTCTGAAATGCAGCCGTCTCGCTAGGCCAGTGCCCAAGGGCTGTTGAAGTTACCAAGCTGTTCACTAGCAGACAGGGAGACCACCAGGAATCCACCAGGGCACAGAGGCAGCTGGAGTAGCACACGCTACCAGAAGGATCCCCTGTCAGTTTGCCTTTCCTCCTTGAATTTCAAAAATACTGTATACTGTATTTACACTTCCACAATATTCTATGATGTTCATAGAAATCTTTAGTGCTTTGTATATGTTGGAATCAGTCAAGAAGCTCTACTCCCAGAAGAGTGAAACATTAATCAATTCTATGAAACACAGACTTTCTCTAAATTATTCTTTCTCTATGGTCAGCTTTCCTGCCAGTTCATGTTTCCTGGCTGCTTAGTTCTAATACAATATTTGGCACATGGTAGGTGTTCAATAAATGTTAGCTAATGAATCAAAGAAATATACAGTTAGCCAAGCAGAAGTACCACACAGATATTCTTTTTTCACCTCAAGCCCAAAAGTCAGTAGGCAATAAATGAGGTCCACCAGCCAAACTTGCTTTGATAATTCTTGATCCCGCAACCCCAGGTGAGAAGGGAAAGCTGTCCAGACAAGGGCAAGAGGAAAATGATGGTCCATGTCAGAGTTGATGGAAAGTGTCTTGACCTATTCCCGTTATGAACACAATCCCCATCCCAGTGTCACAGATATGCCTAGAGTGGTCACACCAGTATGCAGCTGCCATACTGTTTTCCATTGCTCTTTACTCTTTTTACTTAGCAGACAGGATCACTGCATGGGATGAAACATGACAGAAACATAAAACTTTTGAAGAATCTACTTGTCTTTCTCTAGTGGTCTACATGCTAAAAACCAATGATCATCATCCTGGATATTAGCTATGAACTGAGACATGGCTTTGCATCACGTATTCTGGGGGGGGCGGGGGGAGATAATCTCATTCCTGTTTGTCTTGACTAATAGAATACTAATGGCTGAGAAGCCTTCTTCAGGTCTCAATATTTGTGCTTTGAAGAGGGGGAGGGGGGAGTGAGATGTACATACTTCCTGCATCCCATGCTACAACACAAAATACATATATGTCTAGCTGTCTATATGCACAATGTGAGTTATGTGATTCAACCAAACAAGGGAGTGACATACAGTTCCCAATTTTTCTTATTGTCTTTGGTTCATGTCTTTAAACATGTACAGAAGGGCATGACAAAATTAAAGCTTTGAAAACCTTACCATAGAAGGAAGATCAGAAATAGATTCTACTTATCCCAGAAAAAGGAAAGAACTAAAGGGGATTGGTGACTGCCTGCAAATACTTGAAGACCTAGTGATCTGTTCTGTGTGGTCCCAGGTAGTAATGCTACAAATGACTGGAGCTCCCTAAGAGGCATTTCCAAACCTATATAAGCAATAACTGTACACCAATGGGCTGCCCTGAGGTGATGAGTTTCTCAGTGCAGGGTATTTCAAGGGGGAGTTTGATGATTGCTCCTCAGATGTTACCACCATGTGTCTTCCCTCTAAGACTCCTGCAACCTAAGATAATATCCAGTGGCATAGATGGTCCATAGGCAGCAGACCAAACATTTGCACTAAGTGCTCAGGGTTGGGCATAAAGACACTCATGTGGAACGTGTTCTCTCTCTTGCAATTCATTTGAGATGCTCCTTAGAGAACATGGGGTAAGAGCCCAGCTGGTAGGGTGTGGGTGGCCATAGGTGGGAAAAACTCAAAGACAGAAATGGACGGTTGGATAATGTGGTTATTAAATAATCCTGCCTGAATAGAGGGCATACTTCAAGAATAAGAGGAGTCAAGGAAAACTGGGTCATCAATAAACAATGGATCCACATAAAAGGATAGAAAAACAATACTATTTTAGTGTTGAGCTATTAATCCCATGAATAATGATAGCTACCCTCACTCCTCACCCAATGGAGTGGTATCCTCACCAACTTTAAGTTTTTTTTTCCTGGTGCTGAGTATAGAAAAGGTAAGTACAATCCATGATGTGCTCGTATATGCTCCCAAGGTCTGGATTCAGTACATATCTTTTCACTGATTTTCAGATGATTATTTGGGGTTTCGATATACTCTGAAATTAATTTTACTATATATGCCCTTTCTCTTAATTTTTGAAGCAACAACTATTTTCAATATAACAAATTGATTGTTACCAGAGATTTTTTTCAATAAAAGATCTTTTACTGTCAAGAATATACTGTAAATGCCTTTTCTCCCTAAAAGAAGTCCACATCCGTTTGTGGTGCTGTATTGTTGTTTTTCAAATTTTCCCATTAAACTAAAAGACTAATTTCCCCTTGAGATAATTATAACAGGAATTAATTCTTATTTACTATTTCTGAAGAAAGACATGATCCTATATGTCAAATCATCCAAACCATATAAAGTTTAGGTAGAGGAAAATTTAAATATATTCTCATTGGGACCATGATGTCTTAGGTCCATAAACAGCAATTCCTTTTCTCTGAGATCTGGTTTATACTTTTCTTTTTTTAAAAAAATCCCCTCAAGAATAAGTCTAAAGCCTAAAAAGCTAACTTTCTTATTCTAAGTTCAGAAATGAAAATGAGGCAACTCTTGACAATATTAAAATGAAAACCCACCAAGGCCCCTGTTCTGAGCCCTTCAAGGAAGATCATATTCCACAAACATGCCCTCAGTTTTTTGCTTGAACATAATAGCATTTTCACAGGATAAAGGGTGTGTTCAAACCAGGCTCAAACCAGAAAAATATCCTCAAGAACACCCTCTGGCCATTGAAGTAAAATTACTTTTTCAATGGGAAGAAAGTTCCTTGTTGGTTTTGGACATTGACTCTTACCATCATGTCATGGGTAGTTGCTAAATTATGACTATCAAACTATGTTCTAAGAAGGCCCCATTTGGTAAAACATCAATCTCTGCCCAGACCACCCGACTGCAAAGAACCAGTTATTGATTGACAAAAGAGAAAGGAGTGAATTTAGTAATTTAGAGAAACTACCTCACAAGCCCTTCTAAAGCCAGATCAAGTAATTGGTAAGTCCTTTCTCTGGTGTAATAGTGATCTTCTCACCAGACCTGACTATCTGAACATAAAGGCCTTTTTTCGCCACCAATTCACCTCACCATTGCCCACAGTTGGTTTATTATTAGAGAACCAGAGATGTTCCAGGGGCATCCCTAGGGTCTGATCATAACTCAGAAACAGAGGTAAGACTCCTTCCGCAATGGTCATCCCTATTTTCCTTGCCTAGCCAAAGAGCAAGTCTCGAGTGTGCTGGTATAGAAAAATCATCCATTTTGAAATGGAAAAAAAATATGTATGGAGAGAAGAGGGGAAATGTGGAACAGCAGAGAGTTGGTAAAAATCCTCACCTCCTAAGTAGAAACCCCGTAAGAGGTAGTAACTTCAGAACTAGCTGAAGAGGGTGAAATATTAATCTCCTCTTCACTCCTGGATAAAATTTACCTCTAAAGTTTCTAATTTCAACTCTAAAAATATTTCATTAAAAGGGAACTTTCTCTACCATGAAAAATTGGGGGAAATGAAAACAACTGTATGTGATGTCCTCTGTCTGGTCTTGGGTTCTGACCTGCCTAGAATTCCCTCCCAGCCCAAGCCATTCTGGATTAGGAAATGCCTGTGGCAACGGCGGGCTGGAGGGGGCTCGGTACAGATGCACTGGTGAGGCCGGTCTTGGGGAACTGTGCACGGGCAGGTGGCAGATTTCTGATCTCCAGTTTGCATTGATCTTACATTTAGACACAGATTCAGAAGAACAGACACTCCCTTTTCCAGTGCCTTCGGAAAGATTGCCGCTCCGTAGAATGAGTCCTTTCTCCTCCACCCTAAATCTCCAGCCCAGCTTTCCCGGGAGATCCTACTTTGATTTCCGATCCTCACCCCACCAGCTGAGCTTGCATTCCTCCTTACAGTCTCTCAATGCACCGGGTGAGCTGAGCTCCTCTGACCTTTCCTCTTGATTGATCTCTGTGCCTTGAAGGCATCTCTGAAATAGCTGTTTTGTATTTGCCATTCATGTGCGTGGAGCCGGCCATGAGCGAGTCTCGATGTTTGTGGCCTGCTTTGATATGAGGGGCACTTGGGCCATGGAGCTTTGTGGTGGTCTTGTTTGTGTGGTGTGAGGATGCCCACCCCCCATCGAGTTGTGGTCAATGTACAATGGCATTGGAAAGCGATGAGTGAAGTTGTTCTTTTTGCACAAGCTGGTACCACCATGGACAGCCTGCTCTGGCATCATATGCAGTGGCATAGCACGGCACAGGAGCTGGCTGAGGGGAGGCCTTAGAGGTTTGCTACCCTGCTGTATCCAGGAAACCAGCTCTGTCTGGGGCACTGGATCAGTGCATCCTGCCTGGAGTGGTCTGATTAAACATAGACTCAAGAGATCTTTATTGAAAAAAATAAGACAAAGCAACACCAACAGCAGAATGCATCATACAAATAAGCAAACCAGAGGGTAGAAAGTAAAAACATTTTCTGCAAAAGCCTGTGCTCACTGGTAGGACAGTTGGGCTCAAGGATGGGTTTTGGGTTGTTGTTTTTTTCCAAGCAAAGGGGAGGGACCACCACTAGCTGAATGAGAAGCCCTTAACTAGCTTAAGGCCCAAAGATCTGAGTCATTGAAAAGTCTGGCCTCCCCAGAGGTTTCCCACAGCCAAGCAGGTTGTGACAGGGCTCTAGGCCGACTGCAGGAAAGCTAGACCTGTGCTACCATGCAGTGAACTGTCTAGCAAGTAGAAACTTTAAACATCTACGATGCAGACCTATTTGATCTCTTCAGGACTATATTGTAATCATGGAGTCACGTGATGCACATTTCACATTTCCAAGGGTTTCTTTTGTTTCTTATTTTATTCTTTTTGCTCATCCCACATCCTGGAATGAAGAAGACCACAGCATGACAGTGCAAAAAGGATGCAGGGACTTCAAGCTCTCTTTAAAATGACATTTTTCTTTGTGCTTTTACGTTTCTTATTGTTTTTCTGTGCACTACTGGCTTTCAGACATGCTCTGTTATGGAATTCTTTTCACTTGTGTCTAATGTACTGGAATATTGTAATAGTCTCTGTAATGTATATTGTCTCAAGAATAAAATGCAATGTGGGTTTCGGGGTAATTGATGGCTGTTTGCACTGTTCTAGTTGTACCGTTGAATCTTGAATGTTTGACAGTGTGTTTAAAGTAGTGTAAAAAGATTTCACAAAACTTGTTTTGAAAAAGACTTGCACAAAGGCATGATTCATTTAAACGTGTTAAAAGCCCTGTTGAGATTCTATAAATTTATTTCCAAAGCTGGATATGAAATTCAGTTTTAAAACTCCATGTGTTCTCAGGAGAAAATTATTCTTTTGTGTGCAAATTCATTCCAGAGTAACCAAAAACAAGTAAGTTCAAAATCTTTAAATTTTGCTTTTAACTTAATTATTAGTCCTTTCTAAGTTCCCTTCTTAATTCTTCTGAAATTCTTTTAATTCAGTGTATCATCCTTCAATTGTTTTACAAGTTAATATATTAGGGTCTTATAAATTGAAAAAAAATTAAATTATCTTCTCTAGGGGGTACTCTAGTGCTCCTCAAAAACACGTTTTCTAAGCAGTCCCTGGCACCACTTGAAATTATAATTCTCACATCTTTGAACATGTTAATACATGACTGCTTCCTCCACCCAATGCAACTTCTCATGGGGCAGGTAGGGGTACCCAATCTTAAGGAAAGGGGGTAGTTGGAAAAGTTCCACAGGTGATTCTAAACTATCTCTGAGATCACTCGCACCCCCACCATCCACCAATCCCCCTTTTCCTTAGATGCAAAGGATGTAGTAAAACAATCTGAGAAGAAGATGAGGCCATTTTATTATATTTCATTCACGTCATTATTAATAATTATCAGATGTATTTATTAGCATATAGATTACATTTCCCATTTGGTTACATGTGTAGCATTTAACTTGGGCCCAGTCACAACAAAGGCCTAACCCGAGTTAGAAGTGCATGGAATAGTGATGTAGAATGGAGTTTTCTCAAGATCCAGCGTTTTCTCCCATTTCAATGGGATGAATTTTTCTCATTTCTAAACAGTAATCCTTCTTAATGTGGAAAACTTAGTGGAAAAGATTGAATTTGAAGAAGGAGAAAATTTAAGCTGTACAAATTAGAGGAATATTTATTAAATGGAAAAAAAAGAGGTACTTCTTATTTCAAAAAAGCAGAAAAGCAATCTTGACTCAGCAAATAAACTAATATAAAAGGGCTTTGGTTTTTCATGAATCAAGCCTCTGGTGACTTTATTCAGCAGGTGCTTTTTTAAGTGTAAACAAATAATTATTATCAACGTGGTTGTTGTTTCATAGCTTTGATGTGTAGTATCTCTTTATAGGATGCAATTTTGAGCCACAATCTGCACCTTACTCTCAATTAGGCAAGTATACCTATTGTAATTGTTATCTTTTACCTATGTGATTGGTATGCTCAATTTCCTTCACAAAATAAATGGCAATAGCTTCTTTTATGTCAATAAAATTGTCTAATTGTCATTCAAATACCATTATAATAGCTTCTCAAATATTTAGAAATATGGAAAAGATACCTGTATTTTAATTTTATACCTCAAAGATTACTTTTCCTGACCAGTTTTCTTACATATACATCCATGCAAAGCACTCTTTATGAGCGCTAAGTGTGGGTAAAGATAGTCAGACCAACTGTTGTGGTGTTCCTAGAGTTTAAAATTGAGCCCTTTTTTGGTATTAGCCTATCAAAAGAGCTATGTTTTCTTATCAATGTCAATTTTGCTTCCTATTTCTCTCTCCCATGCCTTTCACTTGGAATGACAACAGTTGACATTAAAAAGCTGTTGGCAGGTATGAAATAAACTTATTCTGTTACAAATAGCAAAGACCACAGTGCCTGTGAGGTGGCTCACAGGTTCCACAAGTCAGCAGTGACTTCCCTCTAGAGTGTGTGATCAGCAGGCGGCATTTAGAACTCGGGGCGCAGCAATGTGGACAAAGACATCGTTCTATCTGCACCTCGTGTCCCAAATTCCTCCTACAAACTGCATGTTTAAGTTATGAAGGACGCAGCCTGTCTTGTGTCCACATCACAAGCACTAGGAAAATCCGTTCATGTCTCTGAGAGCTTCGCAGCTTTTCTGAGCTTTCACTAGCACTGAGGACATTTTCAAAATGACTAGATTTGGGCAGTTCTTCGAAGGCATGTTTCCTGGTTTCACAGTGTGTTTATCCCTCCTCCATCTAGGGCTCTAGATCCTAGCCTCCCTGCCTCAGGGCCACACAGGCATCTTAGCGCATCCCTCTCACTTTACGTCTCCGGTGTACTGTCTGCCAGTCACCGGGTGAAGGGACTTGCACCTTCCAAAATCGATGCCACTCCACTCCCCGATCACCTGGTTGGGAGTGCAGTCTGAGCCAGGTAACCCCTGCTAAATCGGTCGGGTGTCCTTCCATCGGCTTCTGGGCACAGAGAGTCCCAGCCCCCAGGATGTGGCCCCTGTCTGCTCACTCACGGCCCCTTCTGGCCCCGGACGCCTCCCTCCTGCATGGCAGCATGAACATGGGACACAGCGCCCCTCAGCCGCCCAGGAGTCTGGTATGGTGTTGGGCTCACTGGGTCCGTCTCACTAACCCCACTCCTTTCTCTTGTTCCCAGTGGCCTGGTTTGCTTTTGACCCCGGCTCAGCACACTCGGACATCATCTTCTCCAACGACAACCTGACTGTGACCTGCAGCAGTTACGATGACCGGGTGGTACTAGGGAAGACCGGCTTCTCCAAGGGTGTCCACTACTGGGAGATAACGGTGGACCGCTACGACAACCACCCCGACCCTGCCTTTGGCGTGGCTCGCATTGACGTGATGAAGGATGTGATGTTAGGAAAGGACGACAAAGCTTGGGCAATGTATGTGGACAATAACCGGAGCTGGTTCATGCACAACAACTCGCACACCAACAGGTACCCTGCAGCCCCCAAACCAAGCCTTCTTCACGTTGGCTTCTGGTCAAGAACGAGAGCCCAAGTTCAAAGGCCTATTAAATAGACAACATTAAGGAGGTCGAGGTCGGGCAGGCGGTCTTCATTCAGTAGCGCAGGAGTTCTACTAGTCTTAACTGAGAACATCCTGGTGGGTATTGTGTTTGTTTGTTTGCTCACAGAATGGCAGAGACATAAGCTCTTTCCTAGGCCCTTCGTTGTAATATTCCACCCGTGGCGGGAAACCGAGAATCCCCATGCGCACCCATGACAGGACCACATTCCAGGATTCTAAAATCTAGTCCCACTTCACAGAAAAGCCATTTGGACAAGTTATTTAGTTTTTCTAAACCTCAATTTTTAAATCCACCAAATTAGGATATTAGTATTTTTCTATGCAGGAATGTTCCCAAGGTTAAATGGAATGTGCAAAAATGCCTACATCAGAGGCATCTGAAAATAGAAGCTATTGTTTCTCTTCTTATGATTATTGCCAATACCACTGCTCAGAGGAGAGGCCAGTTAATAAACTAAATCTTGTGGATGCCAATTTGGATAGCTTTGTACTTGAAGACGCCTCTTATCATTGTACAGATTCAGAGCACCCAGTTTGGTGGGAAAGGAGAACATAGTAATTCCTTGGGTTTTCCTCTACCACCAAAATGTAAGCCCACACTGCAACAGTTTTAACCCCCACTATAACCGTTTTCCTAGACTTCCTTTTCATTTAGTTCGTGTCTTCTTCCTCAAATGCATTTTTTATGAATTTCCTAGATAAGTATCTTTCATGGACCCTGGTCCTTTTTATTCACAATGATTTCCCCAGGATACATTCTCATTGGTGTCTCTGAAAAAAAAAAAATCGGTCTGATCAAAAGGAAAGTGAGTGAGCCAGTGGTAGGAGAGAGGCCTCCACTGTTTCAGCCTTTTCCACATGCTCATCGCGGCCCCTTCTCTAGCCAGAGTCTCCCAGGGCCTCCAATGCCTGTTCCCTTGGATGTTTTCTTACACCTCATGCTGGTGTGTATTAGTCACTTCCTCTCCAAGTGAGCACGCACACCATTTCAGCCTGCTGTCCAACCCTATTAGATGCAGCTGAGCAGTTTTCTTCAGTGATCTACATTTTGGGGGAGCCCTCTGTCACTGGATCTCTGAATCCACCACCCACGGACCATGCTTACCTTTCCCTTTTAGCTTCTTTATTTTGAAGTGAAGGGGTGAATAATGACCACTGTCACACTATGCAGAGAAACACATTCTTAAAGCTGAACACGCCTGCTTGCATGCAAATTCGTGTCACTTGTGCTGTCACTGTTGAAGGTGTGAATACAAGACACAATTTATCAACCTGTCTTTGAACAGTCATGTGTAGTCTGTATTCTGCATGCCAGAGGGAAAGACCAGCACTCTTACATTTCTGTGCTCTGCTGAGAGGAGGATGAAATTAAATACTGCTAGACCTCAACAAGGGGAAGTGGCAAAGCTGCTCATCCATGCTGAATGGTGTTTTCGAAACCATCCATTGAAGCATAAGACCCAATTCACTGTGAAATGACATTTGAGTTCAGATTCTTTAAAATCACTCCGTCTCCTACAGGAGAGAGCCCCCTTCTTCGATGTTGCCACTTTCTAGAGAGCCTCCAACTTCTCAATGCGGACTCAACATGCCAAAAACTTCCATCTTTCTGGAATGAGTTTTTTCTATTTAATGGGTAGCCTAAGGCCCCAAATCCAATTTTTCATGCATATGTTTAAGTTTGGCTAAAATTCTTCTCTATTTTGATTTTTAAATTAAGTCCCTCTCGATTAAATGATGTTGAATCCACACCTCTGTGCAGAGTGTAGGACACAACTGTGGGCAGAACTCAGAGGGCCCAACGGCTACTCTCTTTCTTAGTCTTCGATGCTTCGAGTCTCGGTGGTGATGACCCTGTGTGAATGAGGTCACTCTCAGCAACAGCAGAGCAGCGCCTTTGAATCCATTCCCCCAGGGGCGTGAAAATTGGTTTGGGGGAGTAAGCACAAAACCCTTCCCTTTTAATATATAAAGCACAGATATGCATCCACACATAAATAAATACACAGTGTATCTGTGATATGAACATTTCGTGTAAAGGGGAGCAATTAAAGAGGAGGGGCCTGTTTTAAAAGGCTCCTGGGAGGGAGGAGATGCTACTTGTAAACAAGTCAAGGAACACTTAACCATACAAATGGGGAGCTCCCAGCATGATGACAGGCCAGGGAAACCCAATTGCTTTTTGTTGTTGTTGTTTTCACAGAACTGAGGGAGGGATCGCAAAAGGGGCCACCATCGGGGTCCTCCTCGACTTAAACAGGAAAACCTTGACCTTTTTTGTCAACGACGAACAGCAAGGGCCCATCGCCTTCGAGAACATGGAGGGCCTCTTCTTCCCGGCCGTGAGCCTGAACAGGAACGTGCAGGTCAGCACCGCGCCGTGAGTGCAGACGCGGCTTCTGCTCGCTCTGCTTCTGGGCTACCCGTGGGCGAGCAAGTCCACCCCCGGGAGAGGGAAGCTGACCACGTCAGGTCCAGACCCAGACAGGCAGGAAAGGAGGAGGGAAAGGGGTCAACATTGACAACTGACATGCTCCCGAGCCAACCTAAGCCCCTTCGTTCTACTTGGACACAGTCTAGTTAACAGCAAGTGGGAAACTGGAATTCTATTCGTGGTTTGCTAATGATTGTCCCTCTGACCCCTGGTTTCACCTTTAGTAGAAATGAAACTCCTGGGCCGGCTGGCACAAAAACAAGTGCCTCGCGCAGTTCCATGAGTGCCCAAGAGAGGGTGTAAGACTGGACTATTAGCACCGTTATCAGCAATTTTGAGCATTTTCTCTGCACTCTTACTTGATTTATGGGGATGGAAAACAGTCCCTGCCCAAAAGTAGTTATTTCCGATTTATTGTGAATAGAAAAACAACAGATCCTTCTCATTCGTTCATTCAACAAATATCTGTTGAGTGTCTTTACTATGTGAGGCACTATTATAAGTCTTGTTCATCAGCAAAAACAAAACAGACAAAAATCTTGCCCTCATAGAGCTCACATTCTAGTTGTAGGAGACAGACAACAAGTAAGCACAATTACCATGTTCATTATAGAGTGTGTGCGAAGGCAGGAAGTGAGAGGGAGCAAAGACTGAGGTGGGGAAGGGGATCGAGAGTGCTGGGGTTGGAGGGTGTTGCGGTCTTAAACAGGGTGGTCAGTGTGGGTAGGCCTTGAGGCAGTCACAGGTGAGCTGAGCCCTGAAGGGGGTGAGGGAGGGAGCTGTGTGGGGCTTTCTAGGCAGAGGGAACAGCCAGAGCACAGCTTCTAAGCCCTGAGGGGCCTCACCCAGGCAAGAAAAGGCCACGGGGGTTGGGGCAGTGGGAGAAATGATCAGGAAGGGGTGGGCCGGGCCAGCCACAGTTAGGACTTGGGCTTTCATTTCCCTCTTGAGCTGGAACTCTCATTGTCAGTGTGAATCTCACTCAGCAAATGGCTACCTTAAGATAGGGCTTGAGAATCAAAACACTGCAGATAATTTTTGCTCTACTTGGAACCACAGTCTTGGGAGCTACTTAAAAAATCCATTGTTGTCTATCAGGATGTACAGTAGAAGTGATGCCAGCCCTATGACCTCTGCCCTCCTCTCTTCCTGCAACTAGTTGAGTTTTTCTGGGAGGCTGTAAATCTAATCTATCAAGTTCAGCCTCTACATTGGTAAAAAGGAAACCATAAAATACCCTAGAAGTGAGCCTTGGAAAACTTCATTCAAAGTTTTCCACAGTTTTAGCTGCTCTGAGTATCTTTAGATCAAGACTCTTGGGCTGGGGAAGACGAGGACAAGAACGGGAACGATGGCAGTACTGTGCGAAGTGATTCTAGCCTTGTCCATGGCGGTATAAGGTTGGACAGAAATCAGTGAAATAGCATTAAGTGCCCATATTTCTTCACACCTGACAATCATCTATGCAATCCCCAAAGGAAAGGTTTATCCTCATTGGAATAACAAGTGGGCAAGTAATAAAGGAAAGGTTGTCTGCTTATCTGTTCTCTAACCATGGACTTGGCAATGATCACCACAATGTGGCCAACAGGCTTTGCTACCTGCAGATCAATGCCTGGGTCTTTAGTCATAAGGAACACAATCTCTCCAGAATCTTAACATGAGGACCATAGTATCGAGTGTCTCCAGGATGACCACCATGATGACCAGGTTCCTAGCACAGGCTGAATTCTACTACAATTCTCTTCAACGTGTTCTCGGGTATGGGTTAAAGAAGGGTGACCAGATCCCTTTTGAATTAGGAACACACCCACTGTGCCCTGGGAAGGAGGGTGCAGGGGGTGGGGGGCGGGGGCAGGGTCCTGCCTGTGCCTCCAGGACTCACAGTCTCTTCCCCCAGGTCACACTTCACACCGGGCTCCCAGTCCCTGACTTCTACTCCAGCAGAGCATCAATAGCCTAAGGATGGGCTGTGGAAGCGCCAGCTGCCTGCTCTTCCCTCCGCCTGAGAAGCAACTGCAAGGAGCTCAGCCAGAGCGTGGTGGGATGCCAGAGAGCTGGAAGGAGAGGGAGAAGGAGGAGAGCAAAGCTGGTCCTCTATGCTCTTTACACCCCACAGCTCCGCCCCTTCCCTTCCAACCTCTCTCTTGCTGTAATGCCTGCATTCGCTCCCATGTTCAGCAATTCCAACCAGCGAAGGACCCAGACAGCCCCCGTGTCGCTTCGTTTCCTCTCTCAGATTTTGCTTTTAGTTCACTTCATTTTTATGTAGGTGAGTTACATTGTGTTTCCTGCTGGTCGTGTTATCAGTGACACATGGAACTGGCCCTGCCAAGAGGAAATTCCCCTGATAACTTGTTTTCTTAAGCTTTCTGTCAGAGGTTGTAGGGAGAGATAGGGAAGAAGGAGCTGAATTTGGAGCCTGCAGTTTAACTCCTAGAATGTCCTTGCCCTGCTACCCCTCGTGCAGTGTTCGCTCTGCATAGCTGATCTTTGGGGGGAGGGGGAGTGGACAGAGTGAAGGAAGCCTTGAAAAGTTTTCCTATCCATTGAAGCACAAAAGGATCAGCTACACAGCTACACCGTGGGTAGGGCCGTTAGGATAGCTGGGTCATTGGGACAGGCCAGAACCCTGGTCATTGAATGAAAACGGAAAGTCTCCAGACATAAGCAGACCAGGGCACTTAACAATTTGGTTCATTTCTTTAATACACGTTTTTGATTGAGAGCCTACGATGGACCAGGCACTATTCTAGACACAGGAGACCGGTGAGTACACAGGTGTGGTCTCTGTCCTCCTAGGAGAACAACCCAAAATAAAATGATAGCAAATTGTTACAACTAGAAGGGAAGTAAACAAGGGAGAGAGAGGCTCATTGGCAAGATCTTTTAAACCCCCTGCCATGATGCTAAAAATCCACATATTTTGGCCATAGCACCAGAAACATACCCACTCAATGCCTTTCCCGCCGTGCTGTTTTAATGAGGGTACCTGCTGCCATTCATCACAGAGCCCTTCTTTAGTAGAAATTATGTCAGCATTCTTATTGGTTAATGCTGCAATGATACTAAGCCTTAAAAATGTATGGGGGGGCGGGGATAGTGGCCAGAGGAGGTGGGCCCGTCCTCAGTAGTGGGAATCTTGGGTTTCAGGCCATCTTATCACATTCTCAGGATAAACACGCTCACCCCATGTACTACTCTCTGTGCCTGTGACAGATGAACAAATCCATCCTCTCTGCTGCCATTACAACCTGCCTTCCTGGAGTTGTTCAAATAATGTTTGGAAGAAAATGAAATTGTATGCAATTGCTATGAGTGATAGCAAAGTAATAATGCTCGTTACTTCTATAGAGGGAGACTGACATGTAACATCCCCTTCAGATTCTTTAGTTTAACATGACATTTTAGAAAATTCGCCAGTGAGCCAAGAAATTCACCATGAAAAAAAAACAACAACACACACACACACAACAAGAATAACAAATAAAAGGGAAGAGGTAGGATGGGAAAGCTAACAAATTAAAGTTTTGGCAAAAAAGTAATATATGTAAATAGCTACTGGTTTAGTTTTGTGCTTACCTGATTTAGACTAGTTCTCTCAGTTACAGTTTTTTTAGTCACGTGTACCTAATTTATTGAATGGGTGCTATCCTGTTTCTGTCCGTCCTGGTTTCTCTTGGCTATAGAAAACCTCTGTTGCAGGGCAACACTAGTTTGATATTTGATTTTCTCTCCAAATGAGACTCGATGGCTGGGCCGCTGTAGACTCATAGTTACCCTTGTTCTTTATGAAATTCATCCTGCTAATTAGATTTCTAGTGACTTGTAACATGTAGTTTACACAGAATTGCAAGAATAGAAGCTGCTGTACTAGAAAAAAATGATCTTTCTGGTGTGCCAATAAATGATTTTTATGAGAGAACATGATATGTGTCTTTAGAATCTCTTATTTTTTTGCCTATTTGGGACTGACGATTCACCTTTGTCGAGGCAACGTTTCTTCAGTAGAGTGTAATTGGAAAGTCCCCCAGAGCTCTTGAAAGCACCTGTTATTTACCCTTTTCTCCTGGGCGCTGGCACTGTCTCCTGGGAGCACGCAACTCCTCAGTCTTAACTTCGCAGGAAGCTTTTATTCAGTGGTTCTCAACCTTCCTAATGCCGCGACCCTTTAATACAGTTCCTCATGATGTGGTGACCCCCAATTTCATTGTTACAAATTGAACATAATTAAAGCATAGTGATTAATCACAAAAACAATATGTAATTATATATGTGTTTTCCGATGGTCTTGGGCGACCCCTGTGAAAGGGTCGTTCGGCCCCCAAAGGGGTCGCGACCCACAGGTTGAGAACCGCTGGTTTAGATGCAGGTGGGGTCTGCTCCAACCACTGGGGACTGACTTTAACGAAGCTGCTCCTAAAGAAGCCACAGACTCGTACTGCAAAATACAGTGTCGCTGACCTTTTCAAGCCTCGTTCCTTCAACATTCCTTTGAATGTTTATGTGGCTAAATAATACAATTGTTTTTTTGTGCATTCGGATGCCTAAGCAATACGGGTGTTTTTAAATCATTACAACGTTATGGATCTCCTTTGCATTGTTAGTAGCTTCTCAAAATAAACTGCCTTTGCTCTTCATGAAAAGAAAAACATCACCTAAAAGTATACGATCCAGGCTACTCTCTCAGAGCGGAGCATCAGGCAGGTGGTAGCAGCTGCTGCTCTGCCAGGTTTCTGCTCCTTCCTCTTTTCTCATCACCTCCGCCCCTCCCCCAGTGCTTTTTTCTTCTTCTCCTATTGGTCCCACCTCTCCTCTGTTTTTCTCTCTCTTTTGTTCACTCCCTAATGGAACACTTCGGCTCGTTTTTTCACCCTTCTCATGGTACTAAGGTTAATGGAACTTCTGATTCCTGCTATGTTCTCAGAGGAGCGACTAAGTGATTTACAAGAAATCATCCCATTTTCTGGAAATGAGATCCTGTTTTTCTGCCTCTAATGTGTGCATTAATCTTTCACCCATCTAGTCAACCTATTGATAAAGAAAGGAGGGCTTGCTTTTGAATCAGGATTTCTGATTACGAATCAAGGGAACTTTAGCTAAAGAAGTTCTCAGATCACATTACTTTGTAATTTATATGAATATGCTAAAGACACCTGCATATTGTCTTCAAATATGTGTGCCAGCTACTTCCACTGAGATTGGTGTTTATGGAATCTTAGGTCTGATATACATCACACATAACTGAGGCTACCTACATCTGGTCTTTATCTGAAGAGCCAGTTTTTTGGATACACGCAGAATGTGGGGTATTTTGAACAATGGAAGCAGCTAATTACACAGAAACAGCCCTGGCCGGTTGCTCAGTGGTTAGAGCATTGGCCCTTGGACTGAAGGGATGTGGGTTCGATTCCCAGTCAAGGGCACCTACCTGAGTTGCAGGTTTCATCCCTGGCCCTGGTCAGGGCACGTGCAGGAGGCAACCAATCAATGTCTCTCTCACATAGATGTTTCTCCCTCTTTGTCCTCCTCCCTCCCTTTCACTCTCTCTAAAAATCAATGGAAAGAATATCTTTGGGTGAGGATTAACAAAAAATTAAATATACAAACAAATAAATACACAGAAACATCAGTCTGGTCCTTTGCATTTATTATCTGCCCCACTCTGCCACAGCTGTGCTAAGCTCAGAGAAGCTGCAGGTGTAGAGTTAGGTATCACAGATTTAGAAAGTGGGGATGGCTGCATAGCCTTGTGAATACAGTAAAAATCACTGAATTGTACGCTTTAAAAGAGTGAAAGGGCCATGTTGAACAAGACCAGGACTCTCCTTGCAGCCTCCCTCACACCACACCTAACAGTCCGTTCCTATTTCACCAAACCCGTCCTCTAAGGCAGTGGGCGGCAAACTGCGGTTCGGCAAACCGCGGCTCTTTGGCCCCTTGAGTGTGGCTCTTCCACAAAATACGGACTTCTGCGCATGGGCCACGAAGTTTCAATCGCACTGTACGTGCAGCCCGCACGTGTTATTTTGTGAAAGAGCCACACTCGAGGGGCCAAAGAGCCGCATGTGGCTCTCGAGCCGTGGTTTCCCGACCACGGCTCTGAGGTAAAGCCCAAAGCAGAGGGGGAGGGTAGCAGCTGACCCCTGCCCTTACTTTTCTTTGCCTTCCCACTTCCCCACATTCTTTACCTTCCTAACAGGGACTTTAACCTGCCCCTTCCCTGAGGGCCATCGTGGTGGAGAGAGTAGAAAACCTGGCTACCATTAAGAAAGCAGTTCAAAATAGCGCTTACATCAAGCATGTCAAGTTCGGGGCCCGCGGGCCGCATGCCTTGTTTATTTGGCTCGTGTTAGCCTTTGAGTTTGACATGCTTGGCTTACATACTCCCTGTGGTTATGAATCTTGTTCACATATTTTTCCTTCTCCCACAGGTAAACATACCATGAAATCTAAAAGGGTTGATATTGTGGCTGATAATCTTGCCTTTTTCCTCCCAACAATTTTTCTGGAATTCTCTAATAATTAATGAAGACAATGGAAATAATTTCAGTAATAAGCATGGCTGAATGTTAAATGTTAATTACCTGCTTATCAACTTACAAACCATCTTTTTTTTTTTTTTAGTCCTCACCCAAGGAAATGTTTATTGATTTTAAAAAGAGAAGAAGGGTATTGCCCTAACTGGTTTGGCTCAGTGGATAGAGCATCGGCCTGCGGACTGAAGGGTCCCAGGTTCGATTCCGGTCAAGGGCATATACCTTGGTTGCGGGCACAGCCTCAGTGGGGAGTGTGCAGGAGGCAGCTGGTCGATGTTTCTCTCTCATCGATGTTTCTAGCTCTCTGTCCCTCTCCCTTCCTCTCTGTGAAAAATCAATAAAATATATTTTTAAAAAAAGAGAGAGAAGAAGGGAGAGGGAGAGAGAGAAAAAAAACATCGATGTGAGAGAGAAACACTGATAGTTGCCTCCTGCATGTGCCCCAACAGGGGATCGAACCCACAACCTAAGCATGTGCCCCGAATGGCAATTACACCCTTTTTAAAAATATATATATATTATTGATTTTTTACAGAGAGGAAGGGAGAGGATAGAGAGTTAGGAACATCAATGAGAGAGAAACATTGATCAGCTGCCTCCTGCACACTCCCCACTGGGGATGTGCCCACAACCAAGGTACATGCCCTTGACCGGAATCGAACCTGGGACCCTTGAGTCCTCATGCTGATGCTCTATCCACTGAGCCAAACCGGTTAGGGCAATTAATTCCCTTTTAATGTGCATGAATTTCATGCACCGGGCTACTAGTTCTCTAATAAGGGCAATATGTTCAATTATGCATTTATATATGTCCTGAACCAAGAAAGGGACACACGTGAGAGAAAGCGTGTAAAAGTGCTTTGCACAATAAAGATGGAAGACATGTTGATACAGGATTAATTACTGTAACCTCTGCACTCTGCATGGCAGACAAGCCTGAGAGCAGTCGTGCAGTGGCTGAGAGCAGTTTCCGGCAGCGACTGACTCCTGGCCTTGACCCTGGCTCCAAGGTGTGCCAGCTGCGTGCCTTGGAGCAAGCGATGAAACATCTCTAAAGTGGAGAGAATCATAGACTTTTTTGAGGGTTAAATCAAATAATATATGTAAAACACTCTGAACGGTACCTGGCCCACAATGAGTGAGTGCTATGGTATTTTATTTGCGTGCAATTCGTTAATAGTGCCACAGTTCTGTCCCTTCCCACCACCACCCTTTTTGTTTGTTTGTTAATCCTCACCCATGGATATTTTTCCCATTGATTTTTTTAAGGAGGGAGGGAAGGAAAGAGGGAGTGAGAGAGAGAAACATTGATGTGACAGAGGCACATGGATTGGTTGTCTCCCACACGTACCCTGACTGGAGCCAGGTATGTGCCCTTGACCGGGAATTGAACCTGAGACCCCTCCGTGCTCGGGCTGCTGCTCCAATCACTAAACCACACCGGCCAGGGCCCCTCCCTTTCTTATTACTAAGATCCCATTTGAGTGTGAATAATAATCTTACCATCATCTTCTTTGGAGACAATGCCTATTTTTGGAACTTGATGAAATGTTTGTTAAATTCTTCTGCAAAAATCATTGAAAGAATGTAGGCAAGGAAACTCTGAGAAAAGGTAGTAACGACTTGTAGGACACATTAAAATCTATTTCAAAGCCCCAATAATCAAAGTGGTGTAATATTCCTACACTCAACTACAAGATAACTCAGACATAGAAATTTTAGTAGATGTTGAATAGAGAATCACAATGGAGGAAATGAAAATTATTCAAAAATGTTGAAAAATATTATTTGAAAATTGGCTATTTGGAGAGCAAAACTATATCCTTAATCACAAAATTTTCCAGATGGTAAGGTGTTAAACGTAAAATATTTAAAACTGTAACAAACCAGAAGAGAATGCTAATATTCATCTGATCTTTCTCAAGGCGGCTTAAATCACTGTAAATTACTTTATGCAAATGGCATATCAGTTTTCTAGGACTCCTCTCCAACTTACATTTTACATTGTGAACTCTTCTTTGTTATCTTTGCCTATGTACCATAGCCATCTGTTTTCTTCTTTGTTACCTGGGTCCATCTTTTTCCTGTCCGAACCCACATCTAGTACTAAAGATTTATGGAGTGTATTGATTTATTGCTAGGCTGCCATTTAACAAGTTCCCTTTAAGAAAAGACTGAGGCGTTAAATATGAGCTACTCTGCACTCTGTTTCTGGGCTGTATTTTCAACCTAATGGTTAATGAGTTTACCATGAACAAGTCACCTGAGGTAAATGAGATCCTCGTGGTTCCTTCCGCGATGCTGACTTCCACGTGTGATCTGTGAGAAAACCACTCCACTTCATATATTTTCCTAATTGCCTGGTAGGCTGTGTGGCTATCAGATATGAAGAAAATAAGTCTCCCGTAGTATCGGTTGGGCAGGTTTAAAATGAGGAGCAGTGAAGGTTAATTGCAGCTTCTCAAGAGGTCGGCTTCATGGTTGGCAATACCACAGGCTTTGCAGAATATGTGAACCTTAACTATCTAGGCATAGTGAAGCACTCAGACCTGACAGACCTGCAGAAAAAATGACAAATTTCTATCAGAAAGAAATCAATCTTAGAAACCTCGAGGATCAGACAAAACTTCATGCCATTATTAAATTCTAGGTCTTCGAGATTCCAACTAAGACCAAGAATTAAGGTGTCGTGCAGTTACTACCTACAATGCATATACTGTGTGTAAACCAGTTGTCCATCACCAAGTTGAGGGGACACTTGGTGATAAGAGAATTGAGCATCTGCTCTCCATGCCTTGGGAATGAACAGAGACTCTCAGGGGATCAGATGAAGCACTGAGGCCAGTCCAGGGGCAGTGGGGATGTCAAAGCAGGGCCTCAAAGGAAACAGGAGAGAACAGGACGCAGGGGCAGACCCAGTAGCAATGATGGTCAAATGCATTTCACAGGTGCTTCTTTGCTTTAGGAGTCTCGGGTCTCAGGCTTCATCCTTAATGCTCTTGCAGGTGTGTGGCAGTAACTAAAGGAAACTTAATCATCACTGGGGCACATTCCTAGTAGAAACTTTCAAAGACACAATAAAAGAGGGTATTTTTATTGACTTGAGAGAGAGAGAGAGAGAGAGGGAGGGAGGGAGAGAAGAAGGAGGAGGAGGAGAAGAAGAATAGAGAGAGAGAGAGAGAGAGAGAGAGAGAGAGAGAGAGAGAGAGAAACATCCATCTGTTGCCTCCCATACACACCTGGGCTGGGGATTGAACCCGCAACCCCGGTATATGCCCTGACGAGGAATCAAATTCGCAACCATTTTGGTGTACAGGATGACGTTCAACCAACTGAGCCACCCAGCCAGGCTATTTTGCATTTTGATTTTTGTTTTTTCACACTTTAACAGCTCTGCAATGAAGAGCCATCTTACGTGTGTCGAAAGAAATGCCTCAGCTACTAGCAAATTGATGGTTCTCGGCCTCCACTGCATATGGAAATCATCTGGAGAACTTTACAAATACTGCTACCAGGCTACTAGTTTCATTGGTCTGGGATGCAGCCTGAGAATGTGGGATTTTTTAAGTTCCCACGGTGATTTCAACCTGCAGCCAAGGTTGAGAATGCAGACGTAAGAAATGAGTGGGTGGCCTGTAGTCAGGCGGTTGTTACTGCCTGTACATTTGGGAAGTTAATAGGATGCAGGGGTGGGGGGCATCAGTTCATCAGTCTGTTACTTCTGTGAGTTATTTGCATTGGTAGCTGATCAATTTAAATTCACATGATTGTCACTTAAGACGTCTTTTAAAAGATTCCACTATAATACAAGATAGAATTTTTTAATTTGGATATGTGCAAAATTAATACTTATACACTGGATAATACAATTGAAGAAAGTAATAATTGCCAAAATTCTGAAAACAAATCACAGATTTTTATTTGTTGGTACCAACTGACATGTCAAGAATTACCATTCAGATGTCCAAATCTGTTAAAAGTTTCCAGCTACCTTTACTTATACCTATAACTCAAAAGCAATGATACAAACCAAGTAGCCAAAAGGGAAATACAAACAAAAACCCACACACAACCCACAGTATTCTCTGATATGTGTTTAAATTATTCCTCAGCAACACAAATCTGCTAACAAGGTCCAGATCATGAGCAGGTGTTACCATCACATCATGTGTAACTGCCTATGGCCACACTTGATAGGCATTTTAGACCTCAATTGTGCTGGTCACTCTGAAGAAGCAAATACCACATATTTGTGGGAATGAATGTACTCTATTATAAACTAGGTTTTTAAAAAGTTGTGTACATTTAATGTTGTATTTGGTTGCTTTTCTTCAAAAGAGCCAGTATTAAGTCAGTTGTGCATTTTATAATCTCTGACAAAGGCATCTTACAACTGAGAAATACTCTAATAATATTCGTAGCCATATATTGAATCTTATTGTGTTCCATGCAATGCACGAAAGGCTTTAAGTGAATCATTTCATTTAATCCTCATGTGACTTAACGCGTTTTTATTATTAGCATTTTAGAAATGAGAAAACTGAAGCAGGAAAGGGTTAAGTAACTTGCCCAAAGTCACACAGCAGGCAAGTGTTAGAACCAGGATTTGAACTCAAACAGCCTCACCCTAGGATTTGTGCTCTTAACCACTTGGTTACAGGACATTGTGATTGCTACACATAGGATGTAACATATACACCACACTCATTCAGTCAATAAATATTAAGTACTAAACAGTTATAACTACCAGGGGTAGCAGTGAACAAAATAGACAAGGTCTCTATCTTCTTAGACCTGATATTCTAATAGGAAAATGCAAAGGAAGAAAGGAAGGAAGGAAGGAATGAAGGAAGGAAGGAAGGAAGGAAGGG
>NW_005359590.1:1846283-1861196 GCF_000412655.1 Myotis brandtii
AGCTCGTTAAGGAGCTTGTTAAGGAGCTCGTTAACTCAAATTACTCTATCAACTCAATGCAAAAAATCCTCCAAGAGACAGTTGGTATCTCAAAAAACTTGTTAGTAGGGACACTCGTAAGTCAAGGCCCCACTGTAGTAATAAATAGCAGAAATCAAACAGGCTAATGAGATAGAAAGTTTTGGGGTGGTCAGCAATTGCCTCTCTGAGAAGGTGACATTCAGGCTGAAGGGCCAGGGGTAAAAACTTGGAAGCAGTAACAAGCTGGTTATGTCCAAGGAACTACCGAGAAGCAGTGCAGCCGACAGGAAGAGAGGAGAGGGGGCCAGATGGGCAGGGCCAAACCAAGAGGGCTCCGCAGGCCAAGTACACCAGTTACCAAAAACCCAAACCTGACTCTGGCTGACCTAAAGGCACAGAAGGAAGGCACTAGAGTGGTACAGGCCAGCTCAGAATGATGGGAACCTGGGCAGCTCTGGGAACTGAGGAGCAGGAACTGATAAACAGGCGGCCTTCTCCAAACCCCCATCCGCCACCACCCTTCCCCCATCCACCCCACAAAAGCTCCCCTCTTTCTCATCTTTTTGTCTCTGCTCAAAAATTTGACTCCGGAAATACAGAGTCTGATTTTGCCTGGGTCCTGTGTCTGCACTTAGGGAAGGGAGGACAGGACATCATGGCTTAGAACCCCAACCCCTGCATCCGCTCTGACTGCTGTCGGAAAAGCAGGCATGGGTGCTGGAGCAAAGTGACAGCTTCTGTCTCTGTCATGCTTTGAATGAATGAGTGCTGCTTACGCCTGTGCCTTCAATTGCTGGGATGTGTTCTTCGTTTTACACAAGCCAATGTTTTAGAAATGGCAGGAAGCAAGGAGGCTCACATTCAATCCATGCAGAGAATAAACAGTGAAGGAGGAAATTCTCTTCAGTATTGACGTTATGTCTCAGAATATCAAACGCTCACAACTGATTTAGCTCAAAAAACAACAGAACTTCCACCATCCAGTCAAAACTGGGGCCACAGCCAACATTACCTAATACATCTTTTCCAAGCAATAAACACAAGAATTGCTGCCTCTATGCTACGCAAAACTGAACTGGGAAATTTTTTGCATGGCAGAAAGATCCACACAGCTGATAAGAAGAAAAAAAATCATTCCTGGGGTATTGCTGATCTGAATGTCTGGACTTCCAAGTCAGAAAAACCAGGTTCCCAGCCCAGGTCAACCACTTACTAGTATTAGATATGTGTTTAGAAAAGTTAATATAATCTTAATCAGCCTTAATTTGTCACAAACCAGAAGTAATAATATCTACAGGAGAGAGCGATTGTGAGAATTAAGTTAGAAAACATGGGAAGTGCCTGATGCAGCACCTCATCGGGATTCCTGTTCATTAAACTCTTGTTGATCTTTGCAATGGAAAGTGGTCAGCATGTAATTAAAAACACATTGCTAGAATGTTTGCAGAGTGCATGTGGAGGGGAAAAGATTTACAAAAGGTTTGGCCTTGAATAATTTTAAAAGTTCACACCAGTGTTTCTTAGGGCAAGTAATAATTGCTACTATTACTTTAGGGCTCACAGCGCGTGTCCTGTGCTATTCTAAATACTTCACTTTTATTAACTCACTTAATATACACAACAGCCTATCAGGTGGCATTACTATCATCCCTCATTTTAAAAATCAGGTGTATGTCATTTGCCCAAGGTCGCATAGCTGATAAGTGATAGAGCTGGGATTTGAACTCCCACATGTTGGTTTTGGATCCTTCACTCCTAACTATTCTGCTTTACTCTCCAAAAGGCAAAGGAGCACTAACCCACACCACCACCACTCCTCAGTGGGCTGCGCAACTTCCTCCCTTACATGCAAAGTTGTCCATTTGGGCTTTGGAGTAACATTAGATACAAGTTTAGAAAAGTTAATCTAATCTTAATCAGCTTTAATTTTTCACAAACCAGAAGTAATAATACAGGAGAGGTGATTGTGAGGATCAAGTTAGAAAATATGGGAAGTGCCTGATGCAGCACCTCATTGGGATTCCTTTTCATTAAGCTCTTGTTGATCTTTGCAATGGAAAGTGGTCAGCATGTAATTAAAAACACATTGCTAGAATGTTTGCAGAGTGCATGTGGAGAGGGAAAGATTTACAAAAGGTTTTGAATAATTTTAAAAGTTCACACCAGTGTTTCTTAGGGCAAGTAATAATTGCTACTATTACTTTAGGGCTCACAGCGCGTGTCCTGTGCTATTCTAAATACTTCACTTTTATTAACTCATTTAATATACACAACAGCCTATCAGGTGGCATTACTATCATCCCTCATTTTAAAAATCAGGTGTATGCCATTTGCTCAAGGTCGCATAGCTGATAAGTGACAGAGCTGGGATTTGAACTCCCACATGTTGGTTTGGATCCTTCACTCCTAACTATTCTGCTTTACTCTTCAAAAGGCAAAGGAGCACTAATCCACACCACCACCACTCCTCAGTGGGCTGCGCAACTTCCTCCCTTACATGCAAAGTTGTCCATTTGGGATTTGGAGTAACAAACTAAAAGTCCAATTTTAAAATTATGTGTTTGGTTGGTTCCCCAAAAATAAACTTTAAAAATTGGCAAGTTTTAAGTTTTGTGAGAAAAGTACTTTATGCAAATATGAGGTTTTCGAAGACAGGGACCAGGTCTTCTTCAATATTGTCCCATGTGCCCACTGTTCCCTAGAAGCTGTTCCGAGTAAATGGACACAAACCAACCGTAACCAATGCGCACACCTTTAGCACCTGGTACAGGTCAAGCTTCTCAGCGCCTCTGTTCATCAGAGTGGCATGCATGGCATGAAGAAGACGTCAGCTGCGATCAGGCCGTGGTCTGGGAGTAGAGGGAAATAGGTCTTCTCCCCGTTTCCTAGAATAAATGTAAATGGTTTGTGTCCATGTATTTGACTATTTTAGATACTTCATATAAGTGGGGTCATGCAGTATTTGCCCTATGTGACTGGTTTACTTCATTTAGAATAATGTCCCCAAGATTCGTCCACGTTGTTGCGTATTATAGAATTTATTTCTTTTTTTTTAAAGCTGAAGAATATTCCATTGTCTGAATATGCCATGTTTTCTTCATCCATTCATCCACAAATGGACATTTAGGCTGTGTCCACAGCTTGGCCATTGTGAATAATTCTGCAATGAACATGGGGGTGATAAAACACACAGAATCAAAGAGTGGAATGATGGTTGCCAGAGGCTGGGGATGGGGTATTGGGGAATTGCTAATCAACAGGCATAAAGTGTCAGCTAAGCAAGATGAATAAGTTCTAGAGATCTGCTATCAACATTGTACTTACAGTTAACAATACTGAATTGTGCACTTAAATTTTTTCCAAAAGAGTAGTTCTGATGTTAAGTGTTCTTGCCACAATAAAAAACAAAAAATGTTTAAGGTTTATGTCCAGGACCTGGAGAAATTCTGATAGAGACCTGGTCTTGCAACCTGGCCCTTGACCTTGGCCCTCTTGGAGGATCACCAAGCTGGGGGAAAGAGGCTCTTTTCTTTAAGTTTCATTGCCCATCGAGAATCCTCAAGGACAGCGAACAGAGTCCCAACTCCAGGTGAAACCCCAAAGTAAACGTGGGGTCTCTTTGGCGCCCTCTCATTTTCCTTTCTGTGTCCACCACTTCTCACCCAGAATACAGTACCCAAGACATTGAAAGTTTCCAACAGCTACGACATGCCCCATGCCTCAGGAGCCATACTCAGCTCAATCTCTTTTCCATTTCCCTCATTAATCAAATTTTCCAGTCTTCAATTTCTGGGTTTTTGTTATATCAGAGTAAAGATCTCTAGTACAGTTTCTTACAACTTCTCACTAAGATATCCATATAAGCTTCTTTTAAAATATATATATTTTTATTGATTTCAGAGAGAAAGGGCAAGGGAGAGAGAAATGGAAACATCAGTGATGAGAGAGAATCATCGATTGGCTGCCTCCTGCATGCCCCCACTGGGGATGGAGCCCACCACCCGGGCATGTGCCCTGACCAGGAATCGAACTCTGATCTCAAGGTTCATGTGTCGATGCCCAACCACTGAGCCAACCCGGCCGGGCATCCATACAAGCTTCTTAAAATACAAAAGTTTCAACAGCATGAGAAAGCCTATCCATTATTTGACAGTGCCTAAAAAGAATCTAGAACAAAGTCAACATAAAGAAAGCTGAACTGCACAATGTAATTGTGGCCAAGAGGCAAAGGGAATTGTTGAAATAAACAGACTGCACCCCTGGGACAGAGCAGCATGATCACCTTGAAGGGAGAGAAAAAAGAAGCTTGGGTCACCCCACCCCATCAGCACCCAGCTCAGAAATGCAGGGTCTACACAGAATAGTACCCAAGGAGCTATGCCCTGCTGCAGCCAAGAGGGCACCCACCCCCTCTTGATGTACCCATTCAGGACCATGCCTCTCAGGACACTGCTGTAGTCGAGGGGCGCTGGCACATGAGGGCTGAGGAGGGAAGACCTTCAGAGGCCAGCCATGCTAAGGGTGTTCTGCTAATATTGCTGAAGACAAAAATTATTTTTCTCAGTGAAGCAGAACAAAGGAGTGGGAGTTGGGAGCAGGATGGCTAAAGGTAAGAATTTTTAAACTGCAGCCATTGCTGCACTGAGGACACTATAGACAACTGCACTGGGGGGAAACTGCTTTTTTTCTGTTCCCCTCACCCCTTCATTTGGTAAAATGCTTTAAAGGGACCTCTGGCCGAAACCGGTTTGGCTCAGTGGATATAGCGTCGGCCTGCGGACTGAGAGGTCCCGGGTTCGATTCCGGTCAAGGGCATGTACCTGGGTTGCGGGCACATCCCCAGTAGGAGATGTGCAGGAGGCAGCTGATCAATGTTTCTCTCTCATCGATGTTTCTGACTCTCTATCTCTCTCCCTTCCTCTCTGTAAAAAATCAATAAAATATATTTTAAAAAAAAAAGGAAGGGCCTGGCCCAGCCCAGCAGGCTGACTGAGAGAATGTGGAGCTGACTGTTCTGCTGCAGTAACATGTTGCCTCTTTGTGCGGATGGGGTGTGGGCACAGGGGTTTGTTTGTTGTTTCTTTTGTTGTTGTTTTTTGTTGTTGTTCATTTTGAGGGACTTCCTTTTCCTCCTGGCAGCCCAGAGGTTGCAGCTGGGGGTCTCAAGAGGACAAAAGGGTGGATTAAAACACTCTAAAAGGTGGTCTCCAGGAACATGGAATCAGAGTAGGACCCAAGGAAAGAAACAGCCAGCAAGGAATTCCCTCTGACAGTGTTTGCCGAATGGTCTGTGGGCGCAGTGTTGCCTGGCATCTGATTTCAAGACACTTCCTGTGTGGTGAGTTATTTCTCTTCTATTCCCACCACACACACCCCGCCGAGTCTTTAGAGAAGCTCCCTTAGCTTATAGCACCAGGACCCGTGTTAAGTGAAAAGTGCCTCCATGCTAGAGACTAAGTGATTTGGAGGTTGGAGAGTCATGCAAAATGCCCAGGATTTATTCTGACTACAATTGTGTTGTATTCATATAATGGAATCCAATGCAACAATGAAAGCATATGATGTTTGACAAGAAACGTACAGACACAATGTTGAGTAAAAGAAGTCAGGAAAAATGGAGATGTACTCTCCGATTCCATTTACACAGGGTTAACGCGGCCAGAGGTGAGGTGCAATGTTGGAAACCAGGATAGTGACTACCTCTAGGATGGGTCAGTGACTGGGAGAGGGCACCAGAGAGGCTTGCAGCTGCTCATAATGTCTGTAGCTCAGTCTGGGTGGGTTGCACACAAGTTCTTCACTTGTCAAAATTCATTGCAATACAGACTTAAGATATATCTGTCTGTAAGTATGTTTTACTGCTATAAAAATATTACCCAAAAAGGGGGGTTTTCAAAGAGCTTATACAGGATGGGACAAAAGTGGGTTTATAATTGTTCGTGTGGAAAATAATACAATATTAACAAATTATACAAGAATAAACTCTGTATTTCCCATACTCACATCTGTAAACCTACTTTAGCCCCACCCTGTATATCAAAAGAGAAACAGTTATGGTTGTTTTAGTAAATTTCTCTATATCTAAGAATCTGACTAATAGTATGTACATAATACCTACTTCTCTAGTTCTTAGGAGACTTTTTTGTTTGTTTGTTTTTGAGTCAGGGGACACCTCACGAATCCAGCAAATGTCACTGGTGTTGCTCCTACTGGCCTTTCCAACCCTCCAGCCCCAGCACAGGAGCCCTGTGCTTCCGGGAGTCTCCAGAAGGTGTCTCCACCGGCCCGCAATCTGGCCGGCAGCGCCTCAGCCCACGAGCTCCCCCAGACCCTCCCCTAAACTGTGCGGGAATGAAAGGCAAGGATGACTCTCCTGTTCGCGTTAAAAGATACAGCAGTGTTTCCGGGATCTGAGTATTTCTTATAAAGCTAAGCAAGAAAATTCTTTTTTTTTTACTGACTGGCCTCTTTGTCCAATGGAGCACATGCCTCTAAGTACATGCCCCAACCAGACTTCCTGCTGCCCTGACAACTAGGGCTTCTTCCTGGCTCAAGCTAATCAACAGGCGCTTTCTATTCTCAGGGTGAGTTCTCACCCAAGAAGCTCCTCAGCCTTGACTAGCCACCCACCGCTTCTAGACAAGCCTATAGGTACCTTAGCCCCAGCGATGGGCATGGCCTGACTGCTTTCCCGGTGACTCCAACTCCCCAGGGCACACTGACTTCACTCGGGCCTGTCTCACCACTTTGCAGACGTGCCCATGCGGGCTTGAAAACCTGTGAAAGACCCCAGCAAGCAGTGTAGAGGTCCAGTACTCTGCCACTGTAAGCTCCTATGGTTCACTGGGAAGTCCAAGCCGCTAGCAGACCCGACTTCTGTGTGTTCCGAATCTAGCATCCGAATGTAAAGGTCCGTGTCTTTTTATGTTTAAGATTGCATCAATGTTCTAGATCAGAATAAATTATTTTAGATTTCAATATATTTATATGTGTATTTTGAAAGGGAGAGAGTACCATCTACTTTATGCTCTGGCTAGGGTGATGAGAATAATCAATTTTTATTTATCTTCAGAATATGGGTAATTTTTTCACAGTGTTTTAGTGCATAAACCTCTGGAGCAAAGAAAGAAATAAAGCAGTAAAATTGCAATCACATCCTTTTCAGAACCACTCAATAGCCTGAGGTGTCAAGTTCAAATGGCAAATTCCTCCACCTGCTGGTGTAAGCCTGTCTCTGCCGTTCTCACACTGAATCTTTTCCTCAGAAATACTAGAAAATTTGTCATGAAAAATGATGAAGGGAGTAAACTTCATATTTTCATCTTAAACTGGAAATGTGTAATGATGCAATAACTAAGATACTACCATGCAAGAGGGTAGAGGAGTAAATAGGACTTCCAGGAAGAAAAAAGAAACATCTGTTGGCTTCAAGACAAATACAAGATTGTCCTTCCTTCCTTGAACTTAGATAGCACTTAAGATCTGGGCTAATTGGGTTTTTTTCTCTAGTACATTCTGCCTTGTATTTTCATGTGAGCAAGTTGCCTTGACCTAGTTTAAAAGTTCTTGTAGCCCGGCTGGCGTGGCTCAGTGGTTGAGCACAGATTTATGAACCAAGAGGTCATCAGTTTGATTCCTGGTTAGGACATCAAGACACATGCCCAGGTTTTGGGGGGGTGGGGAGTGGTGCAGGAGGCAGCCAATCAATAATTCTCTCTCATCATTGATATTTCTTTCTCCCTCTCCCTTCCTCTCTGAAATCAACAGTATATATATTTTTAAATGACCACTCCCACAATAAGTATATAGATTTATACTTAAGTATGGGGTGGGGGAGGGGGTAACGGGAGGGCATCAATTCCCAGAAAACAAGGCACTGGGGAAACAGAGTAACAGTTTGTCTGGCTGCTCTATGGTCTATTTGGTTCACTGATATATCCTAAGTGCTCAGCACAATGCTGGACTCATAGTCAGTGCTTAACAAATACTTTCTAGTAAGTCAATAAATTAAAGCATTGAATTTGAAAAATAGAGATAGGTAATGCTCCGCAAAATTATGTTTAATGAACTATAATACATCAAAGACAACAAGAAATGCAGCGAGAAAAGCCCCTCATCTGTGTGAGATCAGTTTTCTGTGCTGTGCTCAGTGGGGCTAGGTGGGACACTGTTCTTGGATGGAGAGACAGTGCCACAGCCTGAAAGCTGAGTCTTTATTTTATAGCCAGATTCCACGAGGCAAAGGGCATGGTCAAGATGTTTACAGTGTTCTCGTGGGTTTCGAATCTACTCAATTACATGCACCTGAACTTAATCAAGCTTTGTTTTGGCTGCACTTGCTGGACCTCCCGCAACCTCCCTCACTTAGCCACCTGGGACCACAGGTTCGGACCATAAGGTCAAGCTTTGGCTATAGTTGTGCTGGGAGGGCTTTGCCCTCCAAGCTGGGACTTGCACGTGGCTTTGCCACCAGAGGACCGTGCCCTCTCATTAGTCCGAGGCTTGAACCTGTCCAAACGCTGTAGCCGCTCTCCACAGTTTTCAATATATCACGCAGTTTCCCAGGCTCACTTTTGAAAATACTAAGCGAAAATGAAGCTATTTTTCTCTGTATCTTATATCTTAAGCTAATGTTACCTCTCATTTTCTAAGCACTTTACTGCTTAGAGCTTTAAAGATGGGTAATTAAACAGCTAAGAGGAGTTAAAGTACTTGGAGTTTGGGAGGTTAGTGTTTGTGATTCCTTAGGTTTATCCCTTAAGGCAGCGGTTCTCAACCTGTGGGTCGCGACCCCTTTGGCGGTCGAACGACCCTTTCACAGGGGTCGCCTAAGACCATCCTGCGTATCAGATATTTACATTACGATTCATAACAGTAACAACATTACAGTTATGAAGTAGCAACAAAAATAATTTTATGGTTGGGTCACAACATGAGGAACTGTATTTAAAGGGCCAGAAGGTTGAGAACCACTGCTTAAGGGAACAAAATTCTAAAAACCAAAAATACTGGTAGGGGAACTATATACTTTTCCTATGGTAAATCCTGCAATTAATCAATCAATCTCACATAAAGGGCAGGTCAAAATTGGGCCCCATGAGGGGTTAGTATGACAAAGAGACAGGTGACAGGGAGGCTGTCTCTAGTGCATGTCATATCATGATTATCTGCTGAAACCCTATGCTTAGCACATCTCTCACTTCCCTTCCTCTGTCAGCATTTGGTCATATCTCTTTGCAAATGTTTCCCAGAATTAACCTCCTCATCCATTCCCATAACAAGTTGAAAGTCTTTTGTGAAACACAAGTCTTGTTGCATGAGTAAGAATACCAGAGGGTAAAGCAAATACAAATGGTATATAGACTTGGGTGTGCAAGAAATGCACCTTTATTATATACATACATAAATTTCTAATCAGTTTCTAATTTGAACGTTCATTCCTACAAGAAGGGGGAAAATGTGATCTCAGTCTATTGGTCCATTCAACTGAGGTCCAAGGCACAAGAGGTGAGGGTGGGGGTGGGGAGCCCAGGCCTCGACGTGTCTCCCCTGGGGTATTCTCTGAGTCAGCCTTCGGCACTCACTCTTCAGCCAAGGGCTGCCCGTCACCTGGGGATGGGAAGTCTGTGAATATGTCTAAGCCCCAACTGCTGAGAGCCTCCAACCAGCTGCATCTTCCCTGAGGTCCTGCTCCTTCTTGGAACTCCTCAGAAAGCAGAGCAAAGCCCCAGGCTGCTCTCAGACACTCCAGCTTCCAGGGGTTCTGCTGTCTCCCTGGGGAAGCAGGATCCAGGCTCCTCCTACCAAGACCACTGACCTCTCTACTCCCTCTACATCCACGGTGTCATCTTCTCAGACCCTGGGCCGCCACCCTTATGGTTCTCCCAAATGTTAACCTAGGCCAGCAGGCAAGCCCAGGAAGACTCACATCCTTCCTCGGAGACTCAAAGTTCAAGTGCTAGAGCGGCTCCTCAAGGTAGATCGGGAAAAGATAAACCACCAGGAGAAGAGTCAAACATTGACTTTTCAAAATATTTCTAAATATAATCCCAACCCAAAAGGTGACATCTTAATAATGCTGCCAACATTCCCTAGCACTTCTCCAGTCATAGTTATTTTTTGAGCTGGGCCATCTTATGGAGGGAATAGGACAGAGAGCATTAGCCTTACTTTGCAGACATCAAAATTGAGGCACTAAGTGATTCCCTGGTCTCAGCATATTCCACAACAGGCATGTTAAAATTGTAAGTGATTTGAGGGGCAGGGGTTGTTAAATATCTCTGGCTTCTCAGGAACTCCCACGGGGCCACACCTAACGAGTCAAACCACTGTATTGTTGAGCAAATCAAATATGACAGGACCTGAGATTGCCAGGAACACCTGCTTGCTTCAAGACAAGCCAAATTTATCCAGGTAACAAGTGAATGGTCACAGTCACAGCCAATTATAGAGGTGGCAATGCGGTTAGCTGTGCTGCCTACAGATTCTCAGGGCATTCAATTGTAGAATAAGTCCAGGCTCTCAGTCATCTCACTAAATATTTAAAACAGCAGCGCCTAGGTAGTAACCTTGGTTGACAGATTCATACATTAAATATACTCTGTGAAATGTACTGAAATCTCTTCATTGAGCAGAAAGCTCAGCTCATCTTTTACACTCTCCATCTCTGGGATGCAAATGACCTGTTTGTGGGGCCACTTTGGACCCCTGGCATTTCCCTGAATTTCAGAACTAATTAAAAGTAGGTCAAAAGGTCAGAGAACAGTACAAAACAAGCCAAGTGGAGAAGGTAAGTAGGCCATTAGAGGTGCCAGCAGACTTCAGGTTTACAAATCCTGTTTTAGAGGAGGGAAAACAATATGGAAAGATTTGAAAAACCTCTTCAGCCATTTCCTTCTGAAGTGATCTTGAGCAAGCTACTTAATGTCTCTAAGCCTTGGTTTCTTCATATGTAAAATGGGGAGAAAAATAGAGCTTGCCTCAGAGTGCTGGTGAGAGGACTAAATGAGGGAGTGCATATTGAGACCCAAGCCAGAGCACTTGGAAAGTGCTCGTTGAAGTTTTGATGAACCTGAAAGTGGTGTGTCAACACACTTAGGTCTACTCTGAAACATAGGGGCTGTTAACCTATGTTTGTCTATCTAATATCTTTCTGTGGTGGTCACTACAATGGGCTCACAGACCTCCAACTGCAGGGAGCATGTCCAGGGGCCTCAGATATCCTCGCTGCGTTTGTGCAGAAGCCACTCCTCCCAGGGGCTGCTCCCATCAGTGACTAAGAGAGCCTGGGGACGCCTCTGACCACTGACCGGTTCCATAACTGCCCAATGGCCTTACTGGATCTCCCTGGGATTGCACTGCAGTCTGAGATGCTCCCTCACATTCCTCCTTCCCTCTCCCCTTCACTGGGGGGTCAGACTTGCATCACCTTCCAACACCCTCCCAGGCTAACTTCCCCGTTTCCTCTCCCACAGACATTGGCTCTAATAAAATCCTGGCATGTTTAATCCTATCTTCTCATCCGCTTCTCTGAAGATGCAGACTAACACACTTTCCAAAGGTTCTTTTCCAACAGTGGGCAACTCATACTTGTCCTGCGAGGTGTCCTAGACATGTACAGAACAAGCTGATATCAGATTTCCACCAGACCTGGGAGACCATAAGCTCTGTGTTTCCCAAACTTCAGTTACCCTTATACTCCACTTTTGTACTTGTCCTGCAGGGTGTCCTAGACATGTACAGAACAAGCTGATGTCAGATTTCCACCAGACCTGGGAGACCATAAGCTCTTGTTTCCCAAACTTCAGTTACCCTTATACTCCACTTTTTGGCCATCCCCAGTGTTAGGTCTGATCAAATAATCGAATCGCTAACCTCCTCCCCTTGGAAACTGGCCTTTAGATAATTTAGCAACCAATATTCCCTTTCGCTTAGACCACATTCCATTTGCTAAGACGAATAACCTCCCCCTCCGGATTTGTCCAGGATCTGGACCTGCCCAGAGAACTCCCCACCAAAAAAAGCCTGCCTAGACTCCTTTAAAATCTCTGGCTCCCCTTCCCTGGGTCCTGGTGCTGTTTGGGGGCTCAGCCCATCTGGGTTCCAGATGACCTAATAAATTTATAATTCCTTACCACCTTCGGCCTTTGGTGCCCCTAACATTTGGTGCCAAAACCCTGGAGGGTTCCACCGGGAAGGGGAGCCATCGCCCGGCTTCAGTCACCCTGAGTTTGCTACTCGGAGAGCGGTAGGCAGCGGCAGCTTGAACTGGGCTTACTTCCAAATCCTACTCGGGTGACACATCTCACCAGCCTCCATTAGGCCTCCCTCCCTTACGGGCCCTCCCGAACCAGCCAAGGAGGACTCCGGATCAGGAACCTCTCCTCTCCATTGCTGACCCTCCATCCCACAACGGCCAATCTTCTCTAGGTGAGTGATGTTCCATAATTTCCCCCACCTCGAGTCTTCTGTCCACTTACTCTCACTGACTTCTGGAAAGACCTCTCTTCTCAAAAGTCCTAGCACTAGGCCAAGAGACTCCTCGGCTCTTTGGCCTCAGGTCCTCCTGGACTGGGGACACCCAGTCTGGAGAGTCACCCCTCACTTATCGTAGTGATCTGTTTAGCAGTGGGGATACCTGCTCTACACAGTCACTTCTGGACTTGTGGTCTTTCACTCACCCTTCCTCTCTTGTGGGCCATGCTTATTCCCCTTACCATGGGGAACCTCCCTGCACACCCCCTAAAATGACCCCTCTTGGCTGTCTTCTTCTTTTTTTAAAAAAATATTTTATTGATTTTTTTACAGAGAGGATGGAGAGGGATAGAGAGTTAGAAACATCGATGAGAGAGAAACATTGATCAGCTGCCTCCTGCACACTCCCTACTGGGGATGTGCCCGCAACGGTACATGCCGACCGGAATCGAACCTGGGACCCTTGAGTCCATAGGCTGATGCTCTATCCACTGAGCCAAACCGGTTAGGGCTGGCTGTCTTCTTAAAAATCTCAACCAATTAGACTCATGGGGAGATCAGGCCCAAACACCTCATTTTCTTTTGTAACGCTGTTTGGCTATTATATAAACTTAATGATTCTCAATGGTCAGAAAATGGCACTTTCTATTTTAACACATTGCACGATTTAGGTAATTGCTATCCCTGCAATGGAAAATGGTCAGAGATTCCCAACGCCCAGGCCTTTCTCATCCTTTGGTCCCAACCTTCTCTCTGTTAGTCCTGCGCTATCTGTCAGATCCTTCTCCTTCACATTGACCTCCTGGGACTGGCCACCAAAGGCTGAAGCTGCCCAGGCCCTGATAAGACCCCACAGACTTACTAGTAGATCACCATTGTTTGCTTTTGGTTATCATTGGCTAAGAGTTATTGAAATTGAGTTATTCTAATGATGGTCATTTCTGAATGGGGAAAAAAGGCTTGTGCAAATTCTAGAAAGGTTTGTGAAAATTATAAAAAGTTGTGAAAATTTTAAGTTTAAAGGAAGACACCAGTCAAGCTCCAGTCCCCTTCCTCCACCTAATTTCTCTCTGGTGGGCCTAGAGTTACTTTTGTCAGGGTGTGAGAAACATACCTGTCCGGCCTCTGGACACAGAGTGACCCATCCACATGACCGTCCCCAGGCGACACTGGGTGACAGGGTCCCTTCTCTCCTGGTGAACTAAAGCAACCCGCCCAGGCTCTCTCCTGTTGCTATGTCCTTAGATTGGAGCCTAGACTTATTTCTACTGCTCATTCACAGTCCTTGACACTATCATTCAAAGCCTCAACAGGTCTTCCTGTTTGGTATTTAGGAACTTCTCTCCCCTTTCCAACCTTCTTAAAGTCATCAAAAGCAAAGGAAAATTTTATAATTTAAATTGTGTGTATAGTCTTCATGTATTTGTCTGTATGTTATACATGTTTTCGGCCTCCAAATGGCACCACTAGGGTATAACGTTTTAAAATAATATTCTCAAAAATTTCAGTCTGCTCTAGGAAGGGGCTTGCAAAGATTCAGAGCCAAGTTCAAGCAGGAAATTCCCAGGAGTATCTTGTCAATAGGCAACTTGTCAGTGACACTGGACAAGCCTAGAGTAATGGTTCCCTATGGGAGGCATCTGGCGGTAGCACTCCAGGTTTGTGATCCACACATTGGGGGTTTGTGAACTGCTTCCAATGCTCAATGAACTATATGCAACGTTTTAAAATCTTGCATATTTTTTGATATATTGAACCTAAAAATATAAACTTTATAATATTTCGCTACAACTCTCCAAACCAGCGGTCACCAACCGGTGGTCTGCAGACCACTAGTGGTCCGTGAGAACATTTTGGTGGTCCATAGAAAAATCTGGACATTATTTGCATTTTTTATGTTTTATTAATCCTAATAAATAATAATAAAACAAAATAAATACTCTAATAAATTCTTATATTCTGACTGAATGACAATTTTCACCTTTACAATTCCCCTTTCTCGTAACTAGAGAGGGGGAAACAAGAGAGGTGCAAGCAGCTTCAGTATTGTTTCAACCTTTACAGGAGTCACCCGCTCTGTGGTTACCGATTCTCATTCCAACCTGTGCCCTCTCACAGTCTGGGACCCCTCAGAAGATAACCACCTGCTGGCTTAGGCCCGCTCTCCAGGTGGCAGATGGCAGACCCTATCTCATGGTGCCTGCCCTGCCTCCTCAGGTCACCCACGGCAGGCCCGATCCCATGGTGGGGCAGGCGGCAGATGGCGCTGCCCCTCCCCGCCTGCAGTATGCAAATTTAAAGGCCATCTTTGTTGGGTTAATTTGCATACTCTTCTGATTGGCTGATGGGCATAGTGAAGGTATGGTCAATTAGCATCTTTGTCTTTTATTAGTGTAGATAACTGTACATTGAACCTAA
>NW_005359590.1:1868638-1872742 GCF_000412655.1 Myotis brandtii
AATATATTTAAAAAAAAAAAAAAAAGGAAGACACCAGTCAAGCTCCAATCCCCTTCCTCCACCTAATTTCTCTCTGGTGGGCCTAGAGTTACTTTTGTCAGGGTGGGAGAAACATACCTGTCCGGCCTCTGGACACAGAGTGACCCATCCACATGACCGTCCCCAGGCGACACTGGGTGACAGGGTCCCTTCTCTCCTGGTGAACTAAAGCAACCCGCCCAGGCTCTCTCCTGTTGCTATGTCCTTAGATTGGAGCCTAGACTTATTTCTACTGCTCATTCACAGTCCTTGACACTATCATTCAAAGCCTCAACAGGTCTTCCTGTTTGGTATTTAGGAACTTCTCTCCCCTTTTCTAGCTCTCTTAAAAGTCATCAAAAGCAAAGAAAAAATTTATAATTTAAATTGTGTGCATGGCCATCATGTACTTGTCTGTATGTTATATGTGTTTTCTGCCTCCAGATGGCACTTTAAAATAACATTCTAGAAATTTCAGTCTGTTCTAGGAAGGAACTTGCAAAGATTCAGAGCCCAATTCAAACAGGAAATTCTCAGGAGTAAAAAGTATCTTGCGTCCGGTGTCATATGCCTAGAGTAACAGTTCCCTATGGGAGGCATCTGGCAGTAGTACTCCAGATGTTTATAATCCACACATTGGGGCGTTATGAATTGCTTCCAGTGCTCAATCCACACTTCAATGAGCTCTGTGCAATGTTTTAAAAGCTTGCATATTGTTTGTCCTTTATATATGTATACTAGAGGCCTGGTGCACAAAAATTTGTGCACTGGCGGGGGGGGGGTGCCCAACCTGTGCCCTCTCACAGTCTGGGACCCCTCAGAAGATAACCACCTGCTGGCTTAGGCCCGCTCTCCAGGTGGCAGATGGCAGACCCTATCTCATGGTGCCTGCCCTGCCTCCTCAGGTCACCCACGGCAGGCCCGATCCCATGGTGGGGCAGGCGGCAGATGGCGCTGCCCCTCCCCGCCTGCAGTATGCAAATTTAAAGGCCATCTTTGTTGGGTTAATTTGCATACTCTTCTGATTGGCTGATGGGCATAGTGAAGGTATGGTCAATTAGCATCTTTGTCTTTTATTAGTGTAGATAACTGTACATTGAACCTAAAAATATAAATTTTATAATATTTGGCTACAACCCTCCAAACTAACTATCTCTTTCCTTCCACCAAATCATTTGTCATAATTCTTGTCATTCTAGCTTTTGCCCCAATAAAACCAGCAAGGGGCAATACCTCACCCCCAGGGTAACCTCCCCTCCCCTTTCACATCACTAGTCAGGCAGTTTAGACTCCTTGACTTTTTCCTGTCTAAAGATAACATCTGGGCCTCAGTTGTATTTCAGCTCCAGGCCCAGAAAAGCAGCAACACCAGACAAGTGCTGCCCTGGCTGCCTCCGGACCAGCTTTTACCTCCCAAGTCATGTAACAGGTTTCCTCAGCCTTGGGTATCACATCTCAATCAAACACTGACTGTAATTAATGATTTGGCTTAACAGGTTTCCTCGGCCTTGAGTACCACATACAAACTCCACCTAGCATCTCAATCAAACACTGACTGTAATTAATGATTTGGCATGTGCTAGGGATGTTTCTCTACATCCTTTCTTAACAGGAGACAGAGTTCCACTCCATACAGGGACGATCAACTGGATGGGAACCTGTATTCTATTCTAACTCTCACACAACATAGATGCAGCCCCCCAGTTATCATTCTTTACCTGTCCCCATAACCCATCATATCTGATACAAAAGGGCAGTCCAGATATTCCCTCTCCTCATAACCCTGGGTATCTCAGCAGATGTCGGAACTGGCATAGGGGGCTTACCCACAGCTCTATCATATTTTGAAATCCTGTCTCAGGACCTACAAGAAAGCGTAGATGACATTGCCAAAAGTTTAGTCCAAATTCAGGATCAGAGAGATTCACTAGCGGCTGTCACCCTCCGAAACTGGAGAGGGCTAGACCAACTGGGGAGAAAGAAGAATGCTGTTGTTTTGTCACTCAATCTGGCCTAGTCAGGGATGCAGCCCAAATTTTAACAAAAAAGGCTGCAAAGATTAGAGAACATCAATCAAATACATGGGACTACCAGCTGAAAATATGTAAATTGGTATATCTGGCTACTTCCCTTCATAGGACCAATAACATTCCTATTCATAATCCTCGTTTTGGGGCCATGTGTTTCAACTTTCCTTCAGGATCGCTTTCGAGCCTTCACCAACCAGTCTCTGGGGGAAATCATGCTGCTGCAACCCTTCGCTCCAACCTTGAGGAATCTAATCAAAGTCCATCCCCCTATGATCTCGACATCCCCCCCTCAGGAGGAAGTAACTACAGAAGAAATTACCTCCACCCCTATTCCATAAAACAAAAAGGCTGGAATGTTAGGTCTGATCAAATAATCGAATCGATATTCCCTGCCTGGGGAACTGACCTTTAGATCATTTCACAACCAACATTCCCTTTCACTTAGACCACATTCCATTTGCTAAGACCAATAACTGTCCCCTCCAGACTTGCCCAGGATCTGGACCTGCCCAGAGAATTCCCTGCTGAAAAAGCCTGCCTAGGCTTTCAAATCTCTAACTCCCCTTCCCTGGGTGCTGGTGCTATTTAGGGGCTCAGCCCATCTGGGTTCCAGGTGACCTTATAAATTTATAATTCTTTACCACCTTTGGCCTCGTGGGTATCTCTTTCTGCAACCCTAACACCCAGTGAAAAGGGAATAACTCTCTGACCACGTGATTTATTATCCCTTCAGACTGGATCTGCGGAGCACCCAGAGCACCTGGCACCATCATGTTCTCCTTAACGTGGGGCTGGCTGGTCCCTCTTCACATTCTATACTTTGGACAATCTATAGTTCACAGTTTTTCCCCTTTGAGAGATGTTCAACTCAGTGGTGTGGGCTCACTGAACTGGTACTGAATCAAGTAAATAGTGTGTTTATTAGCTCTTTATCATCTTGGGTTTTTTATAAGAAGTTAGTACATCTAAGTAGATAGTAGGGTTAGGATCCATGCATTTGAAACTGTCTTAAGCAAAACTAAGGAACAGTAAATCTGCCTTCAGAGTCTTCCATCTCCTCCTTTGCACCCCTAATTCCATACTCCCCATCCGAGTGCCTGCACATTATTTTGCCTTTTGCTGCTCAGAGGTCTCCCTGGAAGTAAGATCTACTCATTCCACTGCTCCACCCTATTCTTTCATCCAGTAGGGAAGCTGGTTGAGCTATTTCACACCAGCATGTGAATGACTCGAAATTGGCTTAATGCTGTGACCATCCAAGAGGTATTCAAAGCTGATTTTAAAAATACATAAAATACATTTTTTATTATCTAATCTGTCAAGGGACCTTCTCTTTCAGCCCCCTACCCCCAAACATGACCACCAGGACTAGCATCTTTAAGATTAGTCATTCTGATGCAGTTGCACTCAGCGTATTTCTGGCCTCATCTGATGGCTACACCTTCGTCCCCATGTCTCCTATAAATGCTTTCCTGTGCAGGTCATCAGTGTTGCATGAGGCCCAAATCAGTCTCAGTTCTGCCCCAAAGGCCTAGGATCTAAATCCCTGAAGCTTGGGGTACAAGAGGTTGGATATTTTACCAGACCTATGCGATCTGAATTTTCATTTTTATGGTGAGGGTTGCATTTAGCCCGATTAAATAATCCTGCCCCCCTCCCCGGCCAACACCACCACCAATGCATCAACTCAATACCATTATCAGCTTTGGTTTATTATTACATGTAAAGTCCATTCGTCAGTTCCACTAAGATTTTTTTTAAATTCAATTCTGACATTGGACTCTTTCTAAAATAATAGATGAATACTACTTGAAAAAGAAGAGGCCTCTGACATTCTAAAATACCATGTGTTTTCCTTTTCCAAGGTTTTTGGGGCGGGAGGGGGGAGAGGGGTAGGAGAAAGAAAAAAGAAAAACCCACATGTGCAAATAAAGCCTGTATTTGTGAGCGGAGCAAAGATCAGCCTGTGCTGCGGATTAACACAGGCTGCTTTGTTTCCTGTAAACAAGGTAACTGGCTCTGAGTTATCCCTTCATTTTCCACACACACACATTCC
>NW_005359590.1:1872767-1873259 GCF_000412655.1 Myotis brandtii
TCCCTCAAAATCGTTCAAGGTAAAAGCGCCTGCCCCCCAATCACTCCCAAGTCCAGCTCAGAACTTCCTGACTCTCAGGACGCTGTCCCTACAGGAGGGCACTTCGGACAAGGCAAACAGGGGTCTGAGCAGCCAAGAAACCCGAATCTTTGAGTCTCAAAAAACCAAATGAAACGAAAGGAGGCGCCCGGGAATTCCTGCTGAGGTCTGGGATCCAAGATGGGGCAATGCCAAGGCCAGACAAGGCGGTGGCACAACTGAAGTAAAAGCGCACTGACCCTCCAACGTCCCTTCCGATGCTTATGGGATCCCCTCCCAGGTGAGAAACAATGGCAATAATGATGCTCGGCAAACAGACATCTGTACAAGCCGAGTGTGCCCGCGGCGTGCACACACACACACACACACACACATCCTCCTGGTGCCCGAAAGCCCGGAGCGGGAGGCAGGAAGATGCTGCGCTCCCAGACGCCGCAGGTCCCTAAAGGAGCC
>NW_005359590.1:1874064-1903281 GCF_000412655.1 Myotis brandtii
CCTCCCTCGCCTGACCACTATTTCACAAACAAAAGTTGGAGCATTTACGCTCCGCATTTAATCCAGAGGCATCGGGCGCCTCCTGTGTGAGTGCCCAGCCCAGCTGTAGGCCCCTGGCTGTAGGCCCTGGAGAAAACGGCCCAAAGTCCTGCCTGGGGAAACAAGTATCCAGAGTTCCCCAAATGGTCATAGGCGCTGGGGTGGGGGGGAGGTTGGGGGGGGGGCGGGGAGTTGGAGGAGCCTCACTGCCCGTAGAGCCTTTGCAGGACTAGAACCGCCTGCGTGTGGTGGGCCGAGCTCTGCGCCCCTTCCCCTCCCCTCCCCTCCCCTTCTCTTCCCTGTTCCAAGGGATAGGGTGTGGCGCTGCTGGACTTCTTGATTCCTGCAGCACCGAAGCCTCCGCCCAGGGTATGCTCTGAACTTTAAGACCTATCCTGCGAACTGCTGAAGAAGTGTTCACAGACCACCCCTGTGCACTGGGCAGGGCTGGATGGAGGGTTACTTGGGGTGTTTGGGGGCGCACAGAGGGACACTGTCTCCCCCTGGCCAATCTGGGAAGTGGGTCGGGAAGTTTGAGGATAGCAGGGAGAGGGGTTGTGTTGTGCAGAGCGAGGGTGAGAGAGCAGCTCTGGCTGCTGTAGTGAGGTGGGTGTGAGTCAGTGTTGGGAGAAGAAACTGGAAAAGCTGGTAGGAGGCATATTGGAAAAGGTGAAACACTGATAGAGCCTGAAGGCAGTGAGAAATACACCAGGAATTTTTTAATATGTAAAAAGCATGAAAAAGAAAAGGATAGTCCATAGTCACAGTGCCCAAAACAACCGTGAGGAAAAGAAAGGAAGTTTTCATAATAAGAAAGGACAATGGTAACAAAACTTTCAAATGGGAAGTTACTCTTCCTCATTCCAGAGGCCTAGGGCTCTATCCCAGAGTAGCAATTGCTAAAAATATATCCTTAGAAAAGACTTTGTGTATAAATATATGTACTGTATCTTTTCTTTTTCCATGAGGGGACTGCCCCCTAGCATTGGAATTTTTAAGTTTTTAAACTGAAAAGTGAGATGATGAGCCATATTTAGGTCCTCAAACCCCCCCCACACACACACACACACACATACACACACCGAAAGTGAGATGATGAGCCATATTTAGGTCCTCAACCCCCGCCCCCACACACACACACACACACCCCAGTCTCCCTCCCCACACACACTCTTCTGTAGCATTTAGCACCAAGCATCTGGCCTTGTCTGTTTCTCTTCAGTGGCTTGTCTTGTACTTTATAGTTGTCCTCATTCTCTAGGTAGTTTTTTCACTGGGCTCTCCTTCCCTTGAGTGTAGGTATGAGCCAGGTATTCTGATAGTGGTACACTGGGGATACAACAGGGAACAAGATGCATTCCACACGTTATCGAAGTATCTACCGTGACAGCGGTTCATCTAAATAGGAGGTCCCTGCCCCCATAGAGCATGGGCTAGAGCCAGTGTGTCCAAGCTCCTCTCCCACCTCCCCTGCTCTCTAGCAACCGTGCAGATGAATCCCAAATCTGGGTCTGTAGTCTGAATCCTTTTTCCAAACTCCACTCCTACACTTCTAAGTGCTTGGTGAACATACCTAGATTGCTATTTCCTCAAACTCAAATCATCTCCCCTCCCAGCCCTGCCCCATCTTCTGTGTTTCTAATTTTAATGGCATTGCCATCCTTACAGTTACCCAGACGCAAAACTTTAGTGTCACCTTTGACTTCCTCCTGTATTCCCCATTCAACAGGTTGCCAAATGCTGTCAATTTATGTAGATTCTGTTGAAATTACTCTCTTGCAGTCTCTCTTCTCTGCCTAATGGGGGCCCTGGCTACTGGTCTATGAAATAGACTCCTGAGTGGCTATCTTGCTCCTCAGCAGTGGTAAAACTGGCAGCGTGCAGCTGAATATGGCTCACAGATATATTTTATTTGGCCAGTGAGACATCTTTACATAATTTAATTGTCAGTGCCTTTGGGCAGGACTTGTACACTCCAGTCTTGGCCCAGTACTCCTCATTGTTCTATGTGACCTCTATTACACAGGTATTTCCTCTGCCTGGCTCCTGGAGGTATCTGAGTTGGTAATTGCGGCTCACTCTATGCATTGTAGTTCAATTAAGCTTACAAAAGCTATACATCTTGCCCTTTGCTCAGGTATCATTGGCTCCCATGGCCTGACACAGTCCTTAATCAAGCATTTAAAGCCTTCTCGGTCCAGGTGAACCTGTCCTTCACGTCTTACCTCCCACTGCCCTGCTGGGCTCACCTTGCTCTCCCATCAAATCAATGTGCTGTCCCATCCATGCCCTGTTCTCCCCACTTCTGGGCCTCTGCCCGCCCTGCACCCTTCGCTTGGAATGCCCTTCTTGCCAGTGTCTCTGTGCTCAACTCTTGCCTCTCCTGCAAATCTCAGTTTCGTTGCCACCTCTTCCATATGTCTTCCCACAAGTACCCAATTCCTCTAATTAATGCTGGGAATAAATTTTAAATTATTTTTAAAATATTGGTTATTGTTAAATAGCTCTTCTTTATTTTCTCTTTGCTTGCTTTTTGAAAATGTCCACTTTTTCTAAAATATACATAATTATTAGTGATAGTAGTGTATACATATAAATTCTAAAGTATATTGGAGATGGTGTATATTTTACTAGCAGGAGTATGAGATAAATGTTTAAGAGGATGGGAGAGATCTATTTTTCAAGGTCTTACATATCCCCAAATATAAAGCGAAGTCCCTCCAAAAATTATTTTTATGAGAAAATAGAAAATCACATTAAGTATATGTCTTTGTAAAGTCTGTTATATAATAAAGTCTCTTTAAATTATTTTAAGCAGCAACTTTTTTTTACAAAGGCCTTGAAATGTCTTAAGTCCATGCTAATTTGGAATCGTTAAAAGGGAGACAAATAAATTTCACAAATATAGTCATTATTTCAGGGGCATAACTTCACAACTGCACGTGTGGGATGTATATATTGTATTTGTAAGCAAGCTTTTTATAGATCACGATGAAGTAAAAAGCAGTACATAATGGTTATATTATAGAGATCATGAAAAAGTAGAGAAAGATGAAGAAAAAGAAGCTGCTCTCATGTTATGCAAATGGGTATTTGTGGCTTCAAATACTCTTTCCTGTGACACAGTCAGTGGCCTCGTGTACAAGGGCATCAGCCATGGGGTGAGTGGTGCCATGCACCCCTTTGGTATATATCTGCCTAGGAGAGATACCTTTTCCCAACTCACACAAAGGCACCCAATAGACTAATGAGGGCCCTGATGACAGTATGATAGATATTCAAACAACTTGGGTAAAAATAATGATGATATGCTCTGGAAAATAGTGTTAGATGACCCACTAAATATGGAAGATTTAGAATTCAATTGTTACATAAAATGAAAGTGGGAGAAAGTGAAATTTCTAAATTGACATTTTCATATAATATTTTAAATGAGTTAAATATTACAATAGGCATTCATTATATAAAGTATTTATGTATTTTCAGGTTGACCAAATACTTTTCTCTTTGGTTCTTTTTATTGAGAAATGGGGGGAGTTCCTAAAATTGTACGTGACTTTATATGGATGCATTTACAGATTTTTGTTGTTTTGTGTTTGGTGGGGGGAAAATAAGGGATCCTGATATGGAGAAAAAGATATTGTAAAGGGGGATGATGAAGTTACTCACGGATCTCTTTCTTAAAAGAGAATTAGTAAACTGCACTGTATTTTAAGGGGTTTAGGCAAGTCTAACCTTTGTACCTTTCACTCCGCTCTGATAGTGTTTACCTGGCTTTTACTATGTCAAAGCCGTTTCTAAGTTTATGGAGAAATTTCCCATCTTATGAAGAACAAACACCAATAATACTTACCTGGCAGGGGAGATACCACGATCACGAAGGTGGCTTTCCCAGGGCGAAGCTTATCCATTACACTCTGGGTGTGCTGACCCCTGCGATTTCCCCACATGTGGGAAACTCAGCTGCATAATTTGTGGTAGTGGGGCCTGCGTTGGTGCTCTCCCTGCAAAAATAATAATAATAAACACCAATAAACCTGAGGTAGTCTTTTGTTATTGCCAGTTCCTGGCTTTCTAAAATAATTTAATTCTAAAATAATTAATTGTAATATTATTTACAGTAATCAGTCAAGGAGGAATACTTTCTAGCCATCAGGTATATATGGAAGAAGTTAATCTTTGTATTTCTTGGACGACTTGAGATGGTCACAGCCAACCCTACCTGACTCTCACCCTCTAAATATTTTACAAATGATTGATGGGCTTTGGCAGTCTGACTTCTGTCTGCCCAAAACATATGCTTAATGTATGAGGCTCATGAACAGAATGGGGGGGAGGGGGGACACAAAACATTGAATCTAATTAGTTGGATGAGTTTACTTTTTTCTCCCTGAGGGTAAGAGACACTGAACTACAAAAATAGGATATAAAATGGTTTTCCCAAAGCCAATTGTCAGTAATGCTTTTATTTAGCCCTTCATACATCTGTAGGAGTTTCATTTGAACCTGTGTCAAAATAGTCCTGCCTGTTTGTTTTTTACTTTCGACCTTGTGTGTTTATGTTGACCGGTAAGATTGGCCTCATCAAGTTAATGTAACCTCTCATTTCTTTGTTTCAGAGGGTTTATTACCTTTCTTTGGAATTTTACATGGGCCGGACGTTACAGAACACCATGATCAACCTCGGCCTGCAAAATGCCTGTGATGAGGCCATTTACCAGGTACATTCTCTCTCCTTAAATTTTAATCCAGGAACCTTGGGGATGTAGTACCCTGCTGCCCCCCCCCCCCCAAAAAAAAAGGTGAAAATTGCTTCTATAGACATTGCTATTACAAACTATTAGAAATATAAACTACTGATGATCTCTGATTTAAGAGAAACAAAGTTAGAGAACTAGTTTTGCCTAACGAGAACTTACTTTTGCAGTCATAGCTTCTGACAGCATTCAACATCTGAACAAGCCTTTTAAAAGTGCGTGAATCTCTGCTGTCAGAATCACAAGCTTTATTTCAGGCTCCTGTCTGCTTTCAAAAAATGATCAAAGTGTGACTATTATGTGTATATCAAGGCAATATGGAAAAATAATAAGCTTTTAAAATTCTGTCATCACACTTTCCCTATTGCTAAATGACATGTAAAATGTACTTCCCCCTTAAATGAGGAGCCTGAAGTCTTAAACCTAATCATCTAATTTGTTTTTATGAGCATATTTAACTGTTTATCTCCTAAACTTCAGGGATCTCCATGCCAAAAACAAATTGCTCTTCACCTTGTGGGTGAGGTTGGAAGGAGGAATGGGTATTTACAAAGACACATTCATGGGTTGTCCCCTCCTGTGGTCAGCTACTTGTCACCGAAGGCTGGTTTCCTTCACCTGCGTTAGGTGGAGTATTTCCTGTGAAAGAACCATTGCAGCTCCCTCCACTTCTCTTTTCTTGCCTTCCCCTGATACCAGCTGAAAATAATATACCTCCCATGGCCTAGCACAGTGGTCGGCAAACTCAGTCAACATAGCCAAATATCAACAGTACAACGATTGAAATTTCTTTTGAGAGCCAAATTTTTTAAACTTAAACTATATAGGTAGGTACATTGTTATTAACTTAATTAGGGTACTCCTAAGCTGGCCTTTGCTAAAAACTTCCTCAGTCTGATTGAGGTACGTTCACTGATGTCGACCCCTTCCAACTCTCCCATCCACACTCGTCTTGTATACTTGTTTCGTCTACCTCCTTTCCGAAAACCGACTTCTGGGCATGGGCCACGAAGTTTCAATCGCACTGTACGTGTGCGCCCGCACATGGTATTTTGTGGAAGAGTTTGCCGACCACTGGCCTAGCATATAACCAGGTGGGATGAAGTGACCCATCTCTATTTGCTCAAGGTTTATGTCCTACTTTAGACTTACATTTTTAGAATTAAAAAAATCCTGAATGTGAGCCTTAACAGTTGACTTGCACAATGACCCCAGTAAACTCTAGTCACACCAGGGAGCAAATTTGAAAGTCCCTTCAACGGTGAGCAGAAGCAAAGCCATTTTGGAACACTTAGAAGACTGACTTACCAAGACATGTGTGACAAAGCAATTTTTGGTATAAGGGTAGGTGGGGATCCAAGTGCATGGCCATGGCAACTGGGGCATCAACTTCAAGCATGGCTGCTGCTTCTGCATATGCTTTCAACATGTGTAAATTATGTTTCCCTTTTAAATAACATCTCATTTCATGGATTGCCTCACTTTCAGATAAGAATGCAGTCATTTCACAACAGACCATCCTTGGCTAAGCATGGGCTGAATTATTATCTAGTCAACAGAGGACAGGCCATTTCTTTTACCTGCCATCGTTTCCTCACTGTAAGATGAGCAAGGTGATCTCCAAGGCTACTGGATTCCGACTTGAGTCCACAGTCGTGCCAGTGGCCTCTGGCTGTGCAGCTCCCAGGGAGCTGACTGGCACTCAATTTGCATCAGTCCCCAAGGTCACAATGCCTCTAAGCCTCCCACAGCCTTTGATCCCATCTAGAGAGAAGTAGAGGATTTTAGCCCCATCCATCCAGACCAGCGATTTTCATCTGGTGTGCTGAAAGAATTTTTAAAACGTGCACTACCTGGTTATTTAGTCAGGGGCATTGACCTCTTTTTCCCTGAGATTATCAAATAAAAAAATGATGGCAGCCAACACAACAATAGCCATGGGGTGTGAATGAATCAAAATCATACCTATTTTTTGGTCAGATCAGCAAAATATACTTTTTTTTGGTGTGCCACAGAATTTTAGTAGCTCGTTTATGTGTGACATGAGATGAAAAAGGTTAAAAATTGCTGAGCAAGAGTTGAGGTTTCCTTGACTACTACTGTCTGGCTCCAGGTCTCAGGGACAGTGACTCACTAACTGGTTTGGAGTTAACAACCATTGACCCTACTGAGTAAATATGTTGTGGTCTTGAAAAGATGAACTTTACTCCACCCTGGAAAGTCTGACCTCATACCTGTTGATAACATTTAAAATCCTTCAGCCCAGTTAGTGTCAGCTTGGTACTGGACTATTTCTTAGGTTTTACCCTGACTGCACAAAAAAAGAACCTTAAGAAATTATAATAGGTTAACATTTATTGAGGAATATCTGCCCAGGAATCATCTAAATGGTTTGTTTGTATAATTTCATTTAATTCACAACAACCCTAAATGTGGTACATACTGTCATCTAATGAGGACTTTAAAAAAAAAAAAGAAGTGAGGCATAGAGAGATTTAGTAGCTTATCCAGGGTCACCTTGCTAAGAAGTAACAGTCAGTAATGGACACTGAGAGCCCACACGTCTCTACAGGCCGCTGCTATGCCATCTCGTACAGTTTGCATTTGCAGCCACCAGCATCTGCAGTGGGCACAGATGCCAGAGTACGTTGCACGGGAGCTGACACCATTGAGTACCCAGACAAACCTGCACACCTGACCCAGAGCTTTAGAAAATGTTTGTTCTCTCTGCAATGGCCTGCATTTGTACCCCCATCCAGTGATGTTTTCCTTTCATCACCAGCTTGGATTGGATATGGAGGAGTTAGAAGAAATCGAAGAAGATGCTGGGCTTGGCAATGGAGGTCTTGGGAGGCTTGCTGGTAAGTGACACGGTTAGTGTGTCTTCCTGTCTGGCCAGTTGATGCCTTCTCCAGTGCCATGCATGACCACCAACGGGCTTCCTAGGAGAAGTGCAGGGGTGACCTGGTTACAGATGTACTAGTATTTGTTTTTCAGTTTGTACTGTGGTTTGATCAGTTCTATACAAGCAGTAGAGAGGGAACTTGAACAAAAGAGACATTGCTTAAAACCCTTGGAGACATTGCTTAAAACCTTAAGGTTAACCAGATCCTTCCTGTGCACTTAAGGGTTTCCAAAGTGGCCCCTTTACTTCACGGTTATGTTCACAGCTGTCAATTCACATACTTGTGTGGTCTGACCTACGTGGTATTGAACCATTGTATTGTTGTCTTGTGCACTTGACAGTTTGCGTTTTGATGGACTAGTACAGTGATGGCGAACCTTTTGAGCTCGGCATGTCAGCATTTTGAAAAACCCTAACTTAACTCTGGTGCTGTGTCACATATAGAAATTTTTTGATATTTGCAAACATAGTAAAACAAAGATTTATATTTTTGATATTTATTTTATATATTTAAATGCCATTTAACAAAGAAAAATCAACCAAAAAAATGAGTTCGAGTGTCACCTCTGACATGCATGTCATAGGTTCACCATCACTGGACTAGTAGGTAAAGATACACTTGTTGTAGTATTGGTATGATTTAGTTACTTAAATTATTTTTTCTGTGGATGCAATTTGAGTTCTTTGCTTTATTCAGAAAATAGTTTTTCAACAAATAAAGTACATTCACAACTCCATTAAGTTAAAAATATATATCCCTATGACCAAGCAATTCTACTTCCTGATATCTGCTGTAAAAAAAAAAAACACAAAAAAAACAAACAACAAAAAAAAAACAACAATCATGTGCACAAGGAAGCATGGGAAAAAAAATTGTTATAGCATTGTTTGTAAGAGCAAACTATTAGAAATAAGGCAGTGTCCCTCAGTAGGAAAATAGGTAAATAAGTAGTGAAACAATCCATATTATAGAAAAATATACAGCAACCAAAAATAATAAAACTGATCCATATGTAATGCCCTAGATAGACCTCTGATGTTCTGTGAATATATATATATATATATATATATATATATCCTTAGAAAAGTCTGAAATTTGAAATGCTAAACAGCTCCTTATAATCCTCCTTAGAGAGGAGGGCAGAATTGGGGGTCGGGATCATAGTGGATGTTAGTCCTATCTGTAACATTTTAATTTTTTTTTACAAGGAGGATATATTAGTATATTACTTGTGAAACTTAAATTTAATAATAAAAGTATACCACACACATGTATATATCAGATTATGCTCTATGAAAAATAAATATCTATTGATTCTCCTATTTGAGAAATGATTCCAAAATCTCTTCATTTTACACAAACATCCAACTTCCTAGAAATCCAATTGCATGTTTTATTTTATTTACTCCTTACTACGTTGGTCGCAATGTGCTCTAATATTGCCATTAATAGTGGAAAAACACTGCCTTTGGAATGCTTGTGAAGTCAGTCATCGGGCAAGTTAATAGGCTTTCCCTGGGGCTGTCGGGAGATCAGCAAAGTCAATGGCATGCACATCTAGAAATGAAAACCAGCCTGCCTTCCCTGTACGTAAAGCCCCAGACCTTCAGTATTTGTTGGCTGGGTTAACCCCACTCTGTGCCTGGCATTAATGGCCTCGCTCCTTCAGTTGGCTGATAAAGTCAAAGAATGAAGTGGCAAACGAGGCTGAGTAATTCACATTAGGTGACCTCATCTCTTACCTGACTGAAAATGCTGGGACCCCGTCCGGTCAGGCTCTAAGGATGACGTGATCAGGACCCAGGAAAGGACAAATAGCCACAGCTCCAAGGGAGCGAGACCTGTAGCGGAGCCTGGCCACGTGACCCAGGGACTGGCAAACGATTGTGATGTTGCAGAAACCCGAAGGGTTGGCCATTGGCTTTTGTGGGTCTCTGTTTTAGGGCTCCTCCAAGAACCTAACTCATACCCTTTCTGTTTGAGCTACGATTTTCAGTGATCTTTTCCATTTTAGGTCCTACTATACATTTTCTCATTCTCTGTGTATTTCTCGGTTCAAATTTCTAGAGGAAAATCCGATTAGAGGAATCCCTCATGTTACACCTGGCCACCAGCTAGATCCCTCCCCAGCATGCTGATTGGCTGCTCTGGATCAGGTGCTCTGTCATCAATGCTCTTGACGACAAGTGACCAAAAAAAAAAAACCTACTAAAAAAAGTGGTTCAGCCAACAAGGCCATGTGTTATCACAGAACAAGAAGTCCAGAGGTTGGGCCATTCCAAGATTAGTTTATTCAGTAGTGTAGTCAGTCAGGACTCTGGGTCTCTGTGGTTCTTTTGGCTTTCCCCCCTGGAAAAATAAACAAAACAAAAAAGAAAAAATGATGCCAGCAGCAAGGAAAATCATTCAGTGCACCCAGAAGACTTCCTGGTACCCCTCATTGCATTGAATGTCATTGCACAGTCATACCAAAACCAACAGAAAGAAATAGAATTACTGTGATTGGCTTAGAGGCTTAGATTAGACAAGCAAGATTCACTTTTAGTCCAGCATCCCTATAGCATCTAAACAACATCGAAATGCCATTAGCCAGAAAGAGGGTCTGCCACAGATGTCCAGCTGCTCAGTCAGGTGGCCACAGGTAAATTATACTCTCCTGGGGCTGTCTTTTCAAGCAGGGAGCTATGGAGATGGCTTCCCTTAGAAAGGGCAGTGTGAGAGACAGACACAATAATGGACATACCTCATGCAGGCCAGCTTCCTTATTTGTTCTCAAATGAAACGCCAACGTGTGCACACTGGTTATTTCTAAATGGCGAGCTAATAAATGATGCTTGTTTTCTTCTTTGTACAGTCTTATATTTTCTAACTTTTCTATAATACTCATTTTATAATTTTAAAAAATGTTACTTAAAAAAGTAATCCTCATTATACAACAGTCTCTGTGCTTTAAAATACAAATGTGGTTCCCCATAGAAAAATATTTTGTGGCCGCCATGTCTTTTAGTGAAAGACCTGCAGACGTAACTAACCTCGGTGACTCTGCCTTTTGCTTGTGTTTTGATTGATGTAGCCTGCTTCTTGGATTCCATGGCAACCCTGGGACTTGCAGCCTACGGATATGGCATTCGATACGAGTATGGGATCTTCAATCAGAAGATCCGAGATGGATGGCAGGTATGCGAGCCATCTTTTTAAAATTTGTCATTAGAATAGATCTTCATAGTGTTCTAGATGATTTATAATTTCCAGACATTTAACATGGAACTTCACTAATCTGCCTTGCGTTTGGTTGACATCAGTGAATACTGTCAGTCTCCCTCCTTGGGGATGTAAGTTCCCTAAGAGCAGAGAGCCTGCTAGTATCATTCACCGCCAGACCCATTGCATCTTATGCAGTGCCTGACTCACGAGGGCTCTGAAAATATTTATCACTGACTCTCTGAGTGTGGACCACCTCCAATGTGTGACGTTCATTCTCTGCAGCATCCACAATGGAGGAGCACATCTTTTGACTTATGATCTCTCCCAATAATCCTTCATGGTAGGATGCATGTTGCCATTTTATAGGTGAGAAAACTGAGGCTCTGAATAAATGGAGTTACCTCAGATCACGCTGCTGGCAAACATGGGTCTGTCCCTACGTTTCCAGGTCCAGGGTCAGTATTCCTTTCTACACTCAGTCTTGTCCTCCTTAACATGCCTATTTACAAGATACATCAGCTCAGGATTCTAATGTGTTAATGAGATGAAAGCAGGTAATCTTGTTAGCTGTTTCATCAAACAAATCTGGCACATATTCAACATGTATCTTTATAGGACTCTGTAGATTTGCACAAACAGTAACCAAGTCATACAAATGACTCTAGTTTACTTTTATATAACCAAGCCAGATTCTTAGGAATTTCTTTCTCATACCTTTGGGAACTCTTTGAGTCTACAATCAGCCCTAGTGTGGACAGTTTTCCCTGATGCTAAATGTGATTTAGGCTTTCTCTCTCCCTACCTTTGTCCCACATACATACACCATTGACAACAAGATACTGGATTCGTTTTCCAAAAAGCCTGAGTTCTTTAAGCCCCTCCCCTGCTTCCAAGAGTCAGTCTGAGGGCAGCGTGCTCAGGGCTTGGATGTAGGGACCTAAGATGGAGCTGATCCCAGGAGCGAGGAAGGATAGTAAGCTTAGTGTTCCCTGCCGCCATCCTCTTTCCCTTCTCTCAGTATTTGGACACTCTCTGGGCAGAGGAAGAAAGGACCTGAAAGATTTGATATGATGAGAGAATGCAGCAAGGGAAAAGTCTCAGAAGGAGAATATTGGGAACATATTAAAAGATACGCTTCCAAATTTTGCTAACAACCAGTGTATCTTTATCTACTTCTAAATAAATTAGGAGGCAGCATTGTGTAGGAAAAAGCATTTGGGCCCTAATTTGAGACTTAATTTCTAATTTGAGGCCTAATTGCAACTCATTACCCTTACAAGGTCTGTTGCCTTGGTTAGGTTACCTAATTTCTCTGAGCCTCAGTTTTCTCATCTGCAATACAGAGATACCAGCTTCACATAATTATTATGAAAATATGTAAAACGTACAGCGCACAAATAGGCATTCAATAAAATGTTAACTTTTTATAAGAAAAAGATGATAATTTAATAAATTGTGCTATCTATATATATAAAAGCCTAAGTGACTGTTACCACCGGATGACCGGCTGGTAGCTATGATGTGCACTTACCACCAGGGGGCAGATGTTCAATGCAGGAGCTGCCCCCGGTGGTCAGTGCGCTCCCACAGCCAACCTCCTACAGCTGGCCAACCTCCCGCGGTCCCTCCCCCTGGCCGACCCCAATCAGCCAATCGGCTCCAATTGGGACTGGGCAAGACGGCCCCGATTGGCCCCGATCGCCAGCCAGGCCGAGGGACCCCACCTGTGCACAAATTTGTGCACCAGGCCTCTCATTATATGATAAAATCATGTAGCCATTAATATTATATTTTTATTAATTTTAATGAAATGGGAAATTATTTATGTTAGTTGAAAAAAGGAGGTATGGAGTCATGTGTATGGTATGAACTCAACTATCCAAAGGCAGCCAAAAAGATAAAGAGCTAGAAAAATATATGTTAAAGCTTCAACAGTAATTATGTCTGGGAGATAGGATTACAGGTGACTTTTACTGTCTTCTATTTACACTTCTACATGTCTCATAGTCCATAAGAAGTGTGTATTTTAGAGTCAGAAAAAGCTATAAAAACAAAATAATCGGTTCCCTTTCCCAGTACAATAATCGAGAGTTACATGGTGAGAAGCTTAGCTAACTAAGCCGGCATTTCCAGCATGACTAACATTTTGACACAACTCAACCAACACATTGCATCCATTCTCTTTGAAAGTATCCTGTATGGTACTCATTTTACCCCAGAATGCTTAAGGATTTCATTTCTTATCTTTTAACTATTCTCCTGTAAAATATTTAAAAGAAACTCAGCAAATCAATCTTAAAAAAAAATATTTTTCAGTGCTGTTTCCCAGAAGTTTATGAAAGGTCACCATTAATCACACCTACTATCTTTTTAAATGGTCTTTATCCAATATACCATCCCTTTCTCTCCTATAATACCAAGGAAGTATTTGTCTCTCCTATCAGACCCAGGAATTACATACTATCCAGTATTCTTAAAGAAAAAGAGACCAAATGGCTTCTGCTAGACTCCAAAGCTAGCCTCACTAGCCATCACCACTTTTTTATTATGACTTGAAATCAAGTCAGAAGCACACATAATTTCATTTACCACATCCATTTACAGGGATAGGATTTTAGAGAGCAAACATAAGATACATCATACCACAAAGAAACCATTTCCATGAAAAACAAAAAGTATCTTCCAGGAAAGCAGCCAGCATGCCATTTCATGGTATGGTCATGCCCCCACTTACACCAGATACATCCTTGCTCTTACAATGGCATATACAGAGAAGACTGAAAATTATGCAAGCTGGGAACATTTTTAAAGGTTGATGGACTTTTAATTTTTGAAGTCTCTTTCCAGGAAGTTTTGCAGTAATAATGTGTTCATTTTGAACCCCCATAAGGAAAATAATTTTATTGCTGAAATTCTTGACTTACCTTCAACTCTAATGGGGATCAGTAATAGTCCCCTAGGAAAATAATTGGCCTCTGGGAGGAAGAGGGGAAAGATGATTACAACAACCTCACAAGAAGTTTAACAGTCACACAGCAAAGTTCTGAGTAGAAAGGCACTCACAGTAGGTGTCTTGGAGTTGAACCAAAACAGTGTCTGCTGGACCCTTCTCTCTCTTGGAACCTGTGCCAGGCCTGCAATAATTAGTCATGCAAAAATTCCATTACCTGGCAATGTTTTAGTTACCATTGTTGAATTCTTGGCATTCCCAGAAATATTTTTCAATTATTTGTACTGTCAGAGCATAGTTTGTTGTTTGGCCAGCATGGCTCAGTGATTGAGCGTTGACCAATGAACCAGGAGGTCATGGTTCAATCCTTGGTCAGGGCACACGCCCGGGTTGCGGGCACCATCCCCAGTAAGGGTGTGCAGGAAGCAGCCAGTCAGTTATTCTCTCTCATGTTGATGTTTCCATCTCTTTCTTCCTCTCCTCCCTCTTCCTTCCTCTCTCTGAAATCAATTTTAAAGAACATAGTTAAGAAAGCATAATTTGTTGATTACTCCTGATGTTTGCTCACTGGCTCTTCATGTCCTGTGTATCCCACAGTTGAGGGAAAGCATTTCTTAGAATTCGGTCTCTGACAGAGCCCCCTGAGCTGACCTCTGCTTCCACACTGGCCGGAACACAGATTGCATTGAGTAATTCCTCTGGGGAGGTGCCAAGTCCAGGCTGCCACCCCCACCCGGACGGGCACACTGCTCCTTACTCCACGGAGCCATGCGGGCTTTGTCCCAGCTCTTCCATCTGGGATGTTCAGGTCCCACAGCCCACTTCACTTGGATGTGAATGAAAGCTCTTCTCCCATCTTCAAATGGCTCAGCATGTTAGTGCATTCAGGGATCACTGGCTACATGGAAATCTAAATTTACAGGCCACTTTGTTGATTCATGGGGGGGTGGGGGGGAGGAGCAAGGTAGAGAAGAGATTTATCACCATCCAGCAGCTTCTGTGGATTTAGTGAGGGCAGTGGGGCGGGGGGAGGGCGCAGTTCTTTCTTTCTCCTCTGATCTGCTCAGACCAGTTTGTGGTTATGAAATACCTGTTTTTTTCAATTTACCTTAAAAACAAGGTTTGTAAAATTGAGGGCATTGGTAATTGATTCCTTACTGAAGCAGAGGGAGACTAAAAACAAAGAACAGCAAGCTTTACGTCTGTTCCCCTACAGAACTCATTGACCCAGAGAGATTAAGACCGGCCATTATTTGGCAGGGAAAAACAAGACCAGCATTGGGTGGCATTAAGAGGAACCAGAGAGTGAGGGCGACCGCTGACTTCCTCCGGATGCTGGTGGGACACCGAGAGCCCATTCTCTCTTCTGGAAGCATTTCAGCTGCTTGAGGGCAGGACGGCATGTTCCTGCTGCATTTCTCAACAGAAGATGTGCTGTCAGTTCTTCTAGGCATTTGATTTTTAAAAGGAGAACTTGCTCCTGCCTCATCTTCTTCCTGTTTCATATCCGATCTTCAGGTGTGTTTTACAACTGTCCTGAGTGCTGAAATGAGGCAAACGGGCCTTCCGGTTCGGCCCTTTGCTGTTACAGACAGCGGTGTGCACATCGCCCCAGCCTGCCCTTGCCTAAGTGCAGCGTAGAGTGTTTTGTAAGTTAGGGTGTCGTGATCCTTTTTGGATGTCCTCATGTATTTGTCTTAGAGTTCTAGTCATTAACACATTACCAGCCGATAAAATTCAGTTGTTTTCTTGTTAAATTTTAATTTAATGGTTCAGTCTCTTTATTTCTGGGATAGTGGAATCTATATTCTGATTTATAGTTACTGGCTTTGTATCACCATCTAGCTCCTATACCACACAGCCCCTGGGAATTGTTAAAAATGCAGCATTTCAGACTCTGCCTCAGATTGACCGAGAACCTGCATTTTAACAAGATGCCACTGGCCCATTAGGTCACATCCAGCTCCAGCCTTCCCTAGGCTTCCTCCAGCATCTGAAACATCCGCCTGCCTCCAGCACCTCCCTCACTCCCAGATCTTCTGCCTAAGGATGCTGTTTCTCTGAGTCCCCTTTTCATTCGTCATTCCGCTGGTAGCTAATATTCATGGGTGGCTCCTGGCTTTCTTGTTTGAATAAATGAATATGTATTTGCTTATCTGGCTGTTGACATTAATATTTTGGTTCATATCTCAAAAAACAGTCGCTATGTTTGCTTCTCTCTTCACATTGTGCCTGGGGCAGGCATTGAACTCATATTTAGGTGATCGTGAGGCACCCAACCATAATATGTCCTAATTCATAAACAATATCATCTTAAACTAAAGCTGACTAAATCACCATGTTCTAATCTCATTGACAAGGGTACTTTGTACTAAAAAATAAAAATAAAAATATACCTTACCCCCCCCCCTTTCCTTCTTGTCAGAACACAATTCTATTTTTTAAGAATATATGCAAGCCTGACCGGTGTGGCTCAGTGGTTGAGCGTCGACCTATGAACCAGGTTTGCAGGCTCGATTCTCAGTGTGGGGCGTGCAGGAGGCAGCCAATCAATGATTCTCTCATCATTGATGTTTCTCTCTCTCTCTCTCTTCTCTCTCTCTCCCTCTCCCTTCTTCTCTGAAATCAATAAAAAATATATTAAAAATATATGCAATATTTTAAACGTTTCACAAATAATATCTTTATAGTAAAAATACATTCCCCCAAGTATTGTTATTGTTGTTCTTGATGTTTTTTTGTTTATTGCAAACCAAAATTCATTTGATGTTTAGTATACCCTAAATACAAATTATGATTTTAGAACTTTTATAGAAAATATTTTGTTACAGGTTACATAAATAGATGGTAAAAAATTGAAAATGCCAATAAAATTAATCCCTTACCTCTTAGTATATGTTATTTTCAAAATAAGCCATAATGAATAACCATTATTAGATCAAAATTATATAAGGATTAAATTAAACAAAGACAAGAAAATGTAAGTCTTCTTTACTATACTGAAATCAGCTTTATTGAGGGAGCTTTCTATGAGTAGCATTTCTTAACTGAGTCTGTGCATGTAGGCACAAGAATCTTGACTGAAACCATCATGTAGGACCCATCAAGTTGAGATATCCAACTGTGAGCATCCCTGGAGGGCCTCTCTCTTTCACTCAAGCTAGACAATTGTATTCACCAATGTGGGGCGCAGGTACAGTGTTTTGGCCAGGTTCAAGCTTCGGACTAATGAAAGGACAGGGTCCTCTCATTGCCACGTGCAAGTCCCAGCTGGAGGGCAGGGCCCTCCCAGCACAATCATAGCCAACGGCTGTGGTTGTAAGCTTGAACCTATGGTCCGAACACGTAGCCCCACGTGCCTTGTGATAGAGTTCGGGTGCATGTAGTTGAGTGAGGTTGAAACTCACGAGAATGCTGTAAACAACGTGATCACGCCCCTACTTTGCCTCATGTCATCTGCTATAAAATAAAGACACTGTTTGTGGGCGCTGGCGCTGTCTCCTCATCAGGGAGCAGCGTCCCACCGAGACCCAGCTATCATTCTCTTGTCTGTCTTTTCTCAATCCTTTCACCCCCCCACTCAGGATCACCCTTGGCTGTGCTGGCTCGGCACAAGTGGTGCCTGACCAGGGACTGAGTTCTGGGACCAGGGCCTGAGTTTTGGCCGTAACAAGTGACGCCAGAGCAGGCCCCTTTGGCCGTAACACACCAATGTTAAGACACAGGCTCTAGAACACACAGACCTAAGGTCAAATTTTAGCTGTACCATGTATATCTGTGCAACTTTGAGCAAGTTACAATTTTCTCATGTTTAAAAAAAGGAATCATGGTTTCTTCCTATAGGGTTGCTATGAAGATTAAATGCAGTAATATCTATGACACATTTAGAGCAGTATCAGCAAATGTTGTTGTTGATTTAGGCTGTAAGACATGAATCGAGATTGACAGGAGAACCAACACTCATCTTTCCAAAAACAATATTCTCAAGTTGATTCAGTTAAAGATGTTTTTCATTTGATCTAATGGAAACGGGTAGGTCCCCGTCTCCTAAAAAGTACATTCTAAGCCATATCCTTCTTGCAGGTAGAAGAGGCAGACGACTGGCTCCGGCATGGAAACCCCTGGGAGAAGGCCCGCCCTGAGTTCATGCTGCCTGTGCACTTCTACGGGAGAGTAGAGCACAGCAACTCGGGGATCAAGTGGATCGACACCCAGGTATGCAGTGCCCTCATATTTAGTGTTCTGTGTAGTACAGCACAGGGAATATGTAGCATGGAGTATAACATGTATATGACATGAAGTATAGTATGTTGTGCACTGAATAATAGATTATATTCTTATAAATAAATGTGTGGCTCCTCTTAGTGCAACCCACTCATTTTGGAGACAAGGGAGCTGAGGCCAAGAGATAAGTGACGTCCCCAGGGTCAAGTGATTCTCCAGGTCATTTTGCAATCAGCTTTACCAGAGGCTAATCAATTCTGTAATCCCAGTATATTTAGCTCTCCAGTTGTATATAAAGTGTTTGATACCAAGATGGACTACATTTCCATGTCTTTCTTTACCCCACCGTGACATGTACCTTATTTACTTAAAACTTCTCAGGGATAAGTATTTTCAAACTGAAGTAATAATTCAAAGAATTGCCAAAGTTCCTATTCCTTGCAAAGTCAAAAATAATGCAAAATATTGCAAAATGTCCTCGGTTATTTTGTGCCAAATCATTCCTAAGAGAAAAATGCCTGTGGCAACCAAGTGCACTTACTCATGGCCCATGGACTTGAGTGTCACCCTGTCACTGAACTGCTCAGGTTTCAGCACCCCCAGTGGAGGGTTGTGCCTTGCTTCTTCATACTTCCTGATAAATAACCTTTATTAACCGCTGGACTGTCCAGTCATTGAGATATTTAATACATATGGCCTCAGGCTGGAAAAAAATATATCACTGGTCATTCTTTAAAAGCTTAAAGAAAATGGTAAAGATCAGGTAAATGTTCTTATATATCAAAATCAGGAGTGAAATTCAGTATTGTAATACAGACAGTCCTCGGGTTACATCGGACTCCACGTACATCGTTTTGTGGTTATGTCACCATCTCCCATTTATTTATTTTTAAAAAAGTTCCGTCATTTCGACATATGTACATATGTGCTTTATGTTTATTATTTATTTACCACAAGTAAAGGTCAGGAATTGTTGTCTTTCTTTTAAATTTTTTTACTGTCTCACTTCATTACTGCTGTGTATGTGCTCCATGTGAGTGATGTAGGTGCTTATGTTGTTGGGTTCCAACTTACCGCAAAAATCGCATTACGTCGCACCGTAGGAACGGATCTCCGACGCAACCCGAGGACCTACTATATTAATATTGTTGGTTGTGGATTATTCTCCATGAATAAAGTCTTCATTTTGTCTTAGAAGCACCTAGACCCATTTTGCAGCTGACTTTTTAAACTGGTGGTCTGCTCTGCTAATTCATGTAGAGCTAGTCACAGTTCAGAAAAATAATACTTTTTTAAAAGGGTTTTCCTACCTAAACCTGAGTTTATTCAGCCTATGAAATAACAGATTAGAAGCTAAAAATAGGTCATAGTACGATGATACAGGGAATAAACTAATACTGTGATTTTTAAGATAGTTTCTTTTTTATATTTCAGTTAAACAGACTTAACAAGCTAAGTTGCAATTGGTTACAAATATGATCCGGAGAGCTGCAAACAAATCAATTGTTAATATATCCAAAGAATCCCTACATGTATTTGGTAGTAAACTAGCATGTGTTTGGTATAGATGTGGTGTCTAAAACTCCCAGTGACTTCTGATCTGTTTAAATATGTGCAGTTTTACACAATCAAACCTGGAATCACCTATTTGCACTGCAGGCCCCACTGTTGAGCCAACTTGTATTTACAAAAGCAACTCTGGACATTTTCATAATACATCCAGAAATTTAATTAGGGAGAGTGGGTGTTCTGTGCCCACAAAGGCACGGTTATGGGGCAGATGTGATATAAGGTGAGTGACCCACACAGTACAGAACTTTGGTATGCAAGCCATCACTGATCAGCCCTGATTTGGAGCTGGAAGGGTCAGAGAGCATGAGGCAGACACGGAGCGCGCATGCTGTGCGCAGCTGCCAGTGAGCCGAGCAGTTCACTCTTGTGTCAGCTCAGGTCCTCTGGGAAGCAGACCCAGCGAGAATTAGAAGTGGACGCGATATACTGGGGAAAGGCCCGTGAGAGATAAAGAGGAGGGGGAGCAGGAGGAGGTGCGACACTTTACAAGAATAAAGGGGGAAAGAAGGGGGTTTTCAGGAAGAGCCTCAGACAGCAGTGCAGCTCTGAGCAGGTGGCCAGGCTGATGGGGCCTGAGGTTAAGGTAACTCCTAAGAGGAGTCCCAGCTCTCATTCGCCACAATGGTAGCATCCCAGAGAAAGCACGGCCTGCGTTGGCGCTCAGAGGTGGCAGCTCTGCCTGAAGTTCTCTAAAGGGACATCTGAGCCACGTGCTTCCCCAGATGCCTCAGTTATGCCTCAAGGGTCAGAAAGACAAACCGTGTTTGAACCCAGACTCACCCCACTCTGTAAACAACTTTTCCTGATTGATCACAGCTTGCTTTAAAGGTCACTAGAGACCTTTATTGCCTAGTGAAGGATACTCAGAGAAGAGGGATTTATTACTTCGAGGTCAGGGCGTTCATGAAAGTGTGACTGAATATGTATGATTGATTGATATAGGCTGTCATGCTTCATTCATTCATAATTCATCAGACTCAATTAAAGAGATTTGTGTTTGCATTTCAACCCTACCACTGACTGTGACCTTGGACAAGTCACTTCTCTCGCAGCCTCGTTCTCCTCGAGCCCAAACGAGTGGATTGCACTGAATGATCTATAGCGTCCTCCCATTCAATCAATCTGTCATTCCTCTCCCTTAGAGCTTGACTCTGATAAGGCAGGGAATAGAAAGGAATCTTTTCCCAATAAATTTTAAATTCACATGAAACACAGCTCATCTCCCTGTCCTTCTCTATTTCAATGACTGTCACAAAGATTGAGCTCGATTTTCCAAAGCTTACTTCTCAGACCCACCTCAGCTAATTAGCAGCTGCTTTGTCAGGTCACTAAAATAACTTCTTCGTGCAACTCAGAAAAAACTAGCATAGCATTTTAAACATTATATGTAACCTGTCTTCATAAATTTAGTATTTCATTGATTTTTACCATATTTGAAATCAGGCCATTGAATAACCTACACTAAACTTACCCTGATTACTGTTTTTGAATGGGTACAGAGTCACATTTGTCACTTTGTTTGCACATCAAATTTATTATTCTTAGAGCAGTGGCTTGGTCTGAAACATAAAAGATCTGTACTCAGGTCAAGGCAAGGGACACCAAGAGAAGTCAACATGGAAATGACACCGAGGACCATGGATCTGGATGGTTCCAGCCTTCCAGATTGTTCCAATGGGAGGAGGATCCACAGTGGCCCCTAATTACTGTCCCCAGCCCTGGCCCAGCCCTAGGACCCGTGTCTTGGTTTAGGCCTCACACAATTTGAGTTAGTGATAGAGCCAGGAACAGAATTCCAGTTGCCATCTCCCAGCCCATTGTTCAATCTACATCATCACAGTTGGGAAGCAGTGAGCAACTACTTTGGTTTAATCCCACAGGTGGTCCTGGCCCTGCCGTATGACACCCCAGTGCCTGGGTATATGAATAACACCGTCAACACCATGCGCCTCTGGTCTGCTCGGGCGCCCAACGACTTTAACCTCCAAGACTGTGAGTACAGCATGGGCTCTGTTCCTTTGTGTGTGTGCTTAATCTTTTTTATCTCAGAAGCAATTTAGTACTCTGTTCTAGAAAGATGGCACAAAGCAAGGATCTTGGGGTCTAGGGCACAGTGGTTTCTTTTTGATGATTGCCAGTTAGAACCAAATTGAGCTTGAGAAAGAAAGCCTTGAGTTTCTGATCTGAATTTTTTCAGTGACTAAGCAGCCCTGTGGAGGAGCAGGTATGGAGGAGATTTTTAAAGTCTGGCCTTCTTAGACTTTCATATGGATCACAGCGTAAAGGTTTATTGAAATCCTTTTGAATTTTTAGGAATTTTAGAAATCCCACATGATACACAGCAAACATCAGGTGAGGTCAAGGGCCTTTGATAACAGTGGCTGGCTTGTCTACTTATTCATTTTACTATTGTTCCACCCAGTTAACGTTGGAGACTACATTCAGGCCGTGCTGGACCGAAATCTGGCCGAGAACATCTCCCGGGTCCTCTATCCCAATGATAATGTGAGTGATCGAGCTTGCTTTCTCGGGGGAAACAGAAGCAGCTTATTATGGAAGCACCTGCTCAGTAGCCTTCGTAAAGGGCTTTAATATTGATTTTGCGTCTTCAATGCAAAATAATCTCCATCTGAATTGTCTAGACTTCCTCTTCCCATCCAAGTCAGGAAAACAAATGTGTGCAGCTTATTATGGAAGCACCTGTTCAGTAGCCTTCGTAAAGGGCTTTAATATTGATTTTGCGTCTTCAATGCAAAATAATCTCCATCTGAATTGTCTAGACTTCCTCTTCCCATCCAAGTCAGGAAAACAAATGTGTGCAGTGTGTGAAGCCAGAATTGGTGTTTTGCCCTTGATCAGTGACCCCATGACTGATTGGAAGTTCTGTACATGTATTTCAAAACAGACCTGGATATAAAAGATTAGTTGAAGCACTGCTTACTTTCCAAACAGAAATTTCATCCACATCAGAGTCCCTGGAGGTTTCCTGTCTGGCCTCTTCCCCTAATGTCAGGGCTCTTCCGGCCCTCTGACCCCGGTGAAGTGGCGTCATGGACCTCGGAGCTGACCCAGGAGCAAACACTTGTTTATGCAATTTATTCATCTCTCTAAACTTTTTCCTAATTTTACATTAAGAACAGCTTAGCTAAAAAAAACAAACAAGCAAGCAAACACTTGGAACTGGATCTTAGATGACTGCTATGGATTCTTATTTGGTTTAAATGTACAGTGGGGCCTTGACTTACGAGTGTCCGGACTAACGAGTTTTTTGAGATACCAGCTGTCTCTCGGCCGATTTTTTGCATTGAGTTGATAGAGTAATTTGAGTTAACGAGCTCCTTAATGAGCTCGGTCTCGGAACGAATTAAACTCGTAAGTCAAGGCCCCACTGTACTTAGCCCTAACTTCTACATGGGTAAAATCATTTTCTTGAAGCTATAATGATTTTTATTTAAAAAATAATAATCTCAGAAGCAACCAAATTAGTACTCTGCTCAACAATGATGGCACAAAACTATTTGGGGACCAGGACATAAATGATCCTTACGGCCAGATGTCCACTTGGTGTTAAACCACATAAATGATCCTTAAGGCCAGATGTCCACTTGGTGTTAAACCACAGTCTCTAAGGAGGATTAAGTTTGCTGCAGCCTTTTCAAGAACTTTATGGTGTATGTGATTTTTTTTCCTTTGGGAAAAACACTGTGACTTCTGTACATTTCAGAGAAATCTCCGATCTAAAAGCAAAAGGTTGTTCTAGTTCACAATTAAAGTAAGACTAGTTCCAGCCTGGGGCTATACTGATTGGTTCACTGGAAGGGACTTGAACTTCATCCTCCTGTCTTCAGTAAGGACCAAACTTAACTTTACTTAGAAATAATCATCTACAGCAATTGACAGCATATACTAAGTATGAGGTGCAAAGTTGACTTAATTCACTGAGTAAAGGGTAGCTCTCCAGGATGTGCTTGTTTTAAGTACAAGTAATACATCATTTTTGTACTGTAATTACAAGAACAAAACTCATTCCTTCTCCCCAACTTGGCCATACCCTAGTCCAGACCAGATTCTTCCCAAGAATCTGTCCTCCCTCTGCAACAAGTTAGATATTTTTTTCTTGCTTAAAGCTTTTTAAAGGCTTCTGATCACTTAAGAGAAGTACAGAATCTTAGATGTGCTCTCTCAGGTTTTCATTAATATGGTTGTGAGTTCTCTGACGCACCCTCCATGATCCTGCCCCAGCAATGAGGTCTCAGATGTGCAGGACAGTTTGCCCTGCCTGTTCTTCTCACCTGAATGCCTTTCCCAGGCTGCCTCTGCCTGCCATGATTACTCTGGCCCCCTGTGCACACCTGACAAATCCAACTTATCTTTCTGGGCTCAGATAAAAAATTACCTGAATACCCAGGTTCCCAAAGTACTGTGTATATAATAAAATATAACATTAATTTTTTAATCATCACATTTTATTTAAAGCCTTGTTTACACATCTCTCTCTTTCCCCACTAATTTGAACTTCTTGAAGTCAGTGATTATGTTTAATCATTTTATTTCTAGGATATTAAAAATTCCCTAACTCAAGAAAGGTTTAAATTCATTTTGGATAGATTTATAATGCTTTTTTTAAAAGAAGAAGAATGATTTCATTATAATTTTTACCATGATACATGCCATTAGAAAATAAAATGTTAGCAATATAAAAGAGTACTAAAAATTTTTTTTTAAATTCCACATTCCACCTATAAATTCTTATTGGTGATATCAATCCAGTTTCCTATTAATAACTTTTAATTTTTAATTTGGTTTTTAAATTTTTATCAAAGTTACACATGCACATAGTTTAAAGAGAAAAACATTCTGTGAGGCTTATATAAAAACATAGTCTTCCATTTCCCACTTCCCAGAAGCAACTACATCCCTTGCTTCTAATTACTTTCCTGGATTCTTCCCTCCATATCCTATATAATAAAAGGCCAATATGCAAATCAACCGAAAGGCGGAATGACCAGTCGCTATGATGGGCACTGACCACCAGGGGGAAGATTCTCAATGCAGGAGCTGCCCCCTGGTGGTCAGTGTGCTCCCATAGGGGGTGCTCTGCTCAGCCAGAAGCCCTGAGCTGGGCTCACAGCTGGTGATCGCAGCAGTGGTGGCGGGAGCCTCTCCCACCTCCACGGCAGCGCTAAGGATGTCTGACTGATGGCTCCAGGACTGTGAGAGGGCGCAGGCCAGGCTGAGGGACCCTCCTGAGTGCACAAATTTCGTGCACTGGGCCTCTAGTTTCTAATAACAGCTGTTTCTTCTTGGTTTGCCCATTTCACAATTGTGAAATTGAACATGAAAATATAGCTTACTCCCTCCCATACACTCCCACCTCACCACACACACATATTTCCTACCCCTGTTCTCTCCACATAATTACATAGTAATTTTCACTGGCTCCTTAATCAGTGTTTAAATTATTATGACCATACAAAGGCTTCAGGATGCTGATCTATCTATGCCTATGTGTGTCATCATATAATGATTATTTTTTCTTTCCTTAAAATGTTTTTGTTTTTCTTGGAGTTAATAGTCATTGTTTGTTTGCTTGGGTTTCTGAGTACTTTTCCTTAATTTATCCTTCACTGTCCCTCAGTTGCAGACATGTCCTCTGGATACATTCAGACACAGGAGGCATTCTGTTAACTCAGTCTTTTTGAAAAGCCTCCTCTGGATCTCTCCTGGTTGACGGCTTCCCTGTCATCTCAGGGTCTTCTTTCCCTGTTATTCTGAGGCATCCTGTGCTCACTGAGTTTCTGGGGTCATTTGTGTTCATGTCTTTCTTTTTCTTTGTTTGTTTCTACCTTGTTTTGGTAGTACATATGCTCCAAGGGCTTCCTGGGAAAGGATGGATGTAAGGTCAAATTTTTTTGAGACCTTGAATATCGGAGAGTGTCTTCTCCTGCCCTCACATCGATAGTTTGCCTGAATGTAGAACACTCACATTTTTTTGTTGATGTTGTCTTCTAGTTTTCGGTATTGCTGGGAAGTACAGTGCAATTCTGATTCTTTTTTCTTTTTTCTTTAATTTTGAAATGACAGTTGATGCAATTCTGGTTCCTGATCTTTTGTTTGAATCATGCTCTTTTTCCCTTTGAAGCTTGTAGTAGGGTAATATATATATTACTCCGCCTTCTCTCAACCTCTCCTTTCCTCAACCACCTACTTCCAACTGTACTAGAGCTGGGGAGGGTTGCTTGGTGTGAGTCTGTTTTCACCCATGGAGCCTGGGTACCCTTTTAGTCTGGGAACACAGCACTGCAGTTCTCTGAGAAATGGTCTGGAACTATTGGACATCCTCAACTAGTTCTGTAGTTTTCTTACCTTTTTTCTTCTATTTATCATTTCTTTGTCTTCTTGCTCCATTTTCTGGGTGATCACAACTCTCTTCCGATCCTTTTATTGTGGGGGGGTTTTATTTTGACTATCATGTTTTAATTTCTGAGTAATCTTTTTTTCCTCTAGATATTTTCTTAAAGCATTGTAATCTTATTTCTTGAATACACTATCTTTTCTAATCTGAGGATATTGATAGTATTCTTATAATATTCCTTTTTCTAATCTCTGTGTCCTCTGAGTTGGCTTTTGCTTGTTTATTTTAACCTCTAGCATTCTTTTACAAAATTTTCTTAGATATCTAATGATTCTTAGTTGCCCATTAGAGTTTAAGGGAAGGGTACCCACAAGCTTTGGGGTAGCTCTGTACACTTGGGTGGGGTTGGTCTATTTGGGCTCCACTCTGTTGTCATCTGGTGGGGCCATTTCCTGAGGAGCACATCCTGTCAGTATCTGTACTCCCTCTTGGCTGGTCAGATTCCCTAGAGAAGACTTTCCTGGTAGAACTAACATTGACTGCCTATGTTCTGAAATTTGGTTGAGAGGAGAACACTGAGAGTCTCAACATTCAGTACATAAACTTTCCTTTGACCCCCTTCTTCACATTTTCAGTAGGGGGTGGTACCCGCCTTCACCTATGCCTGCTGCCCGCCAGTCCAGAGACCCTGTTTGACCATCTCTACAGAAACACCAACAGCTTCTGCTTCGGTTGAGAAAGGAAACTGCTCAGCTGAGGGAACTGGGATGAGGTCTGAGGCTACTGCTTCTTAGACAGGCTCTCAACTAACCTTTTACCCCATTTTCACCCCTACTTCCTAAGGAGACCCAGTGCTGTCGTTTCCTGCGCCTTTGGGGGCTTTGGTGTATAAATCGAGCTACTTTTTGGCTCTTTTCCAATACCCAGTCAGGATTCACCCATCCTAGGTCTACTGGCTCAGTTATCACTCTCCCGTTTTCAGCTTCTAAAAAGTTGTTGCTGTTGTCTTCTCTCCCATTCCCATCATTCTTTATCAGCAGCCTTTTAAACATTCTCTTACTGTCATTTCAATGGAGTTTCAGGAAAGAGCAAAGGCTAGTGCTTGGTGTCCCACCAGCCATCTTCCACCCGATGTCCAATGGGCTTTAGCCTTAAAGTTCTCTGGGCAGAGACACCAATCAAGGTTTGGCCACACCTAACACTGTGAGCCACTCACTCATCTCTCTGGCTTGAAGTTTTTTGAAGGGAAGGAGCTCAGATTGAAGCAGGAGTACTTTGTGGTGGCCGCTACCTTGCAAGATGTCATCCGACGCTTCAAAGCCTCCAAGTTTGGCTCCGAGGATCGTGCCGGAACTGCGTTTGATGCCTTTCCAGACCAGGCAAGTATTCAGTCCATGAACCCAGGGGGGACAACTGAGGGGACGAGGACTTCCTATCAGAGTTACTCCTCTGTTTCAGTGCTAAATCAGTTGAGTAGGTAATGCATGCTGAAGCATTCCAGGGAAGGTTGGCATTTCATTTGGCCTTTGCCCAGCAGGGATGAGGTCAAGGAAGCTAGACCTGGGCCATCCGTGGCCTTCACCTTGATGTCTTCCTCCACACAGGTTGCGATCCAGCTGAATGACACTCACCCCGCACTCGCCATCCCTGAGCTGATGAGGATTTTTGTGGATATTGAAAAATTGCCCTGGTCCAAGGTCTGGATAATTTGGCTTCTTTTTCCTTCAATTAATCAAAATATCTGTGGTTGGGAGATTTTGCAAAAAGCTCCTTTTGTGATTTTTTAAAAATAAGTTATGGTTGCTGATGTCACTAGTTAGAGGTAAACCTCACTCTGGTGCTGTCATTTCTCCATCTTTACTACTTCACAGGGAGTTAGACTAAGAAATGAACAAGTACATTCCTAACGGAACTTACCGTTTTTGTGTCTAAAAGGGTTTTAGATTAAGCTCTCTAACCCCAGGATACAGCTCATTGAAAGTGTCCCGTTGCTCTGGAAGTCAGGGATGAGGTCAAGGAAGCCAGTCGCCAAGGTGAAGGCGACTGGCTTCCTTGACCTCATTCCTCGCCACCCGGGCCATTCAAGTATTTTAAACATACTTTATACCGTCTCACAATATTACTTAAGTTTTTATTCTTCAAATGTTGTTTATTTAATAAATAAAGACAGCCCTAGTTGGTTTGGCTCAGTGGATAGAGCGTTGGCCTGCGGACTGAAGGGTCCCGGGTTCCATTCTGGTCAAGGCCTGGGTTGCAGTTCAATCCCCAGGAGGGGGTGTGCAGGAGGCAGTCGATTGATGATTCTCATCATTGATGTTTCTATCTCTCTCTCCCTCTCTCTTCCTCTCTGAAATCAATAAAAATACATATATTTTTTAATCAATGTTTTTAAAAATGAATAAATAAAGACACAGTCGAATAGTAGAGAAGATTTATTAACATGCCGTCTTATGTTTTATCAGTCCATTTTAGAACTAGCTGCCCTTTGGTACCCCAAAAACATATTCCCACTCTCTGGACCATTCAGGAATCGAGTGGAATCAAGAGTGTGTAACTGTGTACAAGCAGATGAAATTGTCCTCTTGCAAATGAATTGCCCTGTTATAAATGGGCGAGGATTGAGGAAATGTTTGCTGTGTGAAGGGGTGTGACAGGCAGGGCAGCCTTCCTTGCAGAGGAAAGCCGCTCAGCCCTCCCTTTCCCGCAGGCGTGGGAGATCACCCGGAAGACCTTCGCGTACACCAACCACACCGTGCTCCCAGAAGCCCTGGAGCGCTGGCCTGTAGAGCTGGTGGAGAAGCTGCTTCCTCGACACTTGCAAATCATTTATGAGATAAATCAGAAGCATTTAGATGTAAGTCATTTTGAGAGTGTCATGACCATGAGATCTTGAGAGGTTTGGGGTGGCTACGGTGTTCCCTTTCCAAACTTCAGACCTAAAGATTGAAAGACCAATGATTGATGTCTTTCAATCATTGATACATCAAAAGTATCCAAGCCCTAGCTGGTTTGGCTCAGTGGATAGAGGGTTGGCCTGCGGACTGAAGGGTCCCAGGTTCGATTCTGGTCAAGGGCACATGCCCAGGCTGTGGGCTGGATCCCCAGTGAGGGGTGTGCAGGAGGCAGCCAATCATTGATTCTCTCTCATCATTGATGTTTCTATCTCTCTCTCCCTCTCCCTTCCTCTCTGAAATCAATAAAATATATATA
>NW_005359590.1:1903311-1937708 GCF_000412655.1 Myotis brandtii
TTTTTTAAGTATCCAAGTCTGAGTAGGACTCTGTTAAAGACATCTTTTTGAAAGTACTAAAATACAGGGATGGCATCTCCTGAAGGCTAACCAGCCACTCTCTGTGGGAGTGAGGTTTTATATTCACTCCATCAAGAATTTTGGTTGGAAAGTGAACAACGTTATCTCAACGTTGCTTTAAACCTGAGTGACCAGTGAAGCCTTTCTCTTCCTTTGGCTAGAAAATCGCAGCCTTGTTTCCTAAAGATGTTGACCGTCTGAGAAGGATGTCTCTGATCGAAGAGGAAGGAGGCAAGAGGATCAACATGGCCCACCTCTGCATTGTGGGCTCCCATGCTGTGAATGGCGTGGCTAAAATCCACTCAGACATCGTGAAGACCCAAGTGTGAGCTTCCAGTCCCAGGGCGGTGGGTCTGACGCTGCTCCATGAATGGAACAGTGCGAGTGAACTCAGTGTTGCTTTGGAGAGGAGGAACGACCCCGACAAAATGTTTAAAAGTATTTTTTTTTTCTTGAGAAAAGGCCCTTCCTCTATGGACCATCCTAATTCTAGATATAGGAGACCAAAACTAAAATTATTCTGTTGAAAAGTCTGGTTAAATGTTGGTGCCAGAAAATCATACGGAGGTGATTAGATTTGGAATTTTCCTTGTAACTATTTTGAATCGCAAATGGATTTCTATTTAGAATGACACCCATAGATGCTCTTAGCTCCTCCCTCCACCTTTATTTAATCTTTCTAAGCCAACACTTGACTCTTTGAATATAACTCTGAACTTCATCCTGCATGCAGGAACCTGCTGTTTCAGCCAGACTCAGTGGTGTGTCTCTTCTGTCTCCAGATTCAAGGACTTCAGTGAGCTAGAACCAGACAAGTTTCAGAATAAAACCAATGGGATCACTCCAAGGCGCTGGCTCTTACTCTGCAACCCGGGGCTTGCAGAGTTAATTGCAGAGGTAACTGGGAAGTGCTGAGAGGGAGAGGGAGAGAGGGAGAGGGATCCGACTGGAATGCAAGAGGCATGAGTGCACTTAGAATTTGCAAATACAATCTGTAGCAGGGCCGGCTTCATCAGCACGTGGCCTGTGCAGTCCCATGAGGCTCTGTGCTTGACTTAATTCTCTGCTGCAGTCACCTTGAAAGTCTCAATTTTGATCAAGGGTCCCTACCAATTCTGTACCTGGTCCTGGCTAACAGTATTCATATGACACACAGATGGAAGTTGGTAACTCTATTTAGTAAAAGAGGATAACAAAGGTCATATAAATAACTAGTGGAACCTGGGTCCTTTGCCAGCCTCTTTAGGTAGATTTCCTGTTTTTAACACAATACCCCTGAGACTACTACATTTAAGATACCTGCAAAGTGTCCTTCCCACACAGCAGTTCTAGCCCCTTCTCTGAGTGAAGCCATTCTGCGTCTTGTGTGGTAGGTGAGCTGTCCCGTGGTAGCTGAGTGAGCACGCACCACAGGGACAGAAGCTGCTCATTTGGGCCTGATTGCCATCCCTGATTAAAGCCACCTCTTCCTTTAAACTGAAAGAAAATCGGGGAAGACTACGTGAAAGACCTGAGCCAGCTGACGAAGCTGCACGGCTTCCTGGGGGACGACGTCTTCCTCCGAGAAATTTCCAATGTGAAGCAGGTGAGACTCGGTGTGGGTTCTTGCCCGGCACGTGCTTTTGAGGGTTTATGCTCCAGTTTTTAAGAGGGACCACCCGAGGCTTCCCCATCAAAAGGACTCCTGCCCGTGCACTGTCTCAACAGGAGAACAAGCTGAAGTTTTCTCAGTTCCTGGAGAAGGAGTACAAAGTGAAGATCAACCCAGCCTCCATGTTTGACGTGCACGTGAAGAGGATCCACGAGTACAAGCGGCAGCTCCTGAACTGCCTGCACGTGATCACCATGTACAACCGTGAGTCGGCCCTGTAGCCACCAGGTGCCCCGGGGGCGGAAGCAGCACCCCGTGCAGGCCTCGCCACCCCGGCCATCATCCATCCCGTGCTCCATCCACTTCTCCATCTTTTTCAGGCATTAAGAAAGACCCTAAGAAGTTGTTCGTGCCCAGAACAGTTATAATTGGTGGCAAAGTAAGTTGATTTTGTTCACTGGGGATGTGGGGGCGCTAATCTCTTGCCGTTTCTCCACTTCCTCGTTTCGTGGCTGCATTGTCAGTGTGTTCCACATTCTTCCCCAAGGCTGCCCCGGGATACCACATGGCCAAAATGATCATAAAGCTCATCACTTCCGTGGCAGATGTGGTGAACAATGACCCCATGGTTGGAAACAAGTTGAAAGTCATCTTCTTGGAGAACTACAGAGTGTCTCTTGCTGAAAAAGGTAGTGCCCTCATTGCAAACCATGTGAGGCCAGGGCAAATGCTAGGAAGAGATGACAAGATATGGAAAAGTGGGGCAGCTGAGCTCAGGGAGCCAGGAGCTGGGGATAGAAGGTGTCACCGGGCAGAGTAAGAGCCTAAGCTAAGAGCTTTTAAGATGACCCAACTGACAATGAGATTGCTGTCCCCAGAGTCAACATCACAGTGTACATTTCACAGTATCGCGGTATACATTTGCAAGTGCATTTTCCTCCCAGCTAGTCAGAGCTGGGGGCTAGAGGAAGCAGCTCTGAGGTTTTGGTAAAGTGCAGACTGTGCTCTACAAAAGAAAGAGCAGATCTTCAGTTCCCAGCCCCAGTTTTGCAATAGGATACCAACTCCCCAGCCCCCAGATAATCCTCTGGTCACTTCGTTTGTTCATGTGGCAACAGGGAATGAGGACAGACGTCAGGCTGCCAGAGCACGAGGCTTAGCTGTGCCTCAGATGGGCCCTCCGAGATCAAGCGTTGAGTTTCCATGTGGGGACAATCAGACTGGCTAGAAGCCAACATCCCTTTCTCTACCACTGGGACCTTTGCTATTTGCATCACATACAAAGCGCCATCCACATTCAAATGCCAACTGTGTATTGACCTGTTTCCTGCATTGAAAAGGGATCTTTCTCTTTTTGAGGTGTTTGTGGGTCCTCTGCTGTTACTGTTTAAGAACTGTCTGCACGAAGGAAAAGGAGCCAGGTTCCTAGGGATGCAAATGAACATATACCTAATCCACAAATAAGCTCTGAAACTAAAGCAGAGAGTCAGTCCCCACCTTTGTAGAGAAGCGGGCAGGAGGACTGCAGGCTGCACTAATTTGTGTAAATCAGGCTGAAAGCTCAGAGGCTTGGTGTCTGGCCCTAGACACACCTCAGTTGCATGTGGCTCATTTCCTTGCAGTGAAAGTGGAAGAAGGGTGAGGAGAAGTGGAAGGAATACAAACAATCCTGTTTCCTCCGATTGCAAAAGAAGGGTCAGGAGAGACTCTGAATTTTAAGGATCTAGAAAGAGAAGTTCCAATATATTAAAATTGTAAAGAAGATGAAATAAAAATAAAACCATGACAAAATTTGGAAGGGAAAAGAGAAATGGGTCAACTTTCATAGCAGAGAGTCAATAGATGCTGTTTGAAGTTTATAGACCAAGAAAGAGTAGGATAAGCATATAGTTATTTAGCACTGTGGCCATAACCACCAAGATAGCACATCAAAAATGGACAAAAGTGGCCCAGCTGGCGACTTTTGCATCCCTATGAACCAGGAGGTTACAGTTTGATTCCCGTTCAGGGCATATGCCCAGATTGCGGGCTCTGTCCCCAGTGTGGGGCGTGCAGGAGACAGCCGATCAATGATTCTCTCTCATCATTGATGTTTCTGTCTCTCTCCCTCCCCCTTCCTCTCTGAAATCAATAAAAGGGGGGGGGGGACAAAAGTGGTTGCCTGAGCCCTGGGGAAGAGTGAGATCTGTCCTTCACCATTTGAATGTTTATCTTGATGACATGCACTACTTTAGTGATCAAAGCAGGCCAGCTACATAAATTCTTAGATGAAATAGAAGCAGATCTAGAGTCAGAATCACTCACTTTAACATGCCTGTCTTGCTTGCAGTCATCCCAGCCACAGATCTGTCGGAGCAGATTTCCACCGCAGGCACTGAAGCCTCAGGGACAGGCAATATGAAGTTCATGCTGAATGGGGCCCTGACCATCGGGACCATGGATGGGGCCAACGTGGAAATGGCAGAGGAAGCCGGGGAAGAGAACCTGTTCATCTTTGGCATGAGAATAGATGATGTAGCTGCTTTGGACAAGAAAGGGTGAGAGAACAGCTCTCCCACGAGGGTGCCTGCCCACCCAGGTATCCCACTCAGGCTGAGTCACAGGAAAAGTGGCAGCAGACATCTCCCAAGAGTCAGAGGAGCCTCCTGGCCATGGATTAGTCTAATGCAGTGGTTCTCAACCTTAGCTGCACATTAGAATCACCTGGGAATCTTTTTAAAATCCTGATTTCTGGGCCTCATCATTAGTAACAAAGAAACAGAATTTCTCGGTACGGCCCAGAAATCAGGATTTTAAAAAGATTCCCAGGTGATTCTAATGTGCAGCCAAGGTTGAGAACCACTGGTCTAATGAAATCCAGCAAGTTAAAGTTAAAGGACCTTGGGCCCAGGTGCATGGGGTTGTTGCTCTTCAGTATCGGCCATTGCAGAGCGGGCCTGATGAGCTGGTCACTTCTCTGCATCCTGTGATTTTTAACTTGATCAAAAGATGAACCAGTTTTTGCCTATGATTTAAGATTGCTCCTTTAAGATTGCAAACAGATGAACTAAAATGTAGGAGAGGATAGGTAAGGGTGTACAGAAGCACCCAGGAATAGTTTCTCTTAGAATACGGATAGATTTATTAACCAGGTTTATTAACCTGGATTAAAAAAAGTGCTGCCCAAAGGAACGACAGGGATCACAACATTTGGGGGTTGTCAGGTATACTTCCTGACCCTGGGAAGTAAATTTTAACTCAGTAGCAACAAATCTGGGGATCTGTGGGTCCAAAAGCAGCTGGTTAACTTAACATAATGCTTGTTTAGAGCCGTAAAGTCTGCTTTGAAATGAATCTTACTGTCTTCTAGACTAGACTATTGCTCTGGGACTAGAATTTTTTTTAAAATCTACTGTCAATGTCTTCATTTACAAAGAACTAATCAACTTTAAGTGTGGAGGGGGGAGGGAGAAATGTCAGGATCTAGTCAAATATTATTGATACCCATATTGAACTTTATAATGACTTCTATAAAATTTAGTATTTCTGAATGCATTTTTCACAGCTAATGTGGTGTCTAGTGTATTGCTAAAGGACTAGAATTTTTTTAAAAATCTGTCAATGCATTCATTTACAAGGAACTAATCAACGTTAAGTGTGGAGGGGGGAGGGAGAAATGTCAGGATCTAGTCAAATATTATTGATACCCATATTGAACTTTATAATGACTTCTATAAAATTTAGTATTTCTGAATGCATTTTTCACAGCTAATGTGGTGTCTAGTGTATTGCTAATCACAAACACTAACAGAACTTTCTTCTTACCTCACCCCCATCCCACAGATACAACGCAAAAGAATATTACGAGACACTTCCAGAGCTGAAGCTGGCCATTGATCAAATTGACAATGGCTTCTATTCTCCCAAGCAGCCTGACCTCTTCAAAGATGTAATCAACATGCTATTTTATCATGACAGGTGAGTTCCCCCAAGAAGGTGGTGTTATTTCAGCCGTGACAAGGGAGCAAGAACATCATAAACCAACTACAACCCAACTATGTAGATTAGCATAGATCTGTGATCTGACAAGCTAACCTAGGCTTGGAAAGAGAAATTAAAGATTCTCCACTGGCGATGCTAGGAAGCTTTAAGGATAAGACCCGCAAATCTGGTGTTCTTTTTCTCCTTCCACTGGTGGACACAGCTTTCAGATGCATCTGTATGATGACATTCTTCCCTGTGGGGAGGACTGTAGAAAGGTTGAGGGCTGTTTAAAGTTCTTGTGAATGGAAATGTGAGTTCAGTAAAGCGGCCATGAAACAAAAGAGAATTTTAAATGGAATCTTAACACATCTATTAATGAAGCTCTTTGTTGTTTTGATTTTTCCTCCCAATCACACAAAAAACAACAACACAGGTTTAAAGTGTTTGCAGACTATGAAGCGTATGTCCGTAGAAAGGTTGAGGGCTGTTCAAAGTTCTTGTGAATGGAAATGTGAGTTTGGTAAAGCGGCCATTAAAACAAAAGAGAATTTTAAATGGAATCTTAACACATCTATTAATGAAGCTTTTTGTTGTTTTGATTTTTCCTCCCAATCACACAAAAAACAACAACACAGGTTTAAAGTGTTTGCAGACTATGAAGCGTATGTCAAGTGTCAAGAAAAAGTCAGCCAGCTGTACATGGTGAGTACACAGCTGAGACGTATAAAGTAAACCAGCTTACTATGGTTAATTTAAAATTCTGTTTCTTTTTATTAAGTCTAAATAACAGGGCCCCACTGACGAATCAAAAAAGGGAAGTGAGACAACTGTCTAGGTTGTTCAGATCAAAACTCGACTTTTCCCACGTTTTAGGCAGAGGTTGACTCGACATTTCCATAGCAGTTGTAAATGTTTTAATGTCCAAGTAAAAAAATCACAAATTATTTTATATTTATTGAGCACCCACCATGTAGCAGGCATGTCCTGGAAAGTAAAGGTATAAATCCAAATTGAATACTCGTTTTACCCACTCACTTATTCAACAGAGAGGCATGGGGGCCTTCCCATGGCAGGCACTGTGCTGGGCACGGACAGTCACTTTCTTCTTACCACACCCTTCCAGGAGCCTGTTCAGTGCACATCAGAATCACCAGGGCAGCTTGTTAAAGTACAGATGCCAGTCTCCCTGGGAGAGAGTCTGACCCAGTAGTGGGTGGGATCACCATCAGTATTTGGAAAACCTGCTTAAATGATTCTAATGCTGAGCTTTAGTTTATTGGGATAAAGACTGACCCCCTTTTTCTTTTAAAATTGAAAAGAAATTGAAGGTTTTATGTTTGATTTTTTTTTAAGAAAGGAAAGGAACAAGAAAGACTGTACTTAAAAAAATAAAAGGCAGGTGGGAGGAGGAGAAAGGAGGAAAAGGAAAGGCCGGAGCCATGCACATCTTTATCAAGCAGCCCAGCCCTCTGGGTTCATTAGTAGACACAAGGAAAGGTTCATCATCTCTGATACAATCGACTTTTAGTGAATTGCAGACACCACAGAAGAACAGATACCGAAAGAGGCTGGCTCTCTGCCAAGACTCCAGGATGGGTCTCTTGGGGTCGATGTCCTTGAGCCTTCTGGTGGCCCTTGCCCCCTTAGTCTTTATTGTTGCCCTCCACCTTGAAAACCATTGTGCAGTAGACGAGTCAAGAGCCATAAAGTCACCACCTCCTGCCTTTGTATTCATCAGTAACTACTTCCAGCAGAAACATATTTCACTAACATTTCTTTCCATTCCTTTCCCAAAGCAGGTAACAGGGTGGTTCCTACAGTCATCCCGAGTATCCCACTGGGTTTTAAAGTAGGCTCATTCAAGGCTCATGCTGCTTCACAACCCCTAGCTTCTGTAGAGTCCTATCCAGTCCCCCAAAAGTGTACAGACCAGAGTAAATTCCAGTTCATGGCCATAAGCAAGGAAGGGCAGTAAACTGAGTTAAACTTTAGTGGCCTACTCCCTGCTTCCTGAACACTGGAAAGAGCAGCCTCAAAGACAGAGAAAGGAAAATGGCCACCTCTCCCTCTTTCCTCTTGATTGCAACCCATGCTTGTCTATAGAAAGGCTGCAGAGGGAAGAAATAAAAATAACACAGGAACAAGAAAGGGAAATCTGGCCAAGGGCAAGCACAAACGTGAATGTCGAACTTGCACAATGGGCCTCTTCTGTGAAAATGATGGCCCCCATCCAAAGGATGCTCATCTAGAAGCCAAGTATTTGGGACAGTCTTTCTTGTTCATTAGTGCAAATTGCAGTTTTTACTCTTAACAATAATTGTATTGTTGAGGCTTAATGACGAGACTTCCCATCCATGTGAGTTTGTTTTCTAAGCCTCAACAATACAAAGAAAGTGAAGAGATGAGGCTTTTATTCTTTTATTTTAGTAAGTTTCCAGAGTCTGAACAAACTAATTTCAGACTCTTCTCCACAGTACCTTAAGGAATGATGGTAGTTTTAGATTTTTTTAATGCTTATAATGCATTGCTATTGGTTTTAAATAATGTTCTGGTAATTAACAATGAACTGTTAGAGTTCTTTACAAAATCATGAGGTTATTAAATACTTTCTTATAATCTTATTGATATTAAAAGGAATGAGATTTGGATGTTACATATTTTATTAAGGATAAACCCTAATTAATCATGTTTTGAAATCCCAACGGGATTCAGTATAAACCTACTGGGACATCTACCTTCAGAAAAAAGTAGGTCAATAAAGTCTCTCAGTGGATCATTAGCATTCTAGCATAGTGTTTTCCAAACTTTGTGAGCCACAGGTTAAATCTCTTGACTTGGTTTCTAGCAGATAGTGAATATTAGTGTTCTTTTCATCTGTAGTTTAAAGGAAGGTATCCTCATTTGAAGCAAAGCATGGAAAATATGATTTCCATGCAAAAACATCGTAACTATAGCAAAAATTATCAATTAGGTAATTTACATCCCTGGTTTCTCTGAAAATGAAAAATATATATTTTTCATTCTTAAGAGAAATATATACTCTAAATAGGAGAAGAGCTCAGTCTGCTCTATTTAGCTCTCAACTTAAGACATAGGTATTTATAATTCACTACAATTTACTCCTTTCGTTTTCTCCATGAAATGTGCTTCGATATGCTTGGCCTGATGTTTGTCCTAAAGCTCAATGAGTAGTGAGGCCCTGGGCCTCATATATCTGTGTTGTTTACAGAATCCAAAGGCCTGGAACGCGATGGTACTCAAAAATATAGCTGCCTCGGGGAAATTCTCCAGTGACCGCACAATTAAGGAATACGCCAAGGACATCTGGAACATGGAGCCTTCAGATATAAAGATTTCCCTATCCAATGAATCTAGCAATGGGGTGTACAAAGCCAGTGGAAAGTAAGTTGTAAAATGTCTCTAGAAAAAAAATAGTTTCTTATTGGACTTGAACCTTTTTGCAACATTCTTTGATTTTGTTTTGTTTTGTTAGCTAACAATCCAGTTAAGTATCTCTGGGGATTGGGCAGGGAAAGTGTATAACTGTATTGGAGCTAAAAATAAAGTATGAATTTCCAGAGCTACCTGAGTCTCAAAAGGTATTATTTTATAACAAATTGAGTAGCATGCGAGGACCTTCCCCTAGAAAAAAATGCGTGGAACGTTTTAATGCCATTTAAATGAACTAAAACACAAATTATTTAACTACATTGGAGCACTTTTCTTACACTGCTATCTAAGTCCAAACCAAAGACTATACCTGATTCACAAATAGCCCAGGGTGTTTGGCAACTGCACATTTTTATATGGGATCCAGTTTTTACCAAATTCTGATTCTCTGCAGAGATGTCTCAACATGTTCCATGAACTAAATGAGAGCATCCCATACCACCCAGCACCCATGCTTGTAGCTGGCAAGTGGCTTGCAGACATGCCAATGACTTTAGCTCATCCAAGCATCCTGGTACAGTTTTACACAAACAATACACATCACAGGTGGTACACCCATGCTTTGTAGCTGGCAAGTGACTTGCAGACATGCCAACGACTTTAGGTACAGTTTTACACAAACAATACACATCACAGGTGGTGTTTGGACCAAGTCTTCGCTGGAGGTTTCTGCTGCTCTCAGACCTCATGCCCACTGCTGGCTCAGGAAATCTCTGCAGAAAAAGGACCTAGATCAGATCACACGCTTTCCCCACCTCGAGGTCCACGTAAGCCAGATCAGCCCTAATTGCCTTTAAGGGAAGAAAATCACATTTAGCAAAGCTACTCTTACCTCACAGTTTTTAACAGTGTGGGGCTTCTACAAAGCAGGTTGTGTTGGAAGCCAGGAGGAAAGATCACCATCTTGACCCTGTCTTTGTTCCTGTATGCATTGTGTGCAATTTCATAGAGCTGCAAGGGCACAGAAAGACAGAGACTCAAAGGCTGACCATCAGTGCTGTTGTTTTTCTAGGCTGACTGTCTTACAGCAGTACAGAAACAGCCAGCTTGAGGAGTTAGTCCCATTAGGTCAGAGACATGGAGACTCTCCACATTCCCAACTGGCTGCCTCTACAGCTAAAGGACTGAAAGCTGCATGACTAATAGGGAATGCTGACAGGACATCCTTCCACTGTCCATACCTCCCTGCAAGGGGACAAGGGATTGTGATGGACGCACTTTGTTTGGTTAAAAGAAAAGAAACTGCCTCCCCCTTTTTAGAGCCACTACAGGAAAGATACAGCAGTTCCTATAGTATCCTGGGTCCCCACAACACTTCCCGGTTCACCGACCCCAAATGAGGAGCCAGGGTCCACCACAAATGCTCCTTGGAGCTGATTAGCATGGATGCTTACTGTATACACCAGGCAGCATGGCTATTTAGGGGTGTAGGGAATCCCTTAGAATGTCAGAGACCCTCCTTTGGGCTCTCATCAAAGTTTGACTGGAAGAGAAGATGGTGAAATAAGAACAGTATGTCTCAGTCAGGCCTCTGTTCATGGTTTACCTGTTTTCCATTCGCCAAAGGCACTGTTCTGTCATCCTCGCCGTGAAGGATGAGGAGGGGGGAAGACAGGAATTTTACACTAGGAACAGGTAGAAGAAAAGCATTCAGTTCAAGAATTAACGCTGGGATTTCTCCTCCTCCTCCAAGTTAAAGCTTTACCAAAACATGAGGTTTGCCCAAAATACAAGAACTCTCTTTCCTTCCCTCCCAGGCATAACAGCTTCATATATAACAAACTCCACACAGTAACTTATTTTTCTTCTGGGTAATACTCTCTTTCTCCTATGCACTCATGTAGTTTAATTAGGTATCTAATTAATTTAATCTACTTCCATGTGATTTTCTTTTAAAATAATGAAGAACACTGAAGTATTGAATTTGTACAGAATTAGAAGAACCTTATCTTTTTCCTTACTCCACCTAATAGCATAATACTTGGAATATTATAATTAAAAGAGCCCTGGCCAGTATGGCTCATCCCATGCACCAAAAGGTCACCTGCTTGACTCCCAATCAAGGCACATACCCAAGTTTCAAGTTCAATCCCCAGTCAAGGTGCATACATTGAGAAAACCAATTGATGTTTCTCTCTCTCTCCCTCTCTCTTCCCCTCCCTCTCTAAAAAAAGCAATAAAAACTTTTTTTTTAAATAAAAGACTCTAAAAGAAAAAGAAAAACCCTAAAATAACAAGAACTTCCACAGGACAAAATATAACTCTTTGTGGCAATTTATTTTTCCCCATAAATGTACAGGGTGAACATGTAATTAATGGGTTTGATTAGCTTCCTGGTCAACTTCCTACTTTGGAGGAAGCCTTTCAAAAAGGCTGTGGCATGAAGAATGTTCGTTCCTGACTCCAATGACATTCTCAAACAATACTTCCCTCCCCCACCCCCTTCTGATACCCATCCATCCCTGCCACAGTGACTTGCTGTTACTCCTGAGGATGTTAGATCCCTCAAGTGTGTTGAAATATAAAAATATTGATAACAACTATGTATTTGCAGGTGCTCAAATTCTCCTACTACAAGAGGGCAACTTGCCAAATTCTATTCATTGGTTTTGCTGTCAGGTTAGTAGGCTGGATAGCAGATAGGTTTTAGTTACGTGCGGAATAAGGCCTAAAGTCAGGGACCCCTAAATCTACAGCTCCCTTTATGACTTCAGAGAAAATATTGAATCTGTAAAGTCATCAAATTAGTCATAAGGAAAATGCCAAATACTAAAAACTTGTAGATACATTACCCTAAATCCTAGTGCCCACCTACAAATTCTCATCTAGTCTTTCAGACTTCTCATCTACCCATCCAGTAAGTCACATGATAGTCACCACCCCTCCCCCGCAAGAATCCTACAGGCATAGTAATAGAACAATGGACATTTTTAATCATTAGCTTACTTTTCATCATTAGGGAAGACTATTTTGTCTTTTCTCAAAGCATCCATAAGTGTTTGTAAAAATCCTGGAAGTTTCTGGTAAATCTATTTTTTAAAAGGAAAAAAACAATTAAAACTTTGCCTGCAGCTATATAATTTGTAGTTTTCCACCATGAATGATGGTAATAGAGAGTAACTTTCTAAATATAATAAACTTGAAAAAAAGCAAAATTTTTATGATTGTAAAAGTAATTCATAGCATTGTAGGGAATTTGGAAAATACAAAAGGAAACAAGAAACAAATCACACATAATCCCACCATCCATAGACCATCACTGTCCTCTCTTTAAAATACAAACAGCACTATTAACTTATTTCTTCATATTCTGAAAGGAGCAGTGATACTCATAATCTAAAAATTGCTTCAACAGTGAATATAACTAATTGGTTTAGTTGGGGAACAGAATATTCTGATTAGTCAAAAAATCCTGTTGAAAGTACACAATACATATAACTAGTTTTAAAGAATTTGAACTGCTGAATTAATACTGCAGTTGTTTTAAAAGGCATTTTAGGTTTTAACAATGACCACCGGACTGCAAATATAACAATTGCATTCTAAACATACTGAATTTCCTTTTTAATGGCAAATTCCAGTGAATTGAATTCTAGTTAAATCGGCTTTATCATATTTTGAGGAGGTAAATTGGTTTATATGCCTAAAAGCATTCATTTCAACTAAAAATGAAGATGGGACAAAAACCCTGAGCAACATTACCCCTTCCTCACCAACTTCAATTCTACCTCCAAGCTACATCCCAGATACATTCATTTCTCTCCATTCCCCTGTCACCCAGCCTAACACACCTTTCATCTCTTGCTTGAATTACACCAACAACTGCAAGTGACCCGCTGCGTCCACCCTCCCCGAGCTGTAATCCATGTCCCACGGGGAAACCAGTGATCGCTTCAACAACGTGCCAATCACATCCTGTCACTCTTTTGCTTCACACCCTCCAAAGGCACTTGGATTTCACCCAGTGTCACTTTGGCCTTTGAGGCCTGACACCATCCGGCTGCTGCCTCTACCCACTGCCTCATCTATCACTACGCCCTCCCTCTCCAGGTCCGGCCCAGCCGCCTTCTGTTCCTGGAACAGCCTTGATCCCACCTCAGGGCCCTTGTCCTTGCTTTTCCCTCAGTCCACGTCCTCCACATTTTCCTGTGAAAGCTGGCTCCTAGTCATGCAAGTCTCAGCTCAGATGATGTTTTTCAGAGCCGTTTTCCCTAACAGCTATGGAACCTTGACCTCCCACCACCCAGCCATTCTCTATCACAGGGGTCCTCAAACTACGGCCCACGGGCCACATGCAAATACAAATATTGTATTTGTTCCTGTTTTGGTTTTTTTACTTCAAAATAAGATGTGTGCAGTGTGCATAGGAATTTGTTCATAGTTTTTTTTTTAAACTATAGTCCGGACCTCCAACAGTCTGAGGGACAGTGAACTGGCCCCCTGTTTAAAAAGTTTGAGGACCCCTGCCCTATCACATACATTAAATAACTTGCATAGCACTTCTCACTATTGAAAATCCTCGTGTTGTGTACTAGTACTAGTACTTGTCTTCCGTCTCTCAAGAAAGTATGTAAACTTCATAGGAGGACGAACCACAGCTTTCTTATTCTCTACGGTATTTCTAGAACCTAGAAAACGTCCTGGTACCTAATAAGTATTTGCAAAACATGGAATGAGTCCATTATGTAAATATCCCTGGCATACACTTTAAGCCAGTGGTTCTCAACCTGTGGGTCATGACCATCGGAAAACACATATAGCATATCAGATATTTACATGACGATTCATAACAGTAGCAAAATTACAGTTATGAAGTAGCAACAAAAATAATTTTATGGTTGGGGGTCACCACAACATGAGGAACTGTATTAAAGGGTCGCGGCATTAGGAAGGTTGAACCTAAGCTATCATCAGTCCTTTTCTACTTACTGTGAGTGAATTTCACTCAGATTTTATTCCTTAGAGTAGAGGGGAGAGGGAAGGGGGTTGCAATGTAATAAATGGGATGTTGCCTAGGGAAGGAAATAGGGACAGAACTGCTAGGCTGTGGCCAGTAAATACGAACTTCAGCTTCACGATTTTAAAAATAAAAGAATGATGTTCGCCGTAGAAGCCATTTTTAGATTATGCATATCACTGCTCCTTGGAGTACAGAGAAATTAGAGTTAGCTGCTATCAAATGTAACTTGGTATAGTCTCCCACTATGAGCTATTGTAACATAGAGAATAGTAACTTTCTAAATATAATAAACTTAAAAAAAAAACTTTTTTCTGGTTTTAAAAAGTAAGTCATGCCATTGGGTAAATTGTCAGGAACGTGGGTAAATTGTGGGGAATTTGGTAGGAAATGGGTACAGAATCTGCAGTGAAGACAAAATGTCTGCTGCCGGTGTTGGCCTCAGGAACCTCCCTGGTTTCGTGGGTTTGTCTGGCCGGCATTTTTTGCCTGGTCCCAGAGCAAATGATTTGCATTCAGGTGCCGTCTGCAGATCCCAACACTGTCTCTCCTTCCCTTTCTTCCTGTCCCGGCCTTTCACCCATACGAAGGGCAAGATTTCTTGTTTTGTTTACTTTTTTCTTTGTCTTCTGATTCCACCACCCCTGGAATCAGGACTCCTCTGAGGGAAATTCAATAAGAGAAGCCCTTCAGCAATTCATCTCAAATTCCAAAGGAGTGAGAAGAAAGCTGGTCCAAGCCAATAATCTACTTTGTTATTCCTCACTCCTCCCAGCCCAGGTGCCCTTTGAGACTCAGAGGTCATAGCATCCCCTCCAGCCCAGAGCACAGCCGTGGGTTCCTAATTGGGTCTCCCTGCCTCCTCTCTGTTCTGGAATACCACCAGATAAATATTCTTAAAATACCAGATACATGAAAGGATAAACTCATGTATAAAATTACATTATTAGATGTATGTTCCTAATAATATAACCTCAAAAAAACTAAAGCAAAAATTGACAGAACTAAAATAGAAATAAACAACTCCAAAATAATGGTGAGATATTTTAATATTCTTCCTTGAGCAACTGATAAAATAGTCAAAAAAATCAGTAAGGATATAGAAGGATCAAATGACACAATTAATAGACTAATTGACACATTAGAACAGCATACCCCAAACAACAGAACACATTCTTTTTAAGCATATGGAACATTTACCAAAATCGACCATTTGTTGGGACATAAAGCAACTCTGAGCAGATTCCAAAAGCTAAAATCATAGAGAGTATACAGGGTTAGGCAAAAGTAGGTTTACTGTTGTTGGTATGGAAAATAATACAATACTTAACTTAATTTTGAGAAATTGACAAGTATATTCCAAAATATATGTGGAAATGCAAAAGGTCAAAATGGTCTTGAATAAGAGGAACAAAGCTGAAGAAGTTCACAAGATATCAAGACATATTATAAAGCTACAGTCACTAAAAGATTGTAGTATTCATATGAGCATGGACAATAGACATGGGAGAAATATGAGAACCTCCAACAGACCCATGTATACATATATGTAGAGAGAGACACTGGCATATACAGACATTGGCACTGCAGAGTGATGGGGAAGGTCCATTCAGTGAATGGCACTGGGCCAACTGGAAAGCTGTAAGTACTTATACATCCTACATATGCGAAAATACATACCTGGGATATGGCTCTAAATGTAAAAGACATAACAATTTCGAGAAGATCGCACAGAAGCGTATCTTCATAACTTTGGGTAAGCAGAGTTTATTAAGCAGGACACTTTTATTCAAAAAGTATTAACCATTAGAAAATGTTGGTAAACTGATTCACATGAAATATAGGAACATCTCTTCATTATGAGATGCCATTGAGGAAGTAAAAAAGCAAAACAAGTATTTTTTTAAAGCAAAAAATAATATATTTGAAAAACAAATAATTTTAATGACTTACCCTATGACGAACTTCTACAAATGAAAAGACAACTCAATTTAAAAAGGAGCAAAAGACATGAACAAGTATATCACAAGAGATGATATCTAAGTGGCTAATAAACATATGGAAAAATGCCTGGCTTCATTAGTCATCAAATGCAAATTAAAACCACAATGAGATATCAGTATGAGGGCAAGGATATGATGCAATTGAACTCTCGTGTACGGTAAGTGGAGAGTAAAATGGCAAAGTCACCTTGGAAAGCTGCTTGGCACTATAACTACTAAAGCTGAGCATATGCAGTCCTTGTTATCCAGCAATTCCACTCCCAATGTATACTCCATTGAAATATGCACACAAATTTAGAGAATACATGTTCAAGAATACTTATAACAATGATGTTATTAATTATCCCACATAAAAATCAACTCAGATGTCTACAAACACTAGATCAATAAATTGTACTATATTTATACAATGAAATACTACATAACAATGAAAGTGATCAATTACAGCTATACTTCATGGATAAAATCCTACTAATACATGTTGGGTGAAAAACAGAATACTTGTAAAATATGTAATGTTTAAAAATAAACCATGCTATACTGCTTAGAGATGCACACACAGGTGGTAACACTATAAAGAAAAAATATGTGGCCGTCACTCATAGGATGGAAAATGATGGATATGACTACTATAAAGTTCAGGCTAAGGATTACAGCTAAAATGGGATTTATTAGATTAGAAAGTAACATACAGATGAGACTTCTAGTGATGCTAATTTCTTGACTTGCGTGTTGGTTAGTTTTTTTTATTGATTTTTAGAGAGAAGAAGGGAGGGAGAGAGCAACATCAATGTGAGAGAGAAACATCAATCTGTTGCCTTCTCAATGTGCCCCGATTGGGATGGAACTGGAAACCTGAGCATGTGCCCTGACGGGGAATCGAGGACACTCCAACCAACTGAGCCACCCCAGCTAGGGCAATGTGGGTTACATTTTGACTCAGGTGTTCAGTCTATAATTATTTGCTACATCATGTATTTTCTCTATTATGTTAACTTTCAAAATTATAAAATTTCAAAAAAGAAACAAAAGTAAGTGGGAAGACTGTATCTGAATTGCAAAATACCTACAAGTTAGTGAGTTTGTTAGTAATTACTTAGAGTAATGTAATAGATGATCAAGTAATGCTTATCTTAAGATGAATATTCAGTCATCTGGAACCAATTGAAATGTTATATTTGTTAAATCTTAAATTACTCAGCATTCAGTATCTTAGATTGTAGAGCAAGCATGTCAAACTTGCAGCCCATATATATTTTTGTGGCCCAGCCAATACAATGGTATGCAAGAAACATTTTAATAAAAACTTCGTAACTTAATTTTTACAATATCCTGTTATACATAATTATTAATAACGAACTACAACATTCGCTAATGACTGATTACTATAATCGTGTTGCATTCATTTCCCTTACGCGCCTTACGCGCAGGCGCACCACTTCTCTCCACTAATACAAGCAGCGAATATTTTAACGGCCGATGGCATGTCATTAGTCTTAGATTGACTTGTTTGGTGTGTGCAACAGGAAATATTTCACTTTTGGAGAACAAGAAAAAATAGGTTTATTTGCATTATGCTTATTAATTTGTGCAGTTATTCAGTGTCTGGTAAGTTAATGCTCAAGAAAAAATATTAATTTTTATTAAAGTGTTCTATTATTTTATGTTAACGATTACTCATTTATTTCAGCCCTTTGTATTCAGCATGTCTCTGTGGAAATAAACCTACGTTTCTATGAAAATTGAAGCTTTGTTTTTTTGCGGCCCACATAAACTTAAACCTTGTTTATTTGGCCCGTATTAGCCTTTGAGTTTGACATGCTTGTTGTAGAGGAGATTCCTGTATTGGGTTGAAGCTTAGACATTTTCAAGATTCTGTGAAAGAGCTATCCCAGAAGTAATGCGCTGCCCTTCTCTGCAACAGTTAAGCAAATTCCAAGACGTTCTAAGATGATTTATTGTACAAAAGATTCCAAAAGTAGACAGTTGGAGAAAAGTGCACCTACATTGCCTTCCAATATTAGACAACAATTTAAATTGTGGGGCCATGTATTCCTTCTGAGAATCTCTCCTATTTTCTTTCTCTCTCTCTCTCTCCACCTCCCCCCCACCTTCTTATCTTCCTCCCTCTCACTCATTTGCTAACATTTATATGGATGTATGACTATAAGCAATTGAGCATTGGGCTTGAAATAAAATTACAAAATTTGGATAAACTGCACAATAGATTTAAAAAACTACATCTTGTTGCCCAATTCCTTATATCTTATCTTCTTGGAAAGATTGTCTCCTCTACATGGGATACTGTATAAAATCATTTGGCAGCTTCCTTGGATTCTCTGGAGGCTGTCTTATCATAAAATTATGAAAGATATATGGCTGATGGTCATAGGACTAAAAATGATGTATGGGATGTTTGGTTTCACTTTTTAAAAGAATAATAATAAACAGATAAGCCTAACTTATCTACTAAAAATTGTAAAAGATAAGAAATAAAACTTTGGCTTTTAATAAGCTACTCAATCTATTAGAAGAAAATAAAAGGACTACCAAATCCAAAAGCCATCAATCATGCCCTTCTTTAATTGCAACTGGCTAATACCCTATCTCAAGTTAGAGTAACTTAGAGGCATATAAAACTAGTTAAGAAAAAGAATGTGGTTAATAAACATAAATGTGTGGAAACACTTTGACATCTTGTGAAGATGAATAAGAGACTCACCTTTAACAAGGGATAATTGATACTTGCAGTCCACATGTTGGTAAATGGAGCTTCCAGAACAATAGCATCAACTGGGGATCCTTGAAAATATAAAAAAGAAATAACTCCCCTATCATATTTAAATATCACCTTCCCTAAATAAGGGGGAGTTAAGGTCTTGTACATCATTTGTGAAGCTTACTAATAATGCAAATTCCTGGACCCCACTCCAGACTTATTGAGTCAGAAATCAGAATCTCAGAGGGGGGGCGGGGCGGGATGTGAGAATGTGCATTTCTAACAAGCTCCCCCACTCACCAACCAAGAGATTTCCCTGCACATGGTAGTTGCAAACCAGTACCTCCTTCTAAAACAAAACCAGATTGTCAAGCCTTGGGTAATTTTAGAAAGCAAAGTACTCTGGGAAGGAAAACTGTTGAGCAGTCCATTGTTAAGAATGTGCCAGAGGCTGATTAGGTGGTTTTGGCCAACACTTTCCCGGAGAACAATTGGAAAATGTGTGTCAGATGAGGATATGTGCATGTGTATGTGTGTGTTTGAAGGCACCTGAGGGCTGCTAAATCAGTGAGATTTTGAAAGCCAAGACCAAAAGGAAATCTCAAGAACAGTCAGAGGAAAAAGCATTATCTTCAAAGGAGCAACAGTAAGACTGGCAGCTGACTTCCTAATAAAACAGTGAAACCTTGAACGAAGTGTTGGAATAAAATTATTGACAACCTAGAATTCTATGCCCAGTGAAAATATCCTTCAAAAATGAAGATGCAATAAAGACATCTTCAAATCAAAACTGAGAGAATTCATCACCAATAGACAGGCAGAACAAAAATCCCAGATAAAAACAGAGAAATGCTGAAACTAATAAGGAGCAAAGAAAAGTAAATCTAAACCTTGGCTTTTATAATATAAGAAGAATAGTGTTTTATGGAGTGTGTATAGAGAAAATTTAAAAACATGATAGGAAGAGTTCGTAAGTTGAGGAGGTAAATGGAATCAGAGTGTCCCAAGGTCACTGCATTATGTAGGAAGTGAAGTATTCATTTATGTGAGAATTTAATTCAGATACTGTAACAGTGTCCACACTGTGAAGGAAGTGACAGGGAGCCATGAGAGCTTAGAGGAGCATTAGCATAATGCTTAGTTTCTTTACATACGTAATTAAGCTTGTGAATAGCAGGTGAGTTGCTCTAAAAATGCTTACATAACTCCACCTGACCTGTATTGCCAAGTAAAGTTTAAGATATGATGCAAGAGATTACAAGCTTTTAATGCTTGTCAAAGTCACCTGGTCCTATTCACAGAGATTCCAATCATGAAAATAGATCCAGGAAACCTGTGTTTTAAAAAAAGCATCCCCTGAGATTCTGATACAGGCAGTTCTCAGTACACTTTTAGAAATGCTGACATAAATATTATATAAGAAGGGCTGCAGAAAGCAAGCCTTGCCTCTTATTCCATATGTATTATTTTCCTCTCCTGTGATCCAAATGACTCCATAATAACAGTTATTACACTTCACAATGAGCACTCTTTCAAAGGTAATTTTAAGTCTTCCCTTAGTATTTATTTTTAATTTCATCATCTTGAAAAACAGCTATTGTTTTATATTAGAGAGAAAAAGGAACGTTTGCTGCACTATCAGAAACTGCCTAAAGTTGGGGTGCTTTAGGTATCTCTGTGTTGGCAGTGTACCCAATAGTCTCGACTCTTTTCAGTTCCCCATCTCAAGCCAGGAAATTATACCACGTAATCATTTTACAGTACCTTTCTCTTCTAGTACTCTCGCAGCATTCGTTACAACTCTGAAAAGCAATGAAAATTAGTACATATGTGAAGCCGTGACTCAACAGTCAAGTAAATGATACAAAATGGGACACCCAGTGGGAGCATCTGATGAAAGCTCTGGAAGCTCTGGTTAGAAAATGCATAAACACAACATTTTGCACAGGGTTCCCAGGGATCCCACTGACTCTAAATTAAGAATCCTTTTCCTTAAAACTCTCAAGGAGAGCTCTGCGGTGGGCTTCAGGGTCACAGATAACTGTAGAGCTCCCGCGTTTTACAAACAGGGCAAGGCCTCCAGCCACACGTGGGAAGTGAGAGAAGCCAGAGAGTCTCTGTCCCCTAGATCAGCAGTCGCCAATGGTGGTCCGTGAGGTCCGAAAGGTTGGCGACTGCTGCCCTAGATCATTGCTTCTTTCAGGGCTCACTCCTGCCTGGAGCCCCAAGGACCCACCTAAGGACCCACCTGCAGACCCCACTTACCCTGTACCCAGAGAATGGCCCCAGAGGCACACGGGGGTGGTGCCACTTCTTGCCTTGGTCCACTCATAGACACAAATAGCGTCCGCAGTCAGTCCCTCCTCTGTGGGCTTACCCGTAGAGTCCCCGAACCCTGGCAGCAAGGAAAGGCAAACACAGTATCACCGCCTCCAAAGTGAGAATCATCGAAGGCCTCCTGCTTCTGGAAAAATCTGTGTACACTGTTCTTAACACATACCTCTGTAGTCAACAGACAAGACGTGAAAGCCACCATCGCTCAGCACCTAGATGACAAAGGAGCTGTTATCTTCAATTAGAAGATGCAAACAGAAAAGGTTTGACACTTCCATAAGCCTGGTTGTGACCGTTTAATAAATAGAGAAAAGATTTATTTTTGAAATCTGGTGTTTTGCTTCAATCTTGAGATGGCCAGACTCAATGGGAAGTAAGGAAAGCAGTGTGGCAGTGCTGGGTCCAACAGCCTGGATCCCAGTGTGGCTCTGCCACTTGCCAGCTCTGTGACCTTGGGCCACTTGCCAGCTCTGTGACCTTGGGCCACTTGCCAGCTCTGTGACCTTGGGCCACTTGCCAGTTCTGTGACCTTGGGCCACTTGCCACTTAACATTTAAATATGCAATAATATTATTCTGAAAAGTGAAAAACAATAGTAGCTGCCTTCAGGATTGTAGGAAGATTACATGAGATGACATATTAAAATATCTTGGTACATAGTAAATGTCCTTTTTAAGAATTCCCTTGAGAATAAGAACTCTACACAGAATTGTAGTAGAGGCAATCAAATAAGGGGGAGATCATTATATTAAATACTAGAGGCCCGATGCATGAAAATTCGTGCAAGAGTAGGCCTTCCTTTCCCTGGCTGCCGGCACCAGCTTCCCTCCGGCACCCGGGACCCGGGGTTCCCTTCTCCAGCCGCCGGCAGGCACCTGGGACCCGGGCAGCTTCCCTCCAGCCCTGGCTTCATCCAGAAGGACGTCCAGAATGACATCCGGAAGGATGTCTGGTCTAATTAGCATATTACCCTTTTATTACTATAGATAAACAGATAAAGAGTTAATATCAATCAAAGATAAAGAGATCATTGGATGATATCAAACCACTGCCAAGCCCCACAGACAAATGAGGAAAGAATATGAAAACATAACTTTGAATTACAAAGACAAAGGGAAGACAGAGAAAAGGACAAAATTTACTTTTAAAACTAAATCCTCACAACAGTCCCATAGGTAGGTATTTCCCCCATGTAACAGATAAAGAAGCTGGGCCTTGGAGAGTTTAAATAATCTGTTAATATTTGGTCACCCAAATATCTAGAGGCAGAACCAAGATTCACACCTGGGCCTGCACATGTCCAAATACCGTGCCTCCTCTCCCACGCGTAGATGTGGGTGGCTGAAACTCATTATGAACTTTTACATACAAATAGAACTAATAGCCCTAACTGGTTTGGCTCAATGGATAGAGCATGGGCCTGCGGTACATGGGACTGAAAGGTACCAGGTTTGATTCTGGTCAAGGGCACATGCCTGGGTTGCGGGTCCGATCCCCAGTAGGGAGCATGCAGGAGGCAGCTGGTCAATGACTATTTCTCATCATTAATGTTTCTATCTCTCTCTCCCTCTCCCTTCCTCTCTGAAATCAATAAAAATATATTTTAAAAAATAGAACTGATAAGGAGAAAATAAATGTAACTTTTCAATACCTATTTAAACTACATTCATTCAAAAAAAAGTTATCTAAGAAGCAGGGCAGTTAAGCATCCAGGGAAATAGAAATATCCGTGTATTGTTTGTGACACTGTAAATTGAAGGACCACTTGACAATACAACTCAAGAACAATAACAGCAACAGAATCTAAGAATTTATCTCTAGGAAAAAAATCCCAAAGAATAAACTTAATGTTTAAAGTTTTCTGTAGCAATTTTATTTCAAAGTAATCGCCTATCCAAATAAGTAAACGAAGAGCTCCGGAAGTGTGGTCAGGCCGGGGGAGGATGACTATGGCTGTGGTATCCAGAATCTGCCCGGGGGAAGAAGTGCTATCGTACCTTCCCACCCACCCCTGCCGCCACAAGGATGACTACACCTCCAACTCTTCTTTCTGTGCACACAGGGACCTACTACTCAGCTCTGCCACGAGTGGGAGGAGACATCAGCTCACCATCACCCCATGTGGGCAGTGCAAAGAAAGGGGTACAGGATGGAAAGCAAACCTAAAAACTAACAGGCATCACCACCCCAGGCAAAACTGTATCCAGCCCACCCTCCTCCGCCAGAGGAGCTCTGAGAAGGCAGTGGAGAGAGGAGCTTCCTGAATAAACGGGGGAGGGAGGATGAAGAAGGGGCTGGGGATTCTGGGCCCCACAATTACTGGTAAATCGAGAAAGAGTGGAGGTGGGAGCTGGCACGTGAGAGGAGAGATCAGGTCTTGTGGTCAGTAATTGGACAAGCTGCCTGGTCACCTGCGACAAAAATTACCCAACTGGCGTGTGGGAGAGGATCAACAGCCTGCCTGACCGGCTCTGAGTCAGAAGGCAGAGATGGTGAGTGCACAGCCTGCCATCTCCCTCACACCTGGAAATGCAGGGGCTGCCCCCTCAAATGGAAATCATGGAACAGGCGAGGACAGTCGAGTGTGGCCACCATCCACTGTGCAAAACCCTTATGGAGCTGAAGCCCGGGCCTGAATGACTTAAAAACAGACATTCTCTGTCTCTACCCTGTATCACCAAAAAGGTTGTTTCTTGTAGGCGTGACTTTCACACCTAATACAGGGTGTCCCAAAAAAGTATACACACTTTGAATGATTATTAATTCCAATGGGTTAAATCGGACAAGAAAGAAACATCAATGGAGCTATCAGCTGTAAAGTGTGTATACATTTTGGGGGACACCTGTATATTCTCTCAATCCACCCCCCAGCCCCCAGAAAAATCAAACATGTCATCAACTCCATCTGCTAATGAAGGCAATGCATTCACGAAAGCGTTTTGGGACTCAGAGATAGTCACATCTACTTTGACCCCCGCCTCCCCATGGTGAAGGCTGGAAGAAAAGTCCACTCACTCATGGGACTTTGGGCCCCAGACACCAAACCCACCCTGGGGAGCTCTCAGTCGATAACCTTGCCGAAGCTGAGGAAGATCTACGGCCCTAGCGCAGAAAAGAATACATGGAGACATAAAATGGGTGCCTTGGGGCCCCTTCAGACATACCTTTACGAGATTAAGCCTGTGACGAGCTGCCCTGTAGAAAAGGTTAAAAAAAAAAGAGCAAAATTTAGGAATTGGGAAGACAAATTCAATAAAAGTCGCTATCATGCTGCTGGCATCTGATCTCACACCTTTCTTCTTCGGGATAGAGAAATAAATAACAAGGAGAAAGGGGAACGGATGTGTCAGGGGGATGACTGACGGCCCCTCGCTGCTGCCGAGCTCCTCTGCATGAATGCTGGGTCCCAGATCTCCGCTCCTTGTCACAGCATTTGATGACTAAGCAGTAAATCCATCTCCTCACACTCCTACACAGCAAAACTTGTTTCTAAGGATACTTTCAGGAGCTAACGGAAAGTAAGTTCCAGAAAGTGGCTTTTTTAGAACAAAGGATGATATAGTCATGTTCACTACTCTAAGATCTGCCTGGTCCCTGTCCACTCAGCCACCAAGTGCCAGATGAAGCAAAGGAGAGGGACTCGCATCCCTGGAGGTACAAGAAACATTGGTTTCCAGAATAACCATACCATACGTGAAGGAAACAGAGACAAAGTTGACTCAAAAGGCAGAGACTTCTTTAAAATTTTTTCTTAGGGCCAAGTTCCATAAACTTTAGTGGGTCATGGAGCCCTTTGAACATGTGGTTAAAGCTATGGACTCATTTCCCACAGGGAAAACGGTATTTACACTTCAAATGTACAGTTTTGGGAGGGAGTTCACGGCCCTTCTTGGGCTTTTATGGATCCCAAGTCTAGAACCACTGTTTCCATCAAGGTCCCCCATAACCTCCGTTTGGCCCCCTTTCAGCTCAGTACTATTGATGGCAAGCTGAGACTTGCGGGCAGGGGCCAGGAGGAGGCTGGGGCTGACCCCTGAGCAAGTAAATCTGTGATGCCTGAAGCAATAGCAGATGCACCAGCGGGGCAGACAAGATTGTGGTCCGCCTGATCCTGTAAGTAGGTGCATTGTAACACCATGCGCAAGTCCGCACTATCAGAACCACGTTGAACCACGTTGGGAAATGTTAAATTCGCAGGCAATCTCTGTAAATGTGACTCTAAAATGGACACCTCGAGAAAGCCCTTGAGCAAAGGCAAGTCTTCAGAAGAGAGAGTGAGAAAAAGAGACCTAGGCAAGGGAGCCCAGGGACAGATTCCAGACCTTGTCACCTAGTTTGAAGTGTCCCTCCAGAGACAGAGCCAGGTCAGTGGGTCTGCGAGGCACACTGCCCCGCCCCCAAGCTGAGGAGGCCCAGTCACAGCTGATAAGCGTCACCCACCACAATTACAGGCCACCGATGGTTCTGGCAGCACATCGAAGGAGAGCCAGGCTTCTGGGAGGCGGTCTTTGTCACAAAATAAGGTTGGGACCACAGAGGGGAAGCTGAGGCATCAATATTCTAGGCCAGAATTCAGCACCCATGGTCAGAATTCCAGGTGATCGCTCCCAGGAAGTCCATACTGTTGATTAATAGGATTCATGCTATTTCTGTGAAAAGACCACTTCATGTATTTCTGTGAAAAGACCACTGATGTGGAAATTGCTCTTCCTACCTCCATATGTCAATGCCTATTCCCTTTCCAATCAACCATGGGGTCAATCCGTCATTGCAGACACTCCCAGGGAATAAAGGAACCACTGCGTTCCTGGAAACTAATATATCTAAATCTTGGAAGTTAGTGTCCCTCTCAGCTAAGGATCCACATTATTCTACATATAGAACATATGGATTTTGTTGTTAAATAGAAGCCTACTGCTAGAACACCATCAAATTTCAACAAAGAAAAAAAAAATATGTGGTGGCATGCTTAGAGTAGAAAACTGAGCCCTGCCTTTCACTCCCCTACAGAGCTGAAATGCTCTCTGTCACTCTCTGTCTCTTCTCTCTAAATGAATGAGTGAGTGAGTGAGTGAGTGAGTGAGTGAATGAATGAATGAATGAATATCCAAGCAAGGGCACTGACCTGTGTTCTGCACTGCCATGAAAATAGACAATAATTGGGTTGCCATCATGAAGGGCTGCTTCGTACCAGCAACGGTCCTTCCCTTTAGCATCTTCCCCCCGGCAGCTGGGAACTGTGTGCCTGAAGAGCAAGAAAAGTTTTTAACAAACATGGACAGAGAGAAGAGTTCTCTATCCTCGCCAAAGTCTGAAACACTCCTTATCTCAGTCAGATAGATAGATAGATAGATAGATAGATAGATGATAGATGGATAGATAGATAAGTTTACATAAATAAATGTTTATCTAAGTAGTATATGACATGCACATGCTAAACTATAATACTACAAAGCGTCTTATAATGAAAACCACTATTGCTCTACCCCATCTCCCCCATGTACAGAGACAACTCCTTTTTACCATTCACTGTTTTAGTTCTTCTGACTCCCACACCTAATGATCTTCCAACACTGCAGTTCTTGGGTTCAATCCATTAACATGCAGTCCATTGAGTGGAACCAAGTAAAAGATAACAGATATCTGTGCATGCTATTGGTTTGGCTGAATAGACAAGTTGGAAATAATTTATAGGGAAATCCGTTTAGGTGAGAAAAAAGAACTATCACATGAAACTAAGCTATTTTACTCAAGAAACCCAGTGACTGTGATTTTTAAACACCTGTTTGAGCTTCAGTCCCTCCACCTTGTTAAACCAAAGAATAAACCCTGAAAATATAAACACTGCCATGTGACATGTCATAAGGTGACTTGGAGAACTGGCCACATGATGACAAGTCCTCAGTCCTCTAAATCTTTAGAGGCAGAAAGACTCACATCAAACCCCAGGGCCTCTGCACTGAGAAGACAGGTATCACTGCCAGCAGGAGAGGCCAACTAGACAGTCCACTCACCAAACCAAGGATCAATGGGGTTAGGATAAAGAATAAAAAGATTTTCCAACTCCAACATTCTTAGCCTAACTGTACTCGGTAGTTTCGGAAGAAGTTATGTGAATCTATATTGGTTCCTAAACATTCCATGATCACATGTTTAAATTCGAGGAGATGAAATATAAATCAGCACTGGAAAATTGGCAGCCAAGAACAAGTAGTAGAACCAAACAGAAGAAGATATTGAGATTAGCATATTTAAAAGGCAATAGAATGCTCATGACTTTGTTTGACAAATAATGAGTGCCTTCTCCGTGCCAAGCACTGTGCTAAGCAATGAAAACCCACCAACAGGGTCACCTATGAAAGATATAGTCTTGGTCCTGGCCAGGTGGCTCAGTCGGGTAGTTTCGGAAGAAGTTATGTGAATCTATATTGGTTCCTAAACATTCCATGATCACATGTTTAAATTCGAGGAGATGAAATATAAATCAGCACTGGAAAATTGGCAGCCAAGAACAAGTAGTAGAACCAAACAGAAGAAGATATTGAGATTAGCATATTTAAAAGGCAATAGAATGCTCATGACTTTGTTTGACAAACATTTATTAAGTGCCTTCTCCGTGCCCAGCACTGTGCTAAGCAATGAAAACCCACCAACAGAGTCACCTATAAAAGATATAGTCTTGGTCCTGGCCAGGTGGCTCAGTCGGTTGGAGCATCATCACATACACCAAAAGGTTACTGGTTCGATCCCCAGTTGGGGTGCATATGGGAGGCAACCAATCAATGTTTCTCTCATACATCAATGTTTCTCTCTGTCTCAAAATACAAAACATATACTCAGGTGAGGATTTAAAAATAAAAATGATATAGTCTTATAAGGAAAGACAAACACAGATAGTCACACAAACACTCCTTAAATTACAGTGGGAATAAATGCCATAAAGGACAAATACAGGTTGCCACTAACATATGCTTAAAATGGGGATGAGGAAAAGCTTCCCTGAAAATTAACAATCTAACACCCAAAGGGTGAGTAGGCAGTTAGTTAGGAAGAAGGCAGGAGCAGAAGGAGCAGAGAGATAGAAAGAATTGTTGCAGACAGACAGTGTGGCTTGGTACGCAAGGAGGCCGTGGGTCTGCAGTACAATGGAAAGAGTGGTTGGTGTAGAACAAGTCAAGAGAAGGGGCCAGGGCCAGGTCCCCCAGGCCTGGTGAAGGACCCAAAGCAGCACAACACCTAAAAGTTGTCACACTCCAAAGTAAAGTTCCTGGAAAGCTCATTGAAGCAGGTCAAGTATCAATACAAAGGGAAGGCGCATGGAGCAGCTCCCAGGTGCCTCCAAGGAACATCAACCTCTCCACCGGAAGTAGCACAGCACTGCTCACCCTTCCCCTAGTAACACAAAAACCAAGTCCATAGGCAACCCAGGGTCCAATCCCTGCACTCACCAGATTCCCAGAATCACCCCGGGTTCAACCTTGATATAGAAGTTCACTGTGTGGGGCATCTTTAACTCCGGCTTCTTTAAGTCCACAAGAAATGGCGCTTTGACTGGAAGGCAGAAATCATTATCAGCTCCCAGAATCACATTCAAGGTGTGTTTGTTTTTTTATCACAATCAAAAAAAGTAATTAGTCTCAGGGTAACATGTTTCTCAGTTGCAAGCTACTACACTAAATTCTTAGCAACATATTTTACCTCTATTTTTTGTAAATGACATGGCATTTTGTACATATGTGTTCATGATAGTTGTTTTCTTGCTCTAATTTCCCCTTTACCTGTATATAAAGTATAGTATTAGGAATATGGTATTTTGCTACCATAAATTCTGTTTTGTCAGTTACTAAGCTACTTACCCCAGCTTTATTCTGACCTATGGTTGGTTGGTCTATCCTTTTTCATTCTTCTATCTTTCTGTGTCTTTCGTTTTAAGTGTGTCTGATGAATATTATATATCCTTGAAACTTGTTTTCTGAATCCAATCTGAGATTCTAGGTTTTTTATTGATGAGCTTAAATCATTTGCATTTATTTTATATTTATATATATTTCAACCACCTTATTTCATATTTTCCATTTATTGGTGTGTGTTTTTCATTTTTTTTTCTCTTTCATGATTTCCATTTGGACAGAACTGCTTTTCTTCTTTTGGTTTAAAAGGAAAACATCCTAGTTTTGTTCCTATGGTAGTTACTCTTAATGGAAGCAAAGTATTTTATTTTATAAACTAGGACTAGCTTATAGAAGAATTGGCCAAAAAAAATTCTAAAGCTAGATTTTAAAATAGCACCAGTGAGTGGTAGCTCATAGTAGAGAATTTATTCAATCCTTATCCTTATCTGAAGCTAAAAGCAAAGGAGACCATTCCCCTAAAAAGGTAAGAGGACCTAGAACAGGTAATGAGTGTTCTGCTACTGTCAAGTGTTACTTTTTAAAGTGAAATGTCCAGGATAAACATATACTTGGGGACATGTAGATGAGAGTGTTACCCATGTACTAGAAGGACTATGTAGTACATTGACTAACACAGCACTCAGTCAAAAATACATGGGAAAATAGAGTCCCGCCATCAGTATCTCTCTCTCTCTCTCTTTCTCTCAATATAGGCAAGAAGAGGAAGTGAAAAAGAGAATACAGTAGGCAGTAAAACATTCACATTAACAGTTAATTTGAAGACGGAGCACCTTAATTGGAACCCTACCCACAAGGCCATGGTTTTCTATCTCCAACAGAATGCAAGGACTTATGCTAAACCCCAAAGCCAATAGTAAATTGATTTCAGACCATTTAACTTGAACCACAATTTTATAACTGACGTGTCTTCTCGTTGTGCCACGACTTTAAGGGCAGTGAGTTCCTTATTTGGGAAAAAAATATAGGCAAATTCATGAAGGGTATATACTTACAAAAGTTAAAATAAATTAGCATGTCCATCAGAGGAGGGAAAATGTGTTCTTTTAATGGTTTACTAGTAAAGCTGTTGTACTGAGTGGCAATTTTCCTTCCGAGTGTTTCACAGCATTGTGGAATAGATCTGCAAGATATCATGAAACAAACAAGGTATTGAAAAAAATCAGTCCCGGTTTTGTCTAAGTCATGTTTTTCCTCTTAAGGTCAAAATCAAATTTCAGAGACCAACACAAGGAATTACAGGTAACTCGACATTTAAGTATTTACAGAACTATATGTAATTAGGGCAGATCAAGACTGGGCAGGCACTAAGGAGAAACAGGTGAGGAAATCAATAGGGCAGGGCCACAACCAGCTATGAAAAAGCCCAAGAATGACAGGACAGGAGGGGAGGGGACACCAGGCTTATGCCCTTACTGTAGTCCCATAGAAGGACCCCAAAGTCATCAGGAACCAGGATTCAATTTAACAGTTGCCACAGTTTTTAATTATATCATAATTCAGTGCTGTATGTGTTAGCTATTATTCTTAGTCTAAAGCATTACGCAAATAATCATCAGAACCTCACTCTTCTGACTGGGTCTCAGGAAGAAATGAGCCGATAAGAGAAAACTCCCACTTCTGACATGACATCCCTGGTGAGAGGGACCACGAGGAGCAGGGTGGGGAGCGGGGAGGACCTGGAGGTCAGCTACAGCAGGGCTGGGGCCTGGTCAGGGGAGCACATAGTGGGGTCATGCATATTGTTTATCCTACTGTTCCCTGTGTCACAAGCCACCTAAACTGGGAGCCGTCAGCCGACAAACTATGATTTGTCCATGAGGCATGACTAATGTCACTTGGGTCTCTAGCCACATCTCTCATGAGGGTTGCGTGTCTCTCACCTTTGAGAAACAAGGGATAGAGGAGGTCAGTGTCAATGCCTCCTGTTTCCAGTTTTTGTCCACATCCCTTTCCCTACTGTGAGCAGTCAATGTAAAGACTGCTCCCTATAGTCAAACTGTGAGGTCAGGGGTGCTGAAAAGCACTTCTGATGAATTGTTTCCCCTACCCGTGGTCGGCAAACTGCGAGCCACAGGCGGCTCTTTGGCCCCTTGAGTGTGGCTCTTCCTAAGCCTTAGGAGTACCCTAATTAAGTTAATAACAATGTACCTACCTATATAGTTTAAGTTTAAAAAATTTGGCTCTCAAAAGAAATTTCAATCATTGTACTGTTGATATTTGGCTCTGTTGACTAATGAGTTTGCCGACCACTGCCCTAGTCTAACTGTAGTGCTTCCCTTGGCGTTCTTTCTTAATCGTGAGGGTGGGGAGGACCTACCTACCTATATAGTTTAAGTTGAAAAAATTAGGCTCTCAAAAGAAATTTCAATCGTTGTACTGTTGATATTTGGCTCTGTTGACTAATGAGTTTGCCGACCACTGCCCTAGACCAGAGGCAGAGAGAAGATAACTATCGTTACCTGTACTTTGCAAATGAGAAGACGGACAAATTAAGTAACCTCCCCGAGGTTACACAACCAGTGAGTGCCACAGCCACGTGCACCAGGTCTGTCTGACCCCAGAGTTCCGAGATGACCTCCAGTGAGCTGTCACACTCCTGGCGAGTTCATCTGGCCACCCAGGCACGCAAAAATGAGCCCCGGGGACAAGGTTGGTCTCTGGCAAAACTCAGCTCTTGGAGAAGGCTGTTTCAGGACCCTCTCCTCCCATTCTGCACGTTTGCCCCCTCTCAGGGTCCCTTCCTGCCCCAGCTTCCTCCCCACTTCCTGCGCCTACATTCTCAGGAGCCTTCTGATACCAAAGTATCAAAGAAAGACCTCTAAAAAAACTTCCCTCCAGTGTTAATAACTTAAAAGTCAGAGCGCTTATATGCCTTTGGAAGAGGCCTGGAGGGAGGTGATAATGATTTTCCGATGGATTTCCAGCAACTCTGCAGGGAGTGGAAAAGATAGGTGGGCGAAGGGTAATGAATAGCTCTTCAAATACATCAGACATAGGCAATTGCCTACTCATGAACCCAGCAAGAAAGAAATGAAAATGACTGTTGCATAATATTTTAAAATAGCCTCCATGAAGGTGGTAGAAAGGAGAGGACATTATTGTTCTGATTTTAAAGATAAGACATCAAAACCCAGAGAAGTCACTTTGAGCCACAGATCAAGCCAAACGGGCAGAATTGAACACAATCGGAATTCTGATGCTTCCTCCCAGCTGGCCAGCCCCAGCTTTCATTCTCCTGGCTCTCTGAACTCAGGCTACCCCGCCTGTTAGGCTCCTGCTAAGTTATCTTTTGAAAGTAGCGGGGTGCTTGGGAGGCCGAGGCAGTAGAAGGAAACATGTTCCTGTTTTGAAAGAATAATTCATACAGGACCCTTCTCTCAAATAGCTGAAGGCACTTCTGTGAGAAAGAACAGAGTGGCCGGACCCCTGGAGTAGGAACAGCGCTTCTTTTAACTAGGGGATTGTCAATTTGACTTCCCCTAGATCAGGAGGGATCAAAAGTCACCCGTGGCTGATAGACCTTATTTGAGCGGAGGATGCAGCGTCAGCCCACTCCCTGCTAATGGGCAGCCACATCAAACAGCTACCTCGATGCTCTGTGCTCCTTCGCCTGCCCTTTGATCAGCGGTAGCTGTAACTGCACAGCGTCCCGCAGGAGCCACAGGACCTCACTGGATGAATCTTACTGGAGAAACCTGGTGGGGCCTGAGCTGCTACAGGGCAAATCATCCATGCTTCATGCTCAGAGGTGTCTACCAACCAGCTTTGGGATGCCCAAATCTAATCACATTTGGCAAGACAACTATTCCAAATATGAAGGCATGCTACATATCCACCATTGGTGCCCATTCATTCAGCCAACATGCACTGATCGCCAAGCAGCAAGTGACATCTACATCCTCCCCTCTTCTTTCCTCCCTACCAAACCTTCCCCTCCCTTCCCATCCACTCAAGTGTCCCTTCTTTGTCAAAGCCTCTCTAAACACATCTTCCTACGGCGACCTTTCTTCTCTTTTCACCCCTTCCACAAATTATAATCGGAGCCTTAATTGTTGTCTGATTGTTTTTTATCATTAGCCCTGACTTCCCAACTCTATGCCAGGCCCCGGACAACAAGAACCATGTTGCTTGTATTACAAGCCTGGTAATGCTTCTTTTACATTCCACTCTGGCCAGCACAGGGCTGAGCTCCATAAAGATTTGTGGAGCAGCAGGTTGAAACTGAAATAAAAGGTGCACAGCAAGCCCTCATGATGTGAGCTGACCTACAGTAACCGGCTCTGAGAAACCAAAGCAACCCAGGATTCTGGGTATTGGTCTGGGCCTCAGCCTCAGCACATGTCAAGTTAGATCAGTCATTTTCAGCTGAGACAAAGAATGCACTGCTAGTATTTTATTCCTTCAGGAAGCATCCCTTGAGACTTAGTTTTTAGTAATTAGTAAGGCAAGTTGTAGAGGGTCCCCAACTCCCCATCTCCATTCCATTATCAACAAAGTGACTTGTTCTCTAAAAGCAAGAACTGCAGCTTTGATTCTCTGCCAAATAAATGTTAACCCATCAGCCATCAGCATTACAGAAAGCACTAAGGAGAAAGTCAGTAAATGCAAGTTTTCCCAGAACAACGGACCATATCCGGGAGATGAGGCCCGTGAATATGAAGTTTGAAAAGTGCTGTCAGGCCCTAGCTGGTCTGGCTCAGTGGATAGAGCGTTGGCCTGCAGACTGAAGGGTCCCGGGTTCGATTCCGGTCAAGGGCACATGCCCAGGTTGTGGGCTTGATCCCCAGTTGGGGACATGCAGGAGGCAGCCGATCAATGATTCTCTCTCATCATTGATGTTTCTCTCTCCCTCTCCCTTCCTCTCTGAAAGCGATAAAAATATATTTTTATAAAAAAGAAGAAAAGGGACCAAGATGGCGGCATAGGTAAACGCTGGAGTTTGCTGCCTCGAACAACCACTTCAAAAATACAACTAAAAGATGGAACGGACATCATCCAGAACCACAGGAAGGCTGGCTGAGTGGAAGTTCTACAACTAGGAGGAAAGAGAATAACATACCGAGACTCAGAGGAGGCGCAGTGCTGAAGTGAAATACTAAGGTGCGAAGTGCATGTGGAGCAGGCTGGCGGTGGAGGGCGCGGTTGTTGTTTTCAATGGGGAGGGAGTTTCAGACTCTGAGCTCCAGATCCGGGCGAGTCTCTAGGGACCCAGACTCAAACGGGAGAAGCGGGAAGGCAGCTTTCTCTCCGAGGTTTGCAGCGGTTGCAGAGCCGCTGGGGACGGAACTGAGAGCAGCCATAACTGCTCGCTCCGCCGGTCCTGTAGATCCCCTGGGACCCGCCCCGCCCAAGCCCTGCACAGAAGCATTTGCCGGATAGCCTCAGGCAAAGGCTAGATTAGCACCGC
>NW_005359590.1:1939209-1941273 GCF_000412655.1 Myotis brandtii
GACAGTGGGTGGGGAGTGAGGGCAGAGGGTGGGGTTGGAACTGGGTGGAGGGGAGTTATGGTGGGAAAAAAGAGTAACTAATGTAATAATCTGAACAATAAAGATTTAATTTAAAAAAAAAAAAAAGAAAAGTGCTGTCAGCTGGAATATTCTGACTGGTGTTCAGACCCAAACAAGGGGCTGGGCCTGCACTGCTAGGCCCAGGGAGCGCTGCTCTCTGCTCCCTGCCCTAAGCCACAGAAGGAATAGGAGACAAGATCCGTGTTTGTCTTCACAGCTTGGACGTTCCAAAGTGAAGTCTCTTTGTCGATGTGAGTCTTGGATATTTCATAATGAACAAAATTAAACAAAAACAAAAGTAAACAGCCTGGCCAGCATGGCTCAGTGGCTGAGTGTCCACCTATGAACCAGGAGGTCATGGTTTGATTCCTGGTCAGGGCACATGCCCAAGTTGCTGACTCGGTCCCCATTATAGGGCGTGCAGGAGGCAGCCGATCGATGATTCTCTCTCATCTTTGAATTTTCTCTCTCTCTCTCTCTCCCTCTCCGTTCTTCTCTGAAATCAATACAAATATTTTTTTTTTAAAAAGGTGTGGGAAACTGTTTATTGCCTTCACTATCTAATAAGCATAGACAGAGAACCACCCCCCTCCCCCAAGGCTGGGTGCCTTTGAAGCCCTAGCAAAGGTCGGAACTAGGCGCCACCTCTGTTTGTCCAGACAGTGGTAGCTGAAACTACCCCCCATTTATTATTACGTAAATCCTTGCTGATGGGCTAGTCTGCCTGTTAATGGGGGGTCACCTGCCTAAGGGCTATGCTATGGGTGCATCCCAGATCAATAAAAGCTTGTTGAGGCCTAAGCACGGGTGGAAGTCCTTCCCCTTGAGTTGGACTTGCCCGCCTGGTCCCCCAATATTTCAAATTATCTCTTGTCTTTTCATTTTCATTTGTGTGCGGCTCTGCTTCCAGGTCCTGAACCCTGACCCACGCGGGACGTGGGAAGGAAACACCCAACAAAAGGTAAACAAAAGCCAAGCCGGTTTGGCTCAGTGGATAGAGCGTCGGCCTGCGGACTCAAGGGTCCCGGGTTCGATTCCGGTCAGGGGCATGTACCTTGGTTGTGGGCACATCCCCACTGGGGGGCGTGCAGGAGGCAGCTGGTCGATCTCTCTCATCATGTTTCTAACTCTCTATCCCTCTCCCTTCTTCTCTGTAAAAAATCAATAAAATATATTTTTTAAAAAAAAGGTAAACAAAAATGCCAATAACTTCCCACACCAACAAAACAAAACAAGATACCTGAATTCCTGGGTCCTGGGTCTCCGAGCAACACCTGGCTGCAATGCCAACAAGGCTGGTAATATACTGCTGGTGGATTCAGGTGGTTCAAGATGACTGTTTAAGCCAGTGGTTCTCAACCTTGGCTGCACATTAGAATCACCTGGGAATCTTTTTAAAATCCTGATTTCCGGGCCTCGTCCTCCGGAAATTCTGCTTGTTACTAATGTTGTGGCCCCACCCCATAACAAAGCCAAGGATTGATGGGAGGAGGGAAATAGAAACGCATCGACACAGGCATTTCAGATTTAAAGGATGCAAGAACGCGGCCCAGGTGATGCCAGGTTATGGTTTCAATGTCCTACTCATCTTCAGCATTGTGGGGGGATGTTTGTTCTTTAAATACAGGCCAGAGAGTTCACACCCAGGGAGCCTTCCCCTCCGCTTCCATCTACCAGGGAGACCCTTGACCTAAAACAATGCCACCCAAGAGTACCACGTGGACTATAATGGTCAAGGCAGATAAGCGAGAGGGAGCTGAGCCATCTTTCTGGAATCTCTATTTCAGAAGCCCAGAAGGATAGTTCTTAGAAAATCAAACCCGGGAGTCTCGGCCACGATAGGGGCTGAGGCTGAGGATAAGGGTCCTCCAAAGAGCCCCCGGTTCACAGGGCCCTGGGGCCTCTGAAGCATCTCCTCCGTCCGCCCAGGAGCCCCAGTGCCTGCCCTTGGCCCCAAGGAGGGCCTTGCGCTCCCCTCGCCCTCCCTCCGCCCCTCCCTGAGCG
>NW_005359590.1:1941649-1943415 GCF_000412655.1 Myotis brandtii
CACCACACACACACACACACACACACACACACACACACGAAACAAGTTTCCCATGCTTATAGTTAGCTGTGCAGTTTTATTTTCTATTTTATTTTATACATCTGTGTGTCTGTGCGTGCCTTTCTTACTATGGTGCTAATAAGACAAAAGTTTGATGGTCACACCTGTAGAAGATGTATAAATAAACTTTCTTCTACTTTGACTTCTCTTTTATTTTCTTTGTCCCTTTTGTTTTTCTCTTTCTGAAGCATCCCCACCCTATCACCCTCTTCTCTTCTCTCTCTCTCTTTCTCTCTCTCTCTTTCTCAGCCACACACACACACACACACACACACACACACACCTGTCGTCATTACTGTACAAGGAATTTCTTTGCTCCCTTCGGGTGAAAAAGGGTTTATCTGCCCGGGGTTGGGGGGTGAACTGCACAATTATTCTATGTGTCCAAAGTGAGCACTTCCTGGTGTTTCGTTTCTTGAGCAGCCTGTGACAGAAGCCCACCCGAGCATCAGGAGTTCACACCTTGAAAGGTCGGGCAGGATTCAGGCTCACAGAAGGCATTGTCTCCTGAGAGGTTCCAGGGAAGCCACAGGGCAAATGTGGGGGACGTGGGCCAGAGGGACTCGGGTTCCCTTTGGAAGCAATTTGATGCAGCATCAAGTCTGCATATTGGAGGCAAGCTCAACCGCCCCAGAAGGAAATGGGAGGTTTTGTGGAGCCTGTGCTGTTTGGGCCAAGGACACAGCAGGGGACTGCCAACCCTCGAAAGCCCATAGGGACGCTGTGCGGAGCGAGGAGGCCAGTCACACTTGAAAAAGCAGCACACTTTTCAAGAAAGGGCATTCTCTTTAAGGATCAGGCCGTTTCATGCAGCCGGGCAGGCCAGGGGGAATCCTGGTCACCGCCTCTTGTAATTGCTCTGGGAATGTCAACTTTCTGATTCACATCGAGATAGAAGAGGAATCAAAACAGGAAGGACCAAGGGTATCTAAGCCTGACTGACCAGCCAGCTGCAGGTGGGTTTTCACGGGGCCACACCCCATGATGAGAGAGGCGAAGTTCCAGCTCCAGCAGGTGCAGAGTCCACCCTGGAGTTGTTTATAAAGCGGGTCTGGGATCTCACAGGGAAGCTCTGGGTGAGAACGAGGGCCAGTGGATGGGGGAGGAGAGAGCAGCAGCTGTATTTCATCCCAGATTCCATTTCCATCTGTTTATTCAGGTTGAGAGGGTAGAGGCCCCCATGCTGCTTGAGCAAACAAACTGGTAAATCCTGAGTCTAAGGAAATGTTTGAAATACTATACTCAGCAAAATCTCTGAAGTTGAAAATCACTACTGTCTAAATTACAACTCTGGGAGCAAGCTTTCCCCACATTAATAGCTCCTTTTTCAAGTGGCACATCCTGGAAATCAGCGAGCAGAGCCCCTGGTATGATTTGGCAGGATCCAAACACCAAGGGATGCATTCATTTATTCAGCATCTACTTACGGAGCAACTTTTAGACGACCCGCACCACATTGGGCGCCATAGGGATACAAAGCCAGATCCTGCCTGGTAGATATATCTCAGAATAACACAAAATAGAAATTGAAGAGTACCCAAAGGGTGGAAATCAGATCAGGGTGCAGGACCTGGATGTGGGGAGAGGGAACAGTTTAGGGCAGTGGTCGGCAAACTGCGGCTCGCGAGCCACATGTGGCTCTTTGGCCCCTTGAGTGTGGCTCTTCCACAAAATACCGACTTCTGCACATGGGCCACGAAGTTTCA
>NW_005359590.1:1943676-1975301 GCF_000412655.1 Myotis brandtii
TTTCAAACGGGCCGGATCCGGCCCGCAGGCCGTAGTTTGCCCACGGCTGGTTTAGGGTGATGGGAATAGTCGGTGTCTCAAGCGTGCTAGAGGATACGTGACTGCAAACTTTCATCAGAATTCAAAGAGTTGGAAACCTTCCAAGGGTGAATCTGACTGAATCTAAATTATACCTCAATAAGCCTGGCTTTTGGAAAAGTGATCTAACAAATGGACAGATACACTATGTAAACAAACATGTTGGATGTGGTAGACACGTCAAAATAAAGCTCCACATGGGTACAAATATGTCAGAAACCAAGAGTTGAATGTTATTTGTGCTTCAAGTAGAAAAAGAAATCTTAATTAAAGATATATTAATTTTACCACCTAAAATTATTCTGAAAAAAAATAAGTGGGGGATAAGAGCAGCCACACAGCTGCCACACAGCTGTATGGGTAAATAAAGCATTGAAGATAGAAGAAAGAGCAAACAAAAAAGTGCTGACATTTTACTATTTGAAGAAAATTTTATCTTGAAAGTATTCATCCTCCTTGCATTTAAAAAAATAACAGCTGCCTGGCCGGTGTTGCTCAGTGGTTGAGCATCAACCTATGAACCAGGAGGTCACAGTTCGATTCCCAGTCAGAGCACATGCCTGGGTTGCAGGCTCAATCCCCAGTGTGGGGCGTGCAGGAGGCAGGTGATCCATGATTCTCTCTCATCATTGATGTTTCCATCTCTCTCTCCCTCTCCCTTCTTCTCTGAAATCAATAAAAATATATTTTTTAAAAATAATAGCTTTATTAAGACATTGTTCACATATCACAAAATTCACCCTTTTAGAATGTATGATTCAGCCCTGGCCGGGTGGCTCAGTTGGTTGGAGTGTCGTCCAATGCACCAAAAGACTTTGGGTTCGATTCCCGGTCAGGGCACAAAACTAGGTTTTGGGTTTAGTCCCGATTGATGTTTCTCTTACATCCATCTCTCTCTCTCTCTCTCTCTCTCTCTTTCTCTTTCTCCCTCTTTTTCTCTTCCTCTCTCTCTGAAAATCAATAAAAAAAACATATCCTCAGGCGAGGATTAAAAAAATAATAATAAAGTGTACGATTCAGTATGCACTGTCACCACTATTTAATTTTAGAACATTTCATCACCCCAAAAGGGAGCCCCATATCCCTTACTGGGTCTTGGAGGGAATTATATGTGTAATGTTTTGAGGAACCGCTAAGCTTCTTTTCAAAGTGGCTGCCCCATTGTACACTCCCACCAGCATGAGGACTACGGAAATTATCTCTGCATTTTCCCTTGCTCATCGTTTTCACCTTTTCTCAGCTTTCCATACACAACTAGGGAACTTTTTAAAACAGATGCTGTTGAGATGAAATGAAACATTAAAGGGAAGTTTGAGAAGAGTTACAGGTGATGGGGAGTGAGTAAGGTAACTTTTATTTTCCTACGCTGTGAGGGTTTTGTATTGTCTTTGCCTATATCAGACCTAATTTAAGACAACTCATTATAGTTACAAGATTGGATATCAGGTATTCTCGGGTGCTTGAATGTAAGAGTTAGCATGAGCTTCCTTTTGGCAAAAGGGGTGGATTCTTTGAGAAGAGAGGGTGATGAGAGGCTTGAATCTGGAACTGCTTGAGAGTACCTTTCTCCCAAAGCACTCTGCACATTCAAGAGAAGGGCGCCTGCTCTGTTCCATGGCAGGAGACGGGCCTTTTGGTGGAATGACGGAGCCAGGATTAAAGCTCAGGATGGAAGCCTCCTCTTCCTCTCTGCATGCTCCTTTTCCAATTCCTTGGGCCCTTTCTTAAAAGTTAGTTGTTCTGCAGGCTTCCTTCCTCGCCCTGCTTCTCTTCTTCTGTTATATCAGTGTTTCCCAAACCATGTTCAATTATTTGGGGAGCTTTAGGCTAAACACAGTAAAATATGTCTCTTTGGCCGGGACCTCATGTCTCATCCTAAATTCACCTTCTCTCCCCCTTGTTCCCAAACATTCTCACCTGCAGGACCCCCTGGTTTGAAGAACAGCATCATCCGGCATCAAGGGTCCCAAACCACAAACTTGGAGTTCACCCTTGATTTTTCTACTTCCCATAAGCCCAGAATTCCCTTTAGGTTTATTTATGGCTATTTCTTGATACAATATTTATTTATTTAACATATATTTACTGAGCACATTTTATATAATATCTGGCTTGGGAAGCTTATACTCTAATTGTAAGGATGCAACCTCCACAGATGAAAAGCTAAACAACAACCTGAGATGTATCATCAGCTAATAAATAAATGTGCATTGCAGATAATATAATGCTGCAACTCAGTGAGAAACATCCCTGTGGGCGGAAGAGGTCAGGCAAGGAGTCCGGGGAAGTACTATTCTGTTGCTTAGGTACAGTGTTGGAGATGGGAGATAATTTTAAATGGCTATCTGAAAGAATCCATAGGATGTTAACACTGGAATATATAGAAGCAAGCAATCATTTGCCAAAACTCTCCATTTACACAGAGGACACTGAGACCCAGAGAGACCAGCTGATGGCGATAAGCTGCTTTCATATAGTATTTATTGAGCGCCCACTGCATGCAAGGGACAGCATGGGCTGCACTTATTCAAAAGAGCAGGCAAGGTGAGACTGATTCTCAAAGGGCACCGCCAGTCAGTATGAAACCAACCTGTGTTGCCCTAGCTGATTTGGCTCAGTGGATAGAGCGTCAGCCTGTGGACTAAAGAATTCCAGGTTCGATTCCGGTCAAGGGCAAATGCCCTGGTTGCGGGCTCAGTCCCAGTGTGGGTGTGGGGAACCGATATAGGGTTAAGCCTGGGACTGACCTGTTGGCAAAGTCACAAACAAGTCCCAGCTTAGAGGGCACAGTCCTCTTAGCATAATTAGGCTTGACCTTATAACACTCCCTAGATCTTATCTGGGAAGCTAATAGGCTGAGGGAAGTGCAGGAAGTGTAACTATGGTCAAAACAAGTGAAACTCACAAAAACTGTGTAACTATGGTAACCACTACCTTGTTTACCGCCTGGTCCCCCAATATTCCCAAATTATCTCTTGTCTTTTCTCTTTCATTTGTGTGCGGCTCCTCTTCCAGATCCTGAACCCTGAACCACGCGGGACGTGGAGGGAAACATTTACGACATGTGGGCTCGATCCCCAGTGTGGGGGCATGCAGGAGGCAGCCAATCAATGATTCTCTCTCATCATTGATATTTCGAACTTTTTCTCCCTCTTTCTCAAATCAATAAAAATATATTAAAAAGAAAAAAGAAACACACCAGTGTCAAACATCCCCCGGGCAGGGCTCTGATGGTAAGGTGGTGGGATCCACTGGGAGTTGTAAACTGGGTTACTAGTTCTTCCACTCCCCCTTCAGAAAAGAATTAAAATCGTTAATCACAGGTTAGTTATTTCTGCTTTGTGAGTAACCAGGGTGGGAGAATTTACCACCACCTACAGCGCCCAGTCATCTCATTAGATCTCCTGGCAGGAGATCCTGAAGCAATCTTTACAGTGTCCACTCCACGGGAGGTGACCCAGCCTGCATTTTTGTGGAGTGGAAACCGGCGGTGGGTTTAGGAGCAATGTGGACAGGGAGGCGGGAAAGTTTTACCACCAAGGGTTATTTTTTTTTCTTGGCTTCTACTTGAGTTCTTTTTTCCAATGCCCCTCTAACAAAGTCAGAGGAAAGTCACTAGCATAACCCCGGGTGCTGCCTTAGGGAAAACAGTGACAAGGGTTTTTTTTTACTCTGGAGGAAGTCAAACAAGAAAAGCTCAAGATTCTGTGAGAATAAATAAAAATAGCTACTGACAATGAAGGCATACACATGGAGAAATGGTAGAAGACAGGAAGAAAGTCACAGCCATAGACGAAGTGAACAGTCCCAGGCCACTCAAGGTTCCCAGTCCTGGGCTTTCTCCAGGCCTGACATGCACCTGAAGTAATGGATTTCTCCTTGTTTGTAGAATCTCTAAAGATGTTCCTGAAAGTGATCTCCTTTTCTTAGCTCCCTATTCATGACCCCAGTATCTGTGTTCATAACCCCAGTATCTGTGTGCTCCCAGCACAGCTTGCAATTAGTGTATCTTTTCATCTTTGCCTTTAGTTTTGAAACAAGCGGTGGAGAGACAACTCCACTCCCCACCCCCACCCCCCCTCTAGACCTCCATGGCCATGGCCTGTGGGCTGGGCTGCTTCTGAATGAGGTTGGGTCTCCTGAGGCGGGTCTTTATTATCCTTACCCTGCCTGCTTTGCATGCATGGAAGGACCTGCCCCTAGAGAGGAGTTTTAAAATAATAATATGCAGTGTGAGGTGAGATCATAGATATGAAAGCTCCTCTTTGAAGTTAAAAAAAAATGTCAGCCTACAAATGCGCAGCATTGATATTATTTATTAATGAATATGCTTGATACTGTCTTTGTCAGGCTCCTAGCCATATTCACTTAAAAAAACAATCATCAGCATTATGGCTTATAGATTAACATAGAAGTTTACTTACCAGTAAATACGAATACATACACTAATGTACCATGGAGGCCATGCAGCCACTCTCTTCTACTTCACCACCAACCAAAAGGAATTAAAAATTGATATCTTCTTTACAGAGAGACAAAGGAATGTCTGGGGGAGGGGGGGGGAATGCTAGAGTCAAAAGAGGATAGAGCTCCGATGGAGCCCTCCCATCCCAGAGATCCCAAATTACTTAGCAACACCCGCTCATTAATCCAGTGAATGTTGAGTAGCATTGCGAGGTGACCTGCTAAACAATTTTTAAGCCGAAGGGCTATAGTGTTTACCGTGCTGTCCTGTCGTCTTGCACTCTATGACTCAGGAATCCTTGCTAAGTTTGGTGCTACTTGTCAAGTTTGGGAGAAAATGTCATACATGCAGGCTGTGTGTATCCCCAGCACCTACCTGGCACATAGAAGGTACTCAACATGTATTTTGTGAGATGAATAATGGAAAAACTTGAACTGGACAGCAGCCAGTTGGGTAACACAAAAACCCCCATCTCCCCATCACATACATTCTCCATAGGTCCCTCTGGCATTCTCTGACTCCCTCCTCTAACACTATGAGCTGCAGGATAATGGGAATGAAGAACTCAGGGCGAGCAAAAGTGCAGGAAGGGCTACTGTGGAGGCCTGTTGCAGGGTCCACTGGCCTGTTCTCACCTTCTCCACCCACAGCCAAGTTCCAAGCTTAGCATAGCCATCATGGCCTGTGTAAAGGTAGGATCTAAATCTAGCTCTGACCCATCTGAAGATTAGATAGGCATGCCTTTTCTTGTGCAATCCCACTCAACAAGCATTCATCAAATGCCGACAGTGTATGTCACAGCATGCGAGGCACTGTGGAGGAGTGTGGAAATATAAGATGTGGCTCCTGATCTCAAGAACTAATATTATAGTTAGGGAGATCTGTATTATTCTACAGACATATTGAGCATATGTGCTCAGAACTGTTCAAAGTGCTGGAAATTCAATGTTAGCCAAGACACATAATTTCCCTGCTCTCGTGGTGCTGATATTCTAGAGGGGGAAGACAAAAAAAAAACAATCATCCCAAAAAGACATAATACAAGTCCAAATAAGTGCTTTTAAAATGAAATCAGACCACAGAGAAACTAGTTTATTATCTGAGCTCTTAATGACAAGACTTGAGAGCAGAGTTCCAGCCGGAGAGACAGCAAGTTCAAAGTCACCCAGGCGGGAACACAAGCTTGAAGTGGTGAAGCCCCAGCAGGAAGCACAGGGAGTGAGGAGGAGAGAGACAGGACATAGGTTGGAGAAGTAGGCAGGGGCCAGGTCATGCAAGGTCATGTCCCTCGACACTCAAAGTGTGGTCCAAGGACCAGCAGCATCAGCACCACCTGAGAGTTGGTTAAAACTAACCCCCAATCTGTATGTCTCTTCTTTTACAGCGATAGGACTATCAGATTCCAGGCAGCATCCATGTGCCCCCAATAAAGATCCCTTCTCCACGTCTCCCTTGCAGATAGCTGTGGCTCTGTGACATAAAGGAAGTGATATATGTGACTTCCCAGAAGTATCCTTAAAGGAACATCCTTTCCCCCTTTCTGCTGTCTGGAATACAAGTTTAAAGGCTCCTTCTCCAGCAGCTACCTTGTACCATGAGATGCCCTTGACAATGAAAGCTACTCGAAGCCAAACAATAAACAGAAGAGCCTGTGTTCCTGACTCTGTGGAAACCCTGACCAGCCCTGAGTGGACTACCTCTCAAACTCCTGAATATAAGAAAAAAGGGAAATGTCCATTTTCATTAAGCCACTGACATTCTGGGGTTTTCTATTACTTACATACAGCTGAACCTAATCCCAGCTGATTCGCACCTGTGATATACCATTATTTCTCTTAAAGAACTGTACATTTCCCAAACCTTTCAATAAGACCAACAATCCATGAAGATATGCTATATTTATCTTGTAGCCTCAAATAACTCCCACTGAGCCCTGACTCAGTACCACACACACACACACACACACACACATTCGTCTATGCTGCAGTGGTTCTCAACCTTCCTAATGCTGCGACCCTTTAATATAGTTCATGTTGTGGTGACCCCCAACGATAAAATTATTATTATTTTTATTTACTTATTTATTTATTTCCTGCAAAAAGCTTTATTGTTTCATTTGGTCCAATGCATGGGAGAGGGCTTCAGGGTGGTTAAAAGAATGACTAGTAGTTTCATGGAGAGGCTCAGGTAAAAGCCAGACACTGCGGGGATGCAGAGGGGCCTCTCAAAGGCCTCTGGGGTCCAAAGGCTCCTAGCGGTGCTTGAGGGTGAGCCTTTGGAAGATACTGGCCCAGTGCAGCCTGAAGGCTGGCCAGCCTGCACATGTTAGTCAGGTGGTCAACCATCTTCTTGATGAGTTTAACCTCCTCACCCCAGAAGTGGTTCTACAGGAAGTCAGAGGTGAGGGTCTGGGCAGGCAGACAGCTTCAAAAGGGCTTGCAGCTTCAAAAGGGCTTGGTTCAGTTTCCTCTCCAAGGCCAGGGTGGCTTCCAGGCCGTCCTGAGTTTTGCCCACTCACCTTGGGGGGGCTGCAGCACATCTTGGAAGAGAATGCGGCCACCGTGCTGGTTTTGCAACTTTCGGAGACGCTCAGCACCCTCGCGCTTCTTCTCTGCCAACCTGAGGAAGAAGTGGCCCACGCCCTCCAGAGCCACATCATCGCAGTGGAAATAGAAGCCCAGAGAGAGGTAGGTGTGGGAGGCCCACAGGTGCAGGTTGGCCAGGCGGTTGACTGCAGGATAAAATTATTTTCGTTGCTACTTCATAATTGTAATTTTGCTACTGTTATGAATTGTAATGTAAATATCTGATATGCAGGATGTATTTAGGCGACCTATTTAGGCAACCCCTGTGAAAGGGTCGTTCGACCCCCAAAGGAGTCGCGACCCACAGGTTGAGAACCGCTGCAGTCTATGGGCACACATGCAGCAATTGAAGCAGCATGATCCCAACTGGACGGTGACAAGGAGTGTGAGACCGTAGAGGTCAGTGGCCCAGGCAGAAGCACAGGCTAAAGGTGGCCTTGGTTCCAGGCCTCCTGCCGCCTCCCTCCTGAGAGCGCCTAAAGCAGTGGTTCTCAACCTTGGTTGCACATTAGAATCACCTGGGAATCTTCTTAAAATCCTGATTTCTGGGCCTCATCCTCCGGAAATTCTGTTTCGTTGTTATGGGGTGGGGCCACAACATTAGTAACAAAGAAACAGAATTTCTGGAGGATGAGGCCCAGAAATCAGGATTTTAAAAAGATTCCAGGTGATTCTAATGTGCAGCCAAGGTTGAGAACCACTGGCCTAAAGAAATGGGCCCCTGCAGGCTGGCGGCCAAGCCTGAAGTCTTGGTGGCATTCCACCCCCCCTTCCCCCCCACACACACCTATTCTGAGACTTCTCAAATTGTTAAACAATCACAGATCTCTTGCTCTATCTAAGAGACTTCAATCTGGACTGATCAAACTCTTCACACCAGGTTTCCATACTTAGAAAGAGCCCATTATTTGAAACATTGAAGGACTGACCATCTGATTCTCAATCAGGAAGTTACCCCAAAGCTGCTTCTGCACAGAAATTCTGGAGCCCCTGCTGCTTAGGTTCCCAGCTGCCTTTGCAGATGTTGCCAGGTACCTGGACCCTTAGCGGTAAATGTCTATAGATGCGTCAAACCTGGAATATCACAGGAAATATAGGGAAGACTTTATTCAGAGCAATCTAAATGGCCCAGAAATACTGGACTTATATCTCACTTTGTATCTTATAATCTCTGCCTTACTCTCCCGGGTGATAAAGCTGGTGTTGACCTAGTTTACAGGAGCCTCAGACAGGTGACTGAAGGGATTACAAAACATGGAGACCATTCCACCAAGCGCTCTGCTTGGGTAACCCTGGCTGCCCATTCAGACCAGGCCCTTCATAGCTTCCCTTTGGGAACAGACGTGGGGTCGGGGTAAGGGAATCTGCCCACGTGGGTCCTATGTAGGCACTAAATTTGACCAGAGTTGTTTGATTGCTTTGGGGGAGGTAAAGCCTGAGCCCTCCCCCTCAGAGCCTAAACAGAGGAAGATCAATAAGATCGACAGGTAAGCACTCAGAAACCACAGGATACTTTGGGAAGCGACACCAGGGCTGCCACTGATGTGTGGAAGATTCTGTGATGAGTGTGAGGAGCAGTGGCCGTCTGCAGGAGAGGCGCCGGCTGCAACATTTCTGCCTAAGGGAGCAGCCTCGGGTTCTATTCAGGATGGAAGCCACCTTCCAGATTCTCTCTAGGACAACGTGATATTCTGTGTGGTCTCCGTTTCTATGAAGCAAAACGTGAATCAAAGAAGCCACATGAATGAGCAAGAAACAGGAAGAATTGGCAACTAATACAAACCCAGAGGCAGCCTAGTTTCACATCAAATTGGGGATCCAATCTGCTCACTGAAGCAAAGGTGCCAGGTGAGCACAAGGAGATTGCACTCTGATGTGCATTTCTTTGAGCCTCGTATCAGAAATCATCCCCCATCAGATACCCTTTGTGCAAACTTTCAATCATTCTGCATATAGGATTTTATTGAGTGCTATAAAATAAAATCTAATGAACATCAATGAGTAAGTCATATGGTTTCTCTGGGAGGGAGTCTCATTAGGATTTATATCACTAATGCAATCACAGCCACTCCCTCTAAGGATTAAATGTATCCCTTCAGCAAAGACACAATGACTTGCAAAAAAAAAAAAAAGGGGAGATAATAATGTGTTCTAACATGAAAGGCTTGGTGGAAACTCACCTGGGTTTTACAGCTCTCACTAACGAGCTAGAACGTTGCTTTCATTCTATACTGTTAATTTTGAGGACAGCTAATAGACTGGTGGTGGCGTTTCCACCATTTATTTTGCAAAGCAGAAAAGCAGACAAGTTCTATGTTGTGGGTTTTTAGATCAGACACTTGGGGGCAGTAGTGAGTCGACGAGGAGCATGAACAATGGTGACAAGCTTTGAGCCAGAAAGTTTGGAGCCATTGGGACGGCAGCTAGCTCTGTTTAAAATTGGTACTAAACCAAACAGGAACATTTTTTAAAAACCTTGTAAAATTCAATATTAGACGTATTCCCTCTTCTAGCATATGCTTCCTTGCTTCCCAGATGTTTTTGCTTTTCCTATTGACAATTTTCTTTTTTAATCCGCTTAGGAGTTTCATCCTTTTCAAGCTGAGAAACCTCTTTCTGACCAATCCTTGTCGAACCCCGGGGAGAGGAGCAAGATAAGCCCAACCCCGGGGCACAAGCACAAGCTCTGTGCGGCGCAGAGGTAGCCAGGGCCGGAGCTGACCGCGCTGCTAGAGCAGATTGGCCTCCGAGGGCTCCTTCTCTGCTGGGGGAGGAGGTTCTTCCAAGACCAGCCCGGTCCACCGCTGCCTGTGGAAAGCCTAGAGCAGCAGAGGCGGTTCGGGCTTTGCTTTCACTGTGGGCAGGAGATTTTGTAAACAAAGTTTCCACTGTTAATCCATCTTTAAAGACCCAAAACGCGTGGCAGCGAGAGAGGCCTGGAAGCCAAGGGCAGGGGGCTGGCCATTGAAGAGGTGTTTACTGCCCTAACCGGTCTGGCTCAGTGGATAAAGCGTCAGCCTGCGGACTCAAGGGTCCCAGGTTCGATTCTGGTCAGGGGCATGTGCCTTGGTTTCGGGCACATCCCCAGTAGGGAATGTGCGGGAGGCAGCTGATCAATGTTTCTCTCTCATCGATGTTTCTAACTCTCTATCCCTCTCCCTTCCTCTCTGTAAAAAAAATCAATAAAATATATTAAAAAAAAAAAAGAGGTGTTTACTGCGGGCAGTGACTCCCGGGGGGCGGCGGGGGCCACTCCCATGTGCTGGGCCCGGAAAAGCCAGGCAGGGAGCGGCCAGGACAGCCCCTCTTGCAGCGCTGACAGGAGGCCTTTGTTAGGCTGTCAGGTCGGGTTTTATTTTCAGACTCAGTCAGGGCTGCCCTCCTGCTCTGGGCTTCCCCTCGCGCAGCTGTTGCTTCTATATATTTCCCAAAGCTTTTAGCTCAGGTGCTGCGCTTTCCTTTGCTTTGTTTGACGGCGATAAGTTGGAAGAGTTTCCCAAAGCCCTAGCTCAGGTGCTGCTCTTTCCTTTGCTTTGTTTGACGGCGATAAGTTGGAAGAAGTGACGATTGCTTTGAAGAGAGGAGGTGGGGAAGGCTGGGGTGGGGGCGCTTCGGTTCCTCTTGGGTTCTCCCCAGCCCAGCCCTGCAGCTGCCGGCCCACCCCATCCCATCAGGGACCTCCAATCCAGGCATTTTAAACCAAACAATGCCTGAGGAGGGGCGGCCTCATTTTATGAGCATTTTATGAGATGCTAGGCCCTTCTTACTGTTCTCTCCCAGTGCGTGTGCGACATGTCACCTGGCGCCGACCTGGGGAGCCTGAGTCAAACACCCAAGCCTGCTCTCCATTCCGCTCCGACCCCACAGGCCTCCACTGATAATAAAGGGTTCCGTGTGGGTATTACATCTTAAATAGTTTCTTTCTTTCACTGTACAAATCGTGTGTTTATTGTACTCTTCCATCCTGTGTGTCTGCCTGGACACATCTCGGCATCATTTCGTGTTTCTGATCTTTTGAGCGTGGCTGCAGCCCTACTGGACATGTGGCTGCTGTCGTCCCTGTGCGGATTTTAAAATCTGCCCAGAAGCAAAGATTGGATAATGGGAGTAGGACTGGGGGATGAGTCCATTTTGCTTTTGACTTTCTACCCTCCTGTAGAAAGTCAGGAATTATTTTGCAATGTTTTAAAAGGAAGGAATGAGGACAGCTCTCACTAAAGTCAGAGCCTTTGCCATGTTGGACATGCCCTCAGCCAGGACTCCACACAGCAGGGTTTTCTCTTCTGTCCTTAAAAATATACTTAGCCTGGCTGGTGTTGCTCAGTGGTTGAAGTCGACCTATGAACCAGGAGATCACCTTTGGATTCCAGGTCAGGGCACAAGCCCAAGTGGTTGGCTCAATCCCCAGTAGGGGGCATGATGTTTCTATCTCGCTCTCCCTCTTCCTTCCTCTCTGATGTCAATAAAATACATTTAAATTCTGCTCCTAATGTTGCAGTCCCCTTTGCTAAAAGAGTATTAAATGGCTATTGTGTCCTTGGATACCTATTTCCTAAGGATTATGAACCAGGAGATCACCTGTGGATTCCAGGTCAGGGCACAAGCCCAGGTGGTTGGCTCAATCCCCAGTAGGGGGCGTGGAGGAGGCAGGCAATCAATGATTCTCATCATTGATGTTTCTATCTCGCTCTCCCTCTTCCTTCCTCTCTGATGTCAATAAAATACATTTAAATTCTGCTCCTAATGTTGCAGTCCCCTTTGCTAAAAGAGTATTAAATGGCTATTGTGTCCTTGGATACCTATTTCCTAAGGAACAGCTGCAGCAGTGTGCCCACCCCATCCCATCATGGATCTACAACCCAGGCATCCTGCCTCCCCCCCCTCCCCATCCCTCCCCCTACACACACACTGCTTTTTCCCCCTCTAATAAAGACAGAATATGCAAATTGACCATCACTTCATGACAAAGGTGGCAACACCCACAGCCAATAAGGAGGGAATATGCAAATTCACATAACAAAAATGGTCCGCTCCAGGCCTCTGGGCAGCGCACGCACGCAGGCATGGAGCAGCTGGGGCGGGGCGGGGCGGGACGGGGCGGGATGCTTGCTATGAGGCGGGGTGGGGGGTGGAGGGAGCTACAGGAGGGCCACAGAGTGAAGGCCCGGGTCCGGGTGCCAGAGGGAAGCTGGTGCCAGCAGCCAGGGGAAGGAAGGCCTATTCTTGCATGAATTTTAATGCATCAGGCCTCTAGTCTATATAATAAAAACTTAAGCAGCCCTTAAGGGGGAACAACAGAACGACTGGTCGCTATGATGTGCACTGTCCACCAGGGAGCAGACATTCAACACAGGAGCTGCCCCCTGGTGGTCAGTGCACTCCCACAAGAGGAGCGCTGTTCAGCCAGAAGCTGGGCTCATGGCTGGTGAGCGCAGCAGCAGTGGCACTAAGGAGCAGTGAGCCGAGGGGTAAGGAGCTAGCAGGCGGGCAGTAAGGAGCGAGAGATCCCAATTGTGAGAGGGATGTCCCGGATTGCGAGAGGGCACAGGCTGGGCTGAGGGACCCCCCGACACACACACCAGTGCACAAATTTCGTGCACCAGGCCCCTAGTGTGTTACTAAGTATTTAATAATTATTAATTACTAAATAAGTAAAAAATTGCTTAAAAGACTTCTGTTTTGACTATGTCCTGAGAACCAAATCCTCTACTACAATTTTATATACCAGAAGATTACAAGAACTTTCCACAGACTAACTTCTGGCTCTGTGCATTTCAAACCCTGTTTTCCCCTCTGTGGCCAGGCTCTGTGGGACACGTTCTCATCACCTTGTTCTGCCTGCACCTAGGCACAGTGGGCAGCAGAAGTCTTGGGATGACCAGCAATAACTGAAATCAAATGGAAGTGACCAAACCACACAGATGTTCCCCATTGAATCCAACTAAACTAAATGTGTTTCCAACTTAACTTCCTCTTAGCTGATCCCCAAATGCCAGCAGACACTACTTCATTGCTAACTGACACAAGGGGAGCATATGGAAACAGATGGTGTCTTAACCAATTGCGATTAAAATATCTCACTTTCACAAATTTGACAAAAACACCACATGAACACATTGCTAGGGCCTTTCCCTTCATGGTCAATCTAGCTCTGCCTCTAGGGCATGAGCCATAAATGTGAGGGTGGGGCCATTTGAGACAACTATTGAAAATAAAATTGTTGAAAATTATGTGGTGCTTACAAGGGGAAATGCTATGTGTGTATCAAGTTGCTTAATCCTCATAACAACCCTCGGCTGCTGGCAGTATGACATTCTTTATTTCATAGGTAGGGGAACTAAGTCTCAGAAAGGTTCAGTAACTTGCTCGGGGTCACACATGTAGCAAGTGCCAGAGCTGGGATTTGAACCCAGGCAGTCTGTCTCATGCTTGCACCGAGTCCACGGAGCAGCCTTCCCACAGCACACCTCACAGCCTCCCCACCACTCCAGGACTCTGCAGTCCCACCTATGAGACTTAGTATATATTTTACTGATTTGCCTATTTTCTGTCCATTGCTACTAAAACATAAGACTCTATGAGAGTAGACCCGTTTATTTGTTCACTGCTGTAACCCCGCACCTATAACAGTGTTTGGCACATAGTAGGTATATAGTCAATATTTTGTGATTATCTTCAACACTTCTTTTTTTTTTCAAATATATTTTTTAAGTGATTTCAGAGAGGAAGGGAAAGGGAGAGAGAGATAGAGACATCAATGATGAGAGAGAATCATTGCTCAGCTGCCTCCTGCATGCCCCACACTGGGGATCGAGTCCACAGCCTGGGCATGTGCCCTGACCAGAAATTGAACTGTGACCTCCTGGTTCATAGGTCAACCACGCCAGCTGGGCTATCTTCAACTCTTTAATACTCCTCTAAACTCTTTATTAATTACTCCAAGAAGTAATCTATTTGGAAAACTGCAAAAGAAAATGAAAATAAGAGGAAACACTTAACCAAAAAAAGAAAATATGGGGAAAGGGAACTTTATATATTTTGAATAGGATAATTTAGCTCTGTTCTGAGTATCTATGATTCCTGTGATCCAATCCCATGTGTCTCTGATCAGGTAGATTATATAGAGAATTAACTAGGAATGATCAAAGAAGTTCAGGTGGTCTTGAGTGTCCAGTTGAAGTTTGAAATTCAAAATTTGTATTAGCACCTGACTGCATGATTATGTGCTATTCAATTTCTTCTGTAATGCTCACTAGCCAAAGAAAATAGATGGGTGACTGGGTCCAAGATTGAGGATTTGTCGGTTGGCTGTGTCAGAAAGGCAAAGAGGAAGGAGGCTGTGTCAGATGATGGAAGAGGGCTGGGGCTATTGGATGGGGAAATTGAAGGCCAATGCCTTATTAGGACTGAAGATAGGAGGGGTGAAGGTACAGGGGAGAACAGGGTGTAGGGTTGAGGTCAGAGTGGAATTTCAAAGTTCAAGATTTCAGAGGTGAAGCAGTTCTAGGTGATGACAAGGTCTTGTAACAGGATAGGTGATATTGATGGCAAGTGAAGAGAGCTCTCAGATGAGTCATAGGACGTGAGAAAATTTGATATTGTGTGGGTTAGGCACTAATGTACACATTTATCAGCTTGAGCCATGGTTTGTAAAGTGGCTTTAAATAGCACATGATATTGAAACAGTGCATATTGCTTTAAAATACTTTATTTATAACAATTCTAAAATAAGGATTCTCCACAAATTAACAAACCTGGATACTAACATCTTCTTAATTCAGGAGAGAGGTTCATAAAGTTGGGGGCTGTGAGTTTTGCTTATTGAAGGTTTGATTCTGTTCACACACATGAAAGAAGTGTCGCTTTAGAGCTCCAGATTGAAGTCCCTTTTGAGAAGATGTTGAAGAATCCCTATTTTATTTGGTGCTACCCACAACATAAAAGATCTTTAGTCTCCAGAAGTTCACCTTCTAAGGCTACAAGACACACAATAGATACATAAACATAATGTTAAACAATAATAGGACAGATAAAAGTACTTAGGTCTCCCAGACACCCAATTCATGATGTGCTCCAATTACAAATATAACCGGATGATTTTCAGAGAAACACAAGACTTTACTAGGTATTCTCCAGCGGCTTAAAAAAAAAGAAAGAAAGAAAACGATAAATAGAAGCTTGAAATTGGATGTAATGTCCAGCGAGGAGTAAGATTTCAACTTCTTTCACCATCAGGTGCAGCTGGGGATAGGCAAAGAAATGTTTTGTTTTTCAGCCAGTACTTAGCCTGAAACAGGAAAGAAAGGTATCAGAAATCCCAGATCAACTGTAGCCTGCAAGTAAATTGATGATAGTCTCGTAAAGTATATTCACAATAAAAAAACCAATCTGTGTGTTTCGTTAAATTCACCTGAAATGATAGGAAATCTGCCAGGAGTCTTTCAAAGTAGAGGTTGTGCAAAAGGCTTTCAACCTCGCAACCTTTCTAACCAGGAGGTAAGTAAGCAATCTCCCCTCTCCCTGCTTTGGGCGGCAGGTTTGCAGGCACCTGGGCGGCGAGCGCTGTGGAAGTTAGGAGTGAAGGAAGCCCTGTGCTAGATCTTAAGTGTGAAGGAATCTGGACATGTTAGAGAACTGGGGAAACAGATTTGCCCTTTCCTTTCTCCCCAACCGAGTCTTCCATATCTCCAAGACAGATGGAGCACATGCTACAAAACCGAGCCAATGCAGAGGCTGCCATCTGGGACACTGAAAATGAAATCTTCTCCAAATCTTCACAGGCTCCTTTAGGAACACTTCCACTCAAGTGTTAAGGCAGCTAACGGGGGTGTCTAAAAATGGAAAGGAGGAGGAGAGGTGCCCCAAGGATTCCTTTTTCAAAACCAGTCAGCATTAATATTTACTTCTCAGAAAGGGCTCTTTACACAGTCAGCAAATTTGACCAAATTTAGCCACATGTGGGTTGAAGATGATTATATCCCAGAGGTCTCTCCATCTTTAAATATAAAAATGTTTAATCAAATCCAGAAATTAGACAAATAAGGAAATGAAGTTAATACCCAGGTAGAATGTTACTATTTCAAAGGATCTCAAATAAATATTCAGTATCAATAAATTATTCAAAGAAATCAGTAAAGAAAATATAGTTAGCTAGATTTTGATAGTATATTCTTTACCCTTACAACCATAAGCTCTTTATTACAGAAACATTGTAGCTCATATTTTACATTTTCATAATATTTAAATTTTATCTTTTCATAATACTTAAAAATAGGAATCTATCAATCATGGCTCCTGGGTTTAAATATTTCTATGTAAAAATAATTTATTCTGAGCCAAATGTAATTTCAGATTTTCTAGAGGTAGATAACCTCACAAAACTGTGTTCAGAAATCACCATTCCATTGCCATTATTCAAAGAATACATCAATATTCAATTAAATGTGAATAAAATTAATTTTTTTATCCTCTTTTCCACTGGGAGACATATAAGTAAACTGTTTGAAATGTATTACTGACGGAAATTAAATGTAAATTACTTACTTCTTAATTTATGGAGCATCCGTGCACTAGAAACTGATCTGGGTGCTGGAGATACAGCCATGAATAAGGTGAACAAGATCCAGTCAGGCTAATAGGGGAGATGGTGACAGTCCTTTAAATGGCCAAATGGCCCGGCCAGCGTGGCTCAGTGGTTGAGCGTCAACATATGAACCAGGAGGTCACAGTCAGGGCACATGCTTGGTTTGCAGGCCCGATCCCCAGTGCGGGGCATGCAGGAGGCAGCTGATCAAAATCAATGATTCTCTCTCATCATTGATGTTCCTATCTCTCCTCCCTCTTCCTTACTCTCTGAAATCAATAAAAATATAATTTTAAAATAAAAGATAAATGAGCAAATGAACAAACAGGACCATTTCAGATAGCGGTGAGTGCTATGAAGGAAAGGAAAGGAAATCTGCTAATGGCAGAGAGGGTGGCCAAGAGGGGGTGAGGAGCAGAGGACAGGGGACTGGGAAATCGGAGAAGGTGGTATTTGCATCAAGAGCAGAGGAGGAGAAGGAGCCAGCTATGCAAAGGGCCTGGGGAAAGCACTGCAGGCCAAGGAGACAGCTGATGCAGGAAGGAGCGTGGTGCGTTCATATCACAGAGAGAAGGCCTGAGGGGCTGGATTGGAGAAACATGGGGAAGTGGGCATGAGTGAGAGATGAGATCCAGGTGTTAGGCAGGGCCAGATTGTGTGGTAAAGATTTGGGGATTATTCTAAGAGCGGGAAGAAACCACAGGAACTGACTATATTCTTTAAAAAGATCACTTTGTCTCCTAGGAGGCAAAAGGATAGATGGGGCAAGGACAAGTAGGGAGACCAGTTAGACTGACTCGGAGTCTAGGAGAGATACGATGATGGCCATAAGTAGTGTTGGAAGTGGCCACAGTGGGGATGGTGAGAAGTGTTCAATTTCAAAATACATTTCAGATCTACAACCTGAAGGACCTGCTAGAAGTTAATCGCATTTCCCCAAAGTATTAAGTTGAATCTCTTGAGCTACATTTCTAACGCTTTTCTGAAACAATTTCAGATCCAAGTTCCTTGCCCTCACCTCTCTACTCACATGCACATCTATGCACCCCTCTTAGACCTCAGAAAAATGCCCCAACTCTCTTTTTTTAAATTTCCAATTATAGTTTCCATTCAATAGTATTCTGCCCCCAACTCTCTAAACCACAGTTGGTCCAAATGGCTCACCCAACCATCCATTCCAGAATATCAAGTGCATCTCAGCTGCTATTGTGTCTACAGATCGTGGAAGTGACTCTCCAGACAGCCTTTCCCAGATCCTACTGTCACCCCATAACCTGCCCCCTCCTACAAACTCCTAGAGAAATCCCCAAAGGCTCATTTCATCTTTGTGCATGACTCTTCACATGCCCGAGGCTGCCACAGCAGCCCCAATAACGTTACCAAAACCCAGCTCGAAACCAGGGTCTTCATGTGCCTCTGTTACTTCACAGGGGACAGCCCATCAGCAGCGCCATGTTACCATTGAGGAACCAGGACATAGGCATGTTTTGCAAATTGTTAAACAACACCCAGCTAGGATGTAAGTCCAGTGAAACTCAAGTGGGCTCTTAACTTGTTGCTTCTTTAAGAACTGCTGCCCATGACCCCCTGCACCTCTTGCTTAAGCATCATAGTTAGAACAGGACCCTGGAGCCAGATTGCCTGGAATCAAATCCAAGCGTCACCACATTCCAGTCGCATGACCTTGAAACAGAACTTAACCTCTCTGTGCCTGTTTCCTCCTCTGTGAAGGAGAGAGAATAGTAATACCTGCCTCATAAGATGAGGGTTAAGTGAGTTACCACACATCAAGTGCTTAGAATACACTTGGTATAGAACCAAGACTATGTAAGTGTCACCTACCACCATCATCATTCTCCTGCCCTCCGTGCCCACACCGCCCCGCCCGACACATCACCCTCAGGTCACATTTGTACAACCGAAATTCAGCTGTATGGCCATTGAGCCATTACCGAAAGCCCCCTATGTAGGTGTCTAAGTAGATGGGTGATTAGGGGAGTGCACAGTGAGGTCATTACAAAAACAGCTTGGTGGGGCAAAGGGATGAGGCCAGTGTCGGAGATACTAAAGAGACACTTAATAAGTTGTGATTAATTTACTCTGAATAATGCATTGAAGTGAAGACATTTTGAAAGCATTATTTGGATTGAATTACTTACCATTTGGAGGCTAACCAGGCAGTGTGTGGAGTGGGCAGGGGTGAGCCTGTTCCTTCTAGTAACTGCTCAGTTACTCGGAATTAAGCATCTGCACCCCAAGCTCTTGCCTTCACGTCACTGTTTTTAGTCGCTACAGCTTTTAGGATGTTCCCCTGTCAAAACAGACTAGATTTATCCCTGGTAACAACAATAACAACAAGTTCTAGCAGCTTAAAGTGACCGAGTTCATTTCTTGCTCACACCATAAGTGCATCATGGAAGGGACCAGAAGGCCCTGCTTATTGCAGTCATTGAGAACCAGGTGGGTGGAGGCTCCATCTCAACATGCTTCCCCAATCGAAGGGGCAGGGAGAGGGGGCACGGCCAGCCACATGTTGGTCCTTGAAGCTTCTCCCCAGAAGTGCCCCATCATGCTGCTCACAGTTCTTTAGTCAAAGCAAGTCATGTGTCCTGGGTGTAAAAGGAAGAGTATGTACAAATCCTTGGGCACAAGCTACACAAGGAGTTAACTGAAAGAAAGACCATCTAAAAGCAGCATGAACAATTAAGGGGTTATTTTCTCACACAGCAAGTAGTCGGGAGGTGGAGCAAGGCCCAGATAAGCAAATCCAGCCGCTCAAGGATGTCTTCAGGGACCCACTTGGTTTCCATCTTTCTCCTTTGCCATCCTTAGGACATCAGGACTATCTTCCTCTCTGGTCACAGGATGGCTGCAGCAGTGCCAGCCATCGCATGCAGACCACCATAAGCCAGAGAAGAGTAGTGGTATTTCCTCCCATTCGTCTCATGTTATTGAGAAAAATCTTTCCAGAACCGCCAGCTTACTTTGGCTGCCATTGGCCAGAATGAAATCATATGGCCATGACGCAGGCAGTCACAGGCAAAGGAACAAGATCGCTTTCTGGGATGAGAAAAGGCCTATTTTTCCTTTGCACAAACAACTCTGATTTCTATAAGAAATATGCCACCGAACATAAGAAATCAGAAAAATGTAACCTAGTTTCACCTGTTCTGGTAAGCTCCTTTATTCAGAGTGTAAATAAAGAGGGTCCACAATGTCCCTTCATAAAAAAGCCTTCATTTGTGCTTACGTAATTATTCACAGTGGGATAGCTATGGGCAAATAAAGCAAGCAAAACAGGCATTTAATAGGGAAGGATCGTTTACCTAAGGGTCAGGGAAATAAGAAACTACTCTGGATTGATATTACATCCGTCTCAAAAGAGTTGACCCAAAGAATTCACCACTCCCTTGCTTGTGAAACCCCCATGATAGCCTAAGCATTCTTCCTTCGTCATTTCACCCACCACACTTTATGCCTTTATCTGTGAACCTGTCTGTCTCCACCTGAAAGACTGTCAGCTCCTCAAGAGATATGGTCTGTTTCATCTGTTTATTCCTGTGCATGATAAAAATAAGAGCGGGTAACATCGATTGATCACTCATTGTGTATTGGAGCCCATTCTAAGTCCTAAATGAATTAATTCTTGTAATATGCAAAACTGTCCTGTGAGGCATATATATGCTATTATCCTCTATGTTTTATAGATGAAGAGACAGAGGGTCAAAAGGTTAATCACTTGACCAACTATAGACAACTATTAAGTGAGAGAGTTGGATTTCAAATGCAGGCAGCCTACCTGGGTTATGACTATCATATTTGCCAGACAAATGGGTGGACCTAATATGCTTTCTTATACAACAAGAAGGTGAGAAAAAACAGGAGTGAAAAAAAAACACAAGTTATTTTATCCTTTATTTATATACTAGAGGCCCGGTGCACAAAAAATTGTGCACTGGGAGGGGGGGGTCCCTCAGCCTGGCCTGTGCCCTCTCGCAGTCTGGGACCCCTCAGGAGATAACGACCTGCTGGCTTAGGCCTGCTCCCAGGTGGCAGAGGGCAGGCCCAATCCCTAGGTGCAGCCCCTGGTCGGGCTCAGAGCAGGGCTGATTGGGGAATTGGGGCGCCGCCCCCTGTCATGCACAGAACAGGGCGGATCGGGAGGTTGCAATGCCACCCTCAGTCACGCTCAGGGTGGGGCCGATTGGGTGGTTGGAGCACCGCCCCCTGTCACACTCAAGGCAGGGTCGATGGGGAGGTTGCGGCGCCACCCCCTGTCACGCACAGAGCAGGGCCAATCAGGGGGTTTGGGCGCTGCCCCCTGTCACGCTGATCTGGTGCCAAGAGGCCTCTCGGCTCCGCTGATCCCAGTGCTGGGAGGCATATTACCCTTTTACTATATAGGATAGAAGCCTGGGGGCCGGCTGGTTTGCCCTGAAGGGGGTCCTGGATCAGGGGGGGGGTCCCCACTGGGGGGCCCGGCCAGTCTGGGTGAGGGGCTGAGGGCTGCTTTCAGGCTGGCGGTTGTTGCCTGAAGCTCCCAACCGCTCCTTTTTTTTCTCTTTTTTTTATTTTATTCTGGGCCAGCTTTAGCTCTGGCTCTAGCTGTGAGGCTTCCACTGCTGAAAGCTGGTATCTGGTTTGTTTGCTGTTCTATAATCGAAACAATGTATAACTTCAGCTCTGAGATCCCGGCAGGCTGAAAGCTGGTTTCTGGGGTTTTGTTTAGCTTCTACATTTGCAACATAGTACATAGTTGCTTAGAGTTGCAACTCAGAGGCCGGCAAGTCAGGCGGGGAACGTTGGAGTCTGCAGTCACTGGAGCAAGCGAGCCTCCCTGCTCGCTTCCAGCTGCCTGGCTGCCGGCCACCATCTTGGCTGACAGTTAATTTGCATAAGGATATGCTGATTAGCCAATGGGAAGGGTAGCGGTCGTACGCTAATTACCATGTTTCTCTTTTATTAGTGTAGATAGAATTTGAAATCAAGTTTGATAGACAAATTCCCTGAGGGCAAAGATCATGTATGTTTCTCTTGCTCGGTATGTCACTGCTTACTCCTGGTACAGTTCTTAGCACACAGTAGGTTCTTAGGTATTCCTGGGAGTGGGCGAGGGAGGGAGGGAAGGACTGAGTGAAGGATGAAGGAAAGGAATGAAGGAGGGAGGAAGAAAGATGGAATGAATAAGCACAATTAATATCCTCCTTCTCTTGCCCCCTATGTTTTCTGTCTTCTCTTTCTCTGTTACTTCTATGGGTAACCTGGCTTTTGAAATCTACATCTTACCTTAGGATAGGAGGAAGTGTTAGTTTCTAAGTATTAAGAAGGACTGAGTGAAGGATGAAGGAAAGGAGTGAAGGAGGGAGGAAGAAAGATGGAATGAATAAGCACAATTAATATCCTCCTTCTCTTGCCCCCTATGTTTTCTGTCTTCTCTTTCTCTGTTACTTCTATGGGTAACCTGGCTTTTGAAATCTACATCTTACCTTAGGATAGGAGGAAGTGTTAGTTTCTAAGTATTAAGTGTTCTCAAAGAGAAGAGTCTACACGTAACATTGATAGGAGTGAGGCTTCTCTGCTGCTCTATAATTCATTTGGCTTTTGAAACAATGAGTCTTAGGTAAAGTAGACTTTTCCTCAACTGAAACATTCTTTAAGAATTTGGACTTTTTTCTAATTGTGTGCTGCTTGAAATGTCAACCCAGTGCAGGGCGACCAGTTCTTACATGGATGTATTGATTTATTTCTTAAAAATCAGTGCAAGGCCATAAGCAAGTGAACAGCAATAATTAAGGGCCAGGAAATAACCATTGTCAGTTGATGGATTTATTTCTCCAGCAGTCCCTCCATCAGCAATGTGTTACATTAGACAGATAATAGGCTGCAAACACTAAAAGCATTATTCTTCTTCTTCCTTTCAGCACTGTTGTCATAGGACTCTGCTTTCATAGATTGCACCAAATAGCCAGACAAATTTAATATATCAGATATAATCTTTAGATCATATAGATGCCCCACTCTAGTTTTAATCAGTAAAGTAAAACCATAATGAAACTGAAGCATTGCACTTTGTCATAAGTAAATTTCAAGTGTTCTTAGTCCTAAAGGGTGTCCAAGTTTCTGTGGTTGGTTTTGTTATTTTGATTCCATTCCAGAAAGCTACTTTAAAAAAGTGTCTCTCTTTGATCTAACCTTAAACTAGATCTTCAGTGTCTCAATATCTCAATTTTTTTCCTTGCTTTTTATTCTCAGACTTTGTTCAAATTTCTTTGAGTTATTAGAGATTTTTTTTAGGTGTCTCTTTCAATTTTCACATATCCCAAAACTGCACTCATTTATTTCTCTGGCTTTTGCCTCCTGGATTCTCTCTCTTCCAACACTTGAGCCACTTTTGATGGCTGTAATTTTCTCACCGACATCCAGTTAATTGACAAGTCCATTCATTCAGTCTCTAGATCAGTGGTTCTCAACCTTGGCTGCACATTAGAATCACCTGGGAATCTTTTTAAAATCCTGATTTCTGGGCCTCATCCTCCGGAAATTCTGTTTCTTTGTTACTAATGTTGTGGCCCCACCCCATAACAAAGAAACAGAATAACAAAGAAACAGAATTTCCAGAGGATGAGGCCCAGGAATCAGGATTTTAAAAAGATTCCCAGGTGATTCTAATGTGCAGCCAAGGTTGAGAACCACTGCTCTAGATCCATCCTTTCCTTTCCACTCTCATGCCCAGGACCCGAGGTAAGTCCCTCATCATCCTCACCCAGAATATTGCAATGACCTTCAAACTGGCTTCCATTGTTTATCTCTTCTCTCTCCAACCCATTCTTTACATTTCCGTTTAATTACTTTCTAAAAGAGAGATGTATCATGTTTCTACCCTACTCAGAAACACACAATGGCTTAGTATTGCCAATTTTTTAAAAGCCAAAATTTCTTAACAACATTTAAGACTCTTCTTTGGTTAATCTTAGCCTACCTTTGCAGCTTCATCTCCTATCACTCCCACCATCACCTTCATTATCCCTGCACGTGTACGTATTTTCCCCAGATGTATTATGACATTCCTCAATTCCTTCTGCCTGGCAAAACCCAAATTACCCTTCAAGGCCTAGTTCAAATAACACTCCTTTTATGGCAACTTCCTTGATCTCCAGGCAGAATTAGTCACTTCTTCTGTGGTTTTATAGGATTTTGTTTATATTCTTATTATGCCCCTTGCCTTAGGCCAGGTTCACAGAAGCCGATTCTGAGAGGAGGATTTGTAGAGAGGTATTTTATTAAGGAAATGCTTCCAGAAGACACTAGCGCCTGAATGTGGGAAGTAGGTGAGGGAAGGGAAAGAGACTGGCTGAGCAAGGGTGAGTTTAGCCAAAATCCAAGAGGGGAGTAGCTCAGCCTGATTCCATAGGGAGATCAATGTATGTCCTGCTGAAAGGCAAGGGACCTGGGCCTCCTTCCTCTTACACTGAGCAGCCACTGGCTAGGAACTAAGCTCCCAAGCATCTCTGCTGTCTGCATATGTAGAGAGTACCCAAGGGCAGCCAGCCAAGGAGAGTCAGAGGTGCCGGCCATTGGAAGCAAAAGCCCATATCAGAGCTGATGGAGGGGCACACAGATACGGTAAAGGCATCCCTGAGCATCAGGGAGGAGGCAGACAGTGTCAGCTACGCTCCTTAGTATAGTGGGCCCGCTTGCCACCCAGGCATCTCTGGGCCACTGGGTGTCAAATCACTAGGGTGCAAAGACCCTTCTTAGTCATCCTTATGTCCCTAAGGCAGTCATTTCAACCTCTTCCACCTCATGGCACACATAAACTATTACTAAAGTTCTTCAGCACACCAAAAAAATATATATATTTTTGCCAATCTGACCAAAAAAATAAAATAGATACAATTTTTATTCATTCACACCAGATGGTTATTGTTGTGTTGGCTTTTGTCTTTTTTTTTTTTTTTGACAATCTAAGGGAAAAGAGGTCAGTGCCCCTGACTAAACAGTCAGGGACTGCATGTTTTAAAAATTCCTTCAGCACGCCGGTTGAAAATCGCTGCCCTAAGGCATAGGAGATATATATCACTTTTGCACCTGAAAAGTGCTTAAATAGCATTTGTTGATACAAATCGAATGCTCCTTTTCTAGGTCTAGTGTGACGTTTTGCTACTTCTAATCATATTGCTGAGATTTTATTCCCCAGCTGGTTCTAGTTCAATAATAACAGATACGGCGCCTGGGGTTTGAAACCCGAAGGCTCAACTTTTCACCTCACACTTTCCTTCCTGGGGCAACAACTTGCTCCACACACCTCTCTCCCTAAATTCCAAGACAGGCTGCTCGCTCTGCTCAGGCAAGACTGCCAACCCAAGAAACGTTTCTGAAAGATCACAGTCAACATCATTGCCAAGAGAAAAAGTTCTTGGCACACAGAGAACCTGGTTCAATATGATATGCCAGATGGTGATTTCAACTTCAGCTAAATTCCTGCTGAAAAAAAAGTGTTTGAACTGCAGATGAGAAAAGCTTCTATGACAAATTTCCAAGTGTTAGAAGCTTCAGAGGGAAATGGCAAGTGTTGATACACCCCCACCCCCAACCACATGCACACGTGCTGCAGAGCGACTACCTGCATCTGGTAGCTAAGATCCCCACAAAGATGCCTTTGCTCTTTAAGAAGACTCTGGCCCTGATTTGATTTGTACTGATATTAAAGTGTATTCACCAAATGCAGTGAAAGCAAATGCTATTTAATTATGTGCAGTGTTTTTTTCGAAGCCTGTGTCCCTTAGTATCTACTCTGAGCTTTTCTGGTACCTAGAGGTAACTCTCTTTCCTCTTCACCATTAACTCCATTTTGGGGCCAATTACTATGCAGTGTGCCTCCCTCCCTAAATACTTTCAAGTTCCAGGGGATATATGTAAAGTATACGTTGATGGTGCTTGGCCTGGATGCCCTTGGGCCCCTGACTTACTGGTGCAAACTCTGAGATGTAGTCTAGGCCTCAGGGGTCCGCTAGAGTTTCAGCGGAGGCTGGGCCTCGGTCTGAAATTGCACCCTTGCTGACTCCCCTGCTTTCTCTGTCTTGCTTCTCCCTCCTGTCCCTCCACCACACCCCCTCGCAGGTTTCTCCTGGGAGCATCTCTTAAATAAAACTCTCACACACAGATCCTCATCTCAGGGAACTGAATTAAAATTCTGGATGATGGAAAAGTCAAGGTATGTTATGCTAATAGAGAGAAGGGTCATTGTTTCTGGAGCGTGGAGTGTATGTAAACTACTTCATCAATCAAGATCTCAAAAGGAACTAGTGGATAAACTCAAATTGGGTATTTGGAGAATAGTTAACAAAGGGTCTAATTACACAATGGTGGGCCGGGTGCAGAGAAACAAGCATAGTACCTGCCTGGAAGCTGAGGCCAGGGGGTTCTTTAGCAATCCCAGGCCTCATTGGCAAGAGGAAAGCTGGTGACAGAGTTGTGGAGAGGGCTGTGTGACAGAGCTGTGATCTTTAGGGATGCAACCAGCCTACACAGACCCTATAGAGAGCAAGCTGGACGAATAAATGCCCCAACCTCATGCTCCTTCTTCCTTCCAATCTTTTGCCAGTGGCCCCATCAGCTGGGCCTAATGGGATGCCTACAGCCCTAAAGCAGTGCATCTGGGTTATCTAGGTTAGCCCCTTAGTGCATAGAGCAGGTGGAGGAGAGCAGAGAGAACAAACAAGCTACTGAGCACATCTACCTAATCTATCTATCTATCTATCTATCTATCTATCTATCTATCTCCCCACGCATACACACAGACACACACAGTTTGATCTGCTGTTGACTTGTTGACTTTGACCTGTGACCAGTGACACATAAATAGGCACTGATTTTTCTCTCTGCATTCCCTTTATCTTGTTTGTCCTTAGGGGACCCAGAAATCGGCTGCATGATGTGGGGGAAGAGACCTCAATCATTAAGATTGGACTAAAGATGTTTGTGTTAAAGCCTGAGTAGGGCATCTGGGCATCTCAGCCTTAGCCCCCAACCCCCAGCCTCTGGAGTGGCATTTTGCATGGATTGAAATCGGACTCACAGAGCTCACTGCCATAAGATTTGCCATCACTTTGACCTCAGTGATTCTGGTGCAAAGAGGCCTAAATTATATCCTTCGAGAACCATGCCCATTCTCTCCCAATTGAAAATAAAATGCAAACCAAAGGTTTATGTTGCCTTTTAAAATGATGTATGTATTGCTTTCTCATCAATCCAGGTGCAAAGATGTCCTCGTTATTCAGTTTGCTCCCAAATGTCTTCATTATTGGAAGCCACGCTCTATCTATCAGTCTCATTTTCTGTTTGAAATGGCCACTTCTCTGAATTCAGCGTTGGCTTGGTTCAGAAAGTGTGCCAGTGGAAGACAAAAAGTCACTCAGTTATTTCAAGACCTTGAAATTAACATGGAAAACAACATGGGTCCTCACGATGCCTGCAGGAGCTGATGCAGGTGGGACGGAGGATGGGAGATGGAGAAGCACCACTCCCACAGGTCCCTGGAGGGCCTGCTTCGCACTGCCTTCTTGTCCTCCAGCTTCTTTCTGCTGGGTGTGCCGCAGACGCAGCTAGAGCTTAGGAGAAACAGGTAGGCTGTGGGGCAGGCATTAACAAATGGCTTACAGCAGCGGTTCTCAACCTGTGGGTCGCGACCCCTTTGGGGGTCGAACGACCCTTTCACAGGGGTCGCCTAAGACCATCGGAAAACCATATATAATTACATATTGTTTTTGTGACTAATCACTATGCTTTAATTAAGTTCAATTTGTAATAATGAAAATACATCCTGCATATCAGATATTTACATTATGATTCATAACAGTAGCAAAATTACAGTTATGAAGTAGCAACGAAAATAATTTTATGGTTGGGGGTCACCACAACATGAGGAACTGTATTAAAGGGTCGTGGCATTAGGAAGGTTGAGAACCACTGGCTTACAGGGTTGTCATTTCTAAGTATTAAAATAGTATACATTGGGCTATTTTCTTCTGAAAATTTATTTATTAAAACACTTTGGGAATCCAGAGGTCCCATTTAGAGGAAGGTGATTTTAAACTTATTTTTAAACACTGTGTTGCATTCCGAGACAGCTGTTTGCATCACCCATGAACCCTCACAGGAGGCGAGTGCTGGGGTGTATGGGCCCAGCCTACAGGTCTGTTGCAATCGCTGTATGATCATGTTGAGCAAGGCACCAAACCCTCCTGACCAGGTTCCTTGTAACAAGGGAGTGGGGGAGATGAAGCTGGCAGCCTCCTCCTGTTCTAACATTGCACTGTCTGATCAGTGCCACTGGCCACATGTGGCTGGTCTGAATGGAGACCTGCTGTAAGAGCACAATACACACCAGATTTCAAAGGCTTCATACAAATGATAATGCAAATGATCTCATTAATGCTTTTTACTTTGATTACATGTTGAAATGACACTATTTTGGGGTATATTGGGTTAAATAAAATATACAAATTTTACTTTTTGAAAGGTAGCTACTAGAAATTTTTGAATTACACATGTGCCTCACACTACATTTCTATTGGATAGAACTGTTTTATTTACTTATTTATTTACTTATCTATCTTAAGAACTATTTTAACATATATACTTCTGGGTTCCCATTTCCTCTATGTGTACATCAAATTCTAGAAAACTTAAAGTAGCCTTGTTTGCGGAAAAAATGTTACAGCATTTTCTAGTCAAAGTCTTTTTTATTTTATTTTTTTTGGTTAATCCTTACCCGAGGATAATTTTTTTCCATTCATTTTTAGAGAGAGTGAAAGGGAGGTGGAGAGAGAGAAACTGATGTGAGAGAGACACATCGATTGTTTGCCTCCTGCATGCACCCCTCGTGCCCTTGACCAGAATCGAACCCCAGACCCTTCAGTCTCAGGGCCACGCCAACACTCTATCCACTGAGCCAAAGGTTGTTTGTTTTGTTTTGTTTTTTTACAAAAAGGCGAAGATTTCATGTCAAGTTGGCTAAGAGTTTACTAAGAGAGTGTGAGGGGAAGAAACACCAATGTTTCTTAAACTAGAATTTCATTTCCTTCTATTTCGCATGAAGCTACGTTGTCTATCTTCAGGCACTACAGTCTTTAGAATAGCAGAACACATCCAGATGCCATGAAAAAGGATAGTTCCAAAATGATGACCAGCCACCCCGATCCCCACACACATGTATGCAACATCTCTTCTCCATGTGAGTGCCACGTATTTGGAAAGCACCTAAATGCTCAACCCATGAGTTCTGAAACCACATATTTAATAACCACTTCCTGATGTGCATGAGTTGCTGGGTCAAGTAAAGAACAGTGGACAGAGATAAGGCAGCAAATATGCCTCAGGGCTGATGACCTGGGTAGGAAGAGCAGCAGCAGGAAGACTCAGCCTCACATCGGAGCAGAGTGGAGGAGGGTAGTTTGGGGACACTGAGAATATATACATTTGCATGGACCAGCAGGGCCTTGAGTGTTGGGAAGGAGACTTAGGACCTGCTATGAAAAGCCATGGTCTGAATGACCTGCCAGAAGCCATGTTTAAAGGGAAATCATTCCTTTCTTCTCCGCCATGTGGTATGTGTGTCCCCCAACTGGAGGGCCTGATTGGAATCCAATGCCACCTCACATTCTTCTCTTACTCCCTCGTGTGTACATATTTTTGCTTCCCCAAGGTGCCGGGGCTGACCAGCAGACCCTGAGCGACGGATGAACAGATTACTCCAAACACAGGTTTCTGCGAAAGAGAGGCTAAGGGACTACAAGGTCGGGTCTTTAAAGACTAAACATAGAGATTCTAGCAAAACACCCGGGGGATCAGACTTATTTGGAAAAGTCAAGGCAGTGGCTGCCGCCTTCTGCAACGTCCCCTCAGGGGCCCCCGACCTTTCGGAGAATCCTCCTCACAGACATTCCAACCAAGTCCGGTGCTTCCCCACACCAAGGGAGAACGATACATTCCTTAGGGGCAAGGTTGATCTCTCTTTTGAATATCTCATGAGTTCCAGGATAGTAGCAGGCATAGAGTAGGTGCTCAATGCTTACTTGAAAAAAAATTAATTAGATTCTGCCAAATCCACTTCCTCTTCCTTCATGTATTTTCTGAGGGAAAATGAAGCAAGAATCCTAATTTCTAATGAAAGCCCTTGGGGAAAATTAGACTCAGTTTGGTTAGAGCTATAGGCTTTCCCTGACCAGAAAAAAAAGAAAACAAAAACTAACTCTGTAGATCCCAGGAAATTTACAAAGCCTAAATTTGCTTTGTCTCTCTCTTTTTTAAATTCAATTATTGTTCTCCTGACTCTAAACTAATCATCACAATGTTACTTTCAGGAAGAAACGAAGAATAACTTTCTCTTCCTTGAATTACTTTTTAGTTAACTTCTTAGAGCTTTTAATCATCCAAGAAAGCCAGTTCAATATGTAGCAGAAAGTCACTCAAGACTGTCATCTAAAAATACTTGAAGGATCCTAGGTCCCAGAATAAGGCTCTTTGTAAACTGAGAGTCAGTATCAGAGACAGACAAACTGCAACAGCTAACAGTGAAGTGTAGTTTGGAAAGGGTAAATGTTTACATTTCTTTTTCAATTTTTCCTAATTTATAAAAATAAAAGGGTAATATACTAATTAGTCCGGACGTCTTTCAGATGAAGCCGGGGTGGAGGGAAACCAGCCCGGGTCCCCGGTGCCTGCGGGTGGCCCGAGGGAAGCCCAGATCCTGGGTGCCGGAGGGAAGCCGGTGCTGCAGCCTGGGGAAGAAAGGCCTACTCTTGCATGAATTTTTGTGTACCGGGCCTCTGGTGTTGCATACAATGCAGAATTGGAGCTTGGCTACTATTTCTGCTGTCCTTTTCATTTTTGTTTTAACAGAGAGAAAAGCTCAAGTGGTAGGTTCTAAGATAAGTCCGTTTTCTTCCAGTGACTCGAGTGGACTAAGACTAACCTTTCCTCCTGTGCAACCTAAATTGCAGGAACACTGTGTTAGATTATATACCTTAGTAGAATTGCTCTTGCTAAACTACACCATGGAGTAACCATGCTACTTCCTCCACTTTTGTAGGGAGGCCGGAGGTTGTTAAATGTAATTTCCAGTCCCTAGCCTCAGCACTAACACCATGCCATCACTACTCTCAAGAAAGAATATCTTGCCTGGCCGGGTTGGCTCAGTGGTTGAGCATCGACCTATGAACCAGGAGGTCAAGGTTTGATTCCCAATCAGGGCACATGCCCGGGTTGCAGGCTGGATCCCCAGTGTGGGATGTGCAGGAGGAGGCTGAGCAATGGTTCTCTTTCATCATTGATGTTTCTCTCTCTCAGGCTGAGCAATGGTTCTCTCTCATCATTGATGTTTCTCTCTCTCTCTCTCCCTCTCCCTTCCTCTCTGAAATCAATAAAAATATATTTTAAAAAATATTTTAAAAAGGAAAGAATATTTTCTGTTTTTCAAATTATATAACCCTCACCAATTCTGATCTTCCTCCATAGAGAGTAAATACGCATTCCAACATCTCTGGCCCCCCAGAATCACTATGTTATAAGCTAATGAGCAGTCTCATCCTTAAGAATTCTGGCAGGTTAAAAAGAGAAGTTTAGAGAGAAAACCAGTAGAATGAGGCTCCCATGGCAGATATTAGGCAAAACAACAAAAACATCTCTTTATTCTTACCTTCTAAGACTTTATATAGGCTGTTTTAGTCCACAGTGAACATTATTCTCATACTAGAGGCCTGGTGCACAAAAATTTGTGCACTCCGGGGGGTCCCTCAGCCCGGCCTGTGCCCTCTCGAAGTCTGGGACCCCTCGGGGGATGTCCACCTGCTGGCTTAGACCCACTCTCCGGGGGATTGGGCCTAAGCTGGCAGTCAGACATCCCTCTGGCAGC
>NW_005359590.1:1976654-1978004 GCF_000412655.1 Myotis brandtii
AGGGGGGACGGTCAATTTGCATGTTTCTCTTTTATTAGATTAGATATAGAATGACACCTATGTAAGTATTTTGGTAATAAGTTAGCTATTTACTTAACAGTGTGTATTGTGTTGTATAATTATTACTGGTCTGAACGACCATGCATAAAGTACATGGAACATGAACCTCTCCTCTTATTCTCCAGGCATACTGTGTTGAACAAAGAGAGCTTGGGTTCTAAAATAAGACTGATCTGCTTTATTTATTTTTTTAACTTTCTACTTTGAAGTAACTGTAGATTCACATTAAGTTGTAAGAAATGATATAGAGATTCCTTATATACCCTTTACCCACTTTCCTCATTGATAGCATCTTGCATAACTAGTACACTATCACCAGGCAAATGACATTAATGCAATCCTAGGGCCTTATTCAAATGTCGCCAGTTTTACATGCACTGGTTTGTTTGTGTTCTTAGTTCCATGCAATTTTATCATATATGTGATTTGCTTTTGAATCCCAGCTCTGCCAAGTACTAGTTGTGTGATGCTGAGCAAGGTCCTTACCATCTCAGTTTTCTCAGCTGCAAAATGGGTATAATAATGTCTGCCTCCTGAAGGTGGGGCAAGGATTAGGGAAGGGCATTTCTGTTGCGTTTCCAGCACACTGGATTCTCAAATGCTAGTTTCCTTCCTGTCTGTCCCTAGTTCTCTCTGTAGCAAGGGGGCTGTCTCCAGTTTCTTGTTCAAACAACCAGACTTGTGGGTTAGTAAATCAGGCAGCTTCCTTCTTCAAGGGCAACACTTTTAACCTTGCAGCTCAAAGAGAGAGCCTTGGGGATTGCCCCAGCCCACAGCGGCCATCGATCTAGGCCTGGCCTTGGAATTTGTTTGCATTCAGATCAGAAGTGTAGGGATGGGGGAGACTTGGGGACGGGTGCAGGGAAATAGGAGGAGGGAGGAGGTGGTAAATACGGAGCAATCCTTGGCGGGAAAACAACCAACTCCAAGGAGTTGCCGTCCGTGTGGTTAGTGAGGGAAGGCGGGATAGGTGGAGTCTGTGAGAACGCGGGGGCCAGGTGCGGGAGCCAGTCTAGATCTGATCGGAGAGTGGCACTCGCTGTAAAGGGTGCCCTTCCCCCCCTGGACCTTTCCTCCGAGAACGGCCAACGGGCGCTCCCAGGCTGACAAACCCAGGGCTGCCCGAGGGCAAGAGGCGCCTAAATCCTCACCCAGAAGTACCGCTGGCTGGAGGCGGGCCTTTCCTCCACACCCAGAAGTGGCCGCGGTGTCGGGGCGCAGCGCGGGGTGTGAGGGCGCGTTTGCAAGGCCAAGGAGGCGAGCGGCCAGGGGGTCGAGCGGTGGACGCGC
>NW_005359590.1:1978989-1995974 GCF_000412655.1 Myotis brandtii
CCCGCAGCCGCCAGCTGAAAGCGGCTACTATGTGTTGGTCCAGGAGTGGACCTGAGTCCCGGAGGGAGCAGAAAGGGTGGTTTGTTCTGCTGCCGTGTGCCACCCAGGCAGCCCTGTGGTTGAGCGACTGAAGGAAGCCCTGTCGCGAGAAGCCCGAGGTGTTACCTGGGCTGTCTTGAGTTTCGGAGAGCTACCCTTAAAGTGTGATTTTTCCCAGGAGTGTGGGATCGATATATATAGAAAGACTTTCCCAGGGCAATTACCACTAAGGAAGGGAAAAGAACAAAATGATACTTTGTTGCCTGAAAGCCTTGCTCGCTAGAGCAGCAGTATCAAGTGTGGAGTTTTGCGGGAGCAGCGTCCAGGGTCCCGGAGCTGGGCTTCTGCAGCCACCAAACCGGTCCCTGACAAAAGGACAAAGCTGGTGGGAACAGTTGCCTGCTGAGAGCTCTTTCTGTGAAGTTGGAAGCGATAGAGATAGGAAGAGGCGATTTCCTAGCCCCAACCCTGCCAGTTAAATGGGGGCTGGAAAGATGGTTCTTCCATGTACCCGGTGTCTAGACAGCTAAGCTATTAGGAGATCTTCTGCTGTCTTTACTTCACGGGAGCAGATCCTCTCCTGGTGTTGAGGAATTCCCGAGATGGGCTTGCCATACAACTCAACTCCTGAATTTATGGAATGAAATCAGATGGCATCGTTGTCTTTTGTGAGTGAGGAGGTAGCTGTTTAGGATTAGCATCCTAATAAAGTCCACTGTGGCACATGGGCTAAGCTCTAAGATCAAAATAAATGTGTATGTCTACTTCTTTCCTGAGGCTTAACATTCTGCAAGGAAATGTTTTGTTTGGGGTTTGTTTTTTGTTGTTGTTTCAGTGTCAGGTTAATTTTATCTTGATCTTCTCTAGTGAGAAGCACATTGGTGGCTGACCTAGAATATTGGCAGATCTTGTTTGGCGTGGAGGGGGCTGTGAAAATTCCCCGCCTGTGTGTAAAAGTACCTTACAGGCTGACTGCAAAATCAGTTTCCTATGGTCTCCTCAGCTGTTGTCAGTGTCCTTAGGGAGGTCAAGGGAACTGCTGGGGAGTTTCTTGGCAGATTTTTTTACTTTCACCTATTCTCTGGTGATTGTTTAGACTGCAGCGGTTCTCAACCTGTGGGTCGCGACCCCTTTGGGGGTGGAACGACCCTTTCACAGGGGTCGCCTAAGGCCATCGGAAAACACATATATAATTACATATTGTTTTTGTGATTAATCACTATGCTTTAATTATGTTCAATTTGTAACAATGAAAATACATCCTGCATATCAGATATTTACATTACGATTCATAACAGTAGCAAAATTACAGTTATGAAGTAGCAACAAAAATAATTTTATGGTTGGGGGTCACCACAACATGAGGAACTGTATTAAAGGGTTGCGGCATTAGGAAGGTTGAGAACCACTGGGTTAGAGGAAAGCATGCTGAGCCCGGCATAGGTAAAGGGTAGGACTTATGGATGTTCCAGATGGGTCAAACATGGGGCAAAGGCAGGAAAAGGCTTTCCAGGGGACAACGGGAAGGAAGCCATCACCGGCACCGTCTTTGCATTAAAATGTCACGGCTCAGTCTTTTTAATAGGCACTTACTCAGAATGGCATGGGTGTCTTTTTTCTTGGTCTCTTCCACTTGCCCCCCTCCCCCCCCACCTCCTTTTTAAGTATGTGATGATCCTTAATACCAGAAGATATTAACTGTCACAGAGGGGGACAAAGGGGCTCCAATGAATTCTGAACAGCCCATCTTAACTTAATAGGCAATATTCTTATCATATGTTAAGTGTTGTTCAAATAAATTGTTTTAAATGTCACTGCAAATGGCTTTCTAAACTAACATTTCAGCCATCTTGATGCTTCCACTTTATGGTGATAATGAAAATACATTTTTATCAGGCTAACCTTGGTAAAGGGTTGGCAAGTTTAACCAGAGCGTTTTTGAGGCATTCAAACAGCCTAAAGTCTTTTCAGGAGGTTTATTTTTTGTAGATGCCAGTACATTTGTAGGCCAGTAAATTATGTGGTTTAAATTCTGGCTATTGAACGTACATTTGTTGGGCAGGGGCTTGTGAAGAGACATACTGAAGCTTGCAAAAGAGATATTTTATCCTAATTACAAATAAAATAGAATTTTAAAAAGATGATGGGTATATGCAAGTGAGCAACTTTGAAATTAGGAGGATGTTTCTGTATTGCCACTTACAGCAGAAATTAACCATTTATTCCATCTTTTGGATGGGAAAATTACAAAGTATTTCTGTCCTAATGCTCACTTAAAAAAAACGAAGTTGAGAAAACCTATTGTTTATAGATGTAAAAAGTGAAGCTCTTCACGTTGACCCCAACGAACTGTTCTCACACCTGCAGGCATTTTACATTCATTTGAGTTAATACGGCTCAAGAAGTGAAAGTTGTTACCAGCAGTCTCTTTTAAGAAAGTGACAAACAGGCTGCAGTTTTTTGATTCTGTAGTCTTGGTAGCTGATTACAGGTTATGGACCCTACAGTGTGCTAGGCTCATGATTCTATTCCTCCAGCTATCCTGAGAGAACAATTTGATTGGGTAATCCACCTTGCTATTAGAGTTAACAAAAGCTTGGCTTTGCTACATCATTCAGGATAGTAAAATACTAAGTTTATTTATGTTTTAGAATAAATACTAGTAGGATACCCTTAGCAAAATTAAATTTTATAGTGTAGTTAGCAAAGGTGGTTATTCTTTCTAACTTAATCTGGCTTTTTTTTTTTCTGTGTGGTGGCATTTAAGCTTTTGTGTTATATTTTTATACGATGATTTCATTCTTGGTGATACTCTTTGTGCTGTTGGTATCCAGCTAGAAATGAGGTGCTATCTGAGCAGAGAGGAGGCTATCTCACAGTAATTAGTGTGAGCAGCAGTTTTGGGCAGAAATATTCCATATAACTACGTAAATGGGGACAATTGCTTTTTCTATTAAGCTTTTGCTAAACTTAAATTTAGTCTCGTCCCTATTTCATTTTATACTGAAGTAAGTCCAAAAGAGTAAGACTGGAAATCTTTGCAGCAAATTAAAGTACAGAAAAGAGAGAAGAAAAGGAAACGTTTTAATTTGATCGTTGGCATTGTGAGGCTCTGATTTGCCAAAGGGTGAAAGCTTGTTTATCGTTCTAGTTATAAAGTAACTAAATTAGTCACTTGGTGGTCACTGTCGGGTCTGTGGGCCCCCAACAGCTATGTCAGATCACAGACCCAAAGCATCTATTATAGTAATACCCAGCGAAAGCGGCTGAGCCAAGAGGGACATGCAGACATTCCTCGTAGCTGTTCAGCTGCTGGACCATCTGGAGGGGAAATAAAAGGCCTGGGCTAGGGGCTCTGGCATTGTGCTCATTTATTACTTGGCCTTCCCTTGCCAGGCTTTGTCCCCCTTTCACTCCTTCTGGCCCAGAACAGACGTCCCCTTTGGCCGGGGTGCCATTCTTACAAGCTTCTTTCTGTATCTTGGATGCTGGAAAGTTCACAAGTTCACGCACCCACTTCATGCTGGCCTGATGATGGGACTTCATCATTCCAGCTGCATCCACACCTATGTCCCTTCCAGCCCCACTTGGCACTCTGATTTCATCAGCCATGGTTGCTGAGTAGAGCACAATAACACAGCTCTGAAATGGACATCCCTGTCAGGGTCTGCGCATTTTGGCAGCCTTGTTTTGAGTTATTTGGAAGGAAAATGCTCTGAATAGTTCTCATTATGGGTGGTAAATGTTTTGATTAATGGCTCTGTGCATCTGCCTCTTATTTAGCCGTCCCCAGCTAGAACTTCAAAATATTGCCCACACCGCCCTTTTACTCCACAGGAGTGGTAAAGGCTTCTGACAATTCAGTCGGGAAGGTAGATGGTTGAAGGGAGGCCCAGGTTGGTGGCAGGCCTTTTAAAACTGGAAATGTTCTTTGCCATTTGGAAAAAGATTTATGACTCCAGACCCCACCCTCTTCATCTCTGAGTAAGATTCCCTCGTTGGTGGGTGTCAGTTAGGCTTTGACTCTGGGAAGCACTGAGTTTGCACAGATTAGACATATTTAAGTGTTTGGGGGAATTAATTTAACAGCTCTCAATCCCTGGACTTTGCCCATTATGGAAGAGATGGGATTCTTCATGATCCTTTTTACATACAAATTTATGTCTTCCTGGCGATAAATCCCAAAGCTGCTTTAGTAAAAAGAGATTGCTTTTTCTGTGTATCCCTAATGCCTGGGAGGCTATAATTATTCAATAAATGGCTCGAGGGTGGTAGGGAGGCAGGAACCCACCATTCCCCATTCCAACCTGGAGGAGCCTGTGGCCATCAGGTGTTCCATGGTGGTTTCTAGTACCTGGTACAGTTTGGCTGGTTAACACATAAAGGCGGAGGTAAGTGACTTGTCGATGATATCATTGCAGTGGCCCCATTCATGAGTTATTACGTGTCGGTTGGAGAGGCAGTGGAGTTTAGAGTCAGACCAGGGTTCCAATCCTGGCTCCACACCCATGTTAGTGTTGAATTCTTGGACAAGTTCTGTACTTTTGCCATCCCCCAATTTCTGCATCTTAAGTGGGAAGGTGAAATCTATCTAAAGCAGTGGTTCTCAACCTTCTGGCCCTTTAAATACAGTTCCTCATGTTGTGACCCAACCATAAAATTATTTTTGTTGCTACTTCATAACTGTAATGTTGCTACTGTTATGAATCGTCATGTAAATATCTGATATGCAGGATGGTCTTAGGCGACCCCTGTGAAAGGGTCGTTCGACCGCCAAAGGGGTCGCGACCCACAGGTTGAGAACCGCTGATCTAAAGTATTAGGAAGATTCAATGAGATCATATAGGTAAAGCACTCTGCATAGGCCAGACTTACAGTAAATGCTCAGGAATTTTTTAAAAAATTGTTTCTGCTGAACTCCCAACTATATTTCAGCCTTTCTGCTTTTGTTTCACATGAAGTTTATCAACAGTCTGCCTTTAACTATTGAGGCAACAGGAACATTACCTGCTACCATTATTTAGTAATATAGCATTTTAATATACATCACATGTACCCTGCCCATTCTTGCTCTCTGGATTCTGGCATCCACAGCTCCTGCTCTGCGTCTATTAAGGCAGATCTGTGGCTGATGGGCCTGTGTGAGTTACCTCTCTTCAGTTGAACCCCTTCTTTGTAAGTCACAGGTATTTTCTTGGTGGTTTTCTCAGTGGGATTTGCTACTCTCAATTGCTTACCATATTTAACCCTCAGGACACCCCTTCCAGATGGATATTATCCTTCCCATTCTATAAACGAGGGGACCAGGGAAGGTATTTTAGACAGACTGTCCCCCAAAGCCACATTCCATCACCAACAAATGCAGCTCGAGTGTGAGAATCCACTGGCTCACTTACTCCTTGAACCAAACTTCAGGCGGGCGACTCTGTAATACAGTCTGGCAGTGGGTGCTGGCTTTCTACTTCTGTTGGCTACATCTGGAACTGAAAATGCCTTAGAAAAGGGGTTGGATTGGGGTGGGGGATGGAGGAGTAGAGGTGTGTTTGCGGAAGAAATCGGCATTTCAACCTCTTTGTGTGCTCATTTATTTCCGTAGCTCTCATTCAGGTTAAGCTTCCACTCAAGAAATCTCCATATACCCAGTCAGTCCGTGTTTACACTGCGTCTTGGTGTGAGGACCACACTGTACTGTGCGTTTGGGGGACACTATAAAAGAAACAGAAGCTGTGGACCTTCCCCTTAAAGAAATTTCTGGCAAGTGGGGAGAACAAAATTCTTGCACATGAAATTACTGATGAACAGTTGGGGAATAATATCAACCAGTAAACATGCATTCTGTGCCAGAAGAGTACTGACAACTTGTCACCATATGTAACATTTTTTGGATGTTTCCTTACATACGATCCTTTGTTCTGCAGGGGTAGGGCTGTTTTCCCCCTTAAGTCAAAAGAATGTTCTCCTAAGCATGGTGTCTTGGGAAGGAGAGAGATGAAATACAGAGATAACAAACAAACAAACAAACAAAAAAACAAAAAAAGAAAGGTACTGTAAAATGAAAGAAGTTTTATCTAGCAAAAATCCAGTGACCTCCCAAAGAGCAGGGCATGATAGTCTATCAAATTCAAAGCCAAGCATCAGATCTGGACTCCTCAGTACATTGTGAGTTTTATGGCCCTCTTTCATTGGTTTAGAATGGACAAGTCCCCAACCCTTAAAAATAGTTCTTAAAAGAGGAAGTGTTAGAATTCTTTCCCTTTGGGGTTTTTTTTAATATGCAAAATCAAGCAAAAGCAGAATAGTCTGGCATTTATGAAGTTGGTCAGATTACAGCCCAAGGGACAGTTACACTCAGAGAGCGAGTCCCAGAGCTATGGCAACCCTGAAAACCCCAGAGCACCTTGGGGATTCTCAGCTGATCTTAGCTGACAATTAACTGGCAGACTCTAAGTGGATCTCATTAGCCAAGCCTCGCCTCTTCTAAATTCCCAACTTTTGTGGCTTTGCTTAACACCTTGGTGTTTCTTTTCTGTTGCTTTGATGTTTATATAGCACTCTCCACTTCTTTTGAAAACATTTACATGGTGATTAGTTAACCCAACAGACCAACTCCGGGAAGGTAGCCAGAACCAGCAGCACCTTAGTAATAGAAAGACTGATAATTAGGAGAGACCTTCTGATACCAGGAGCCTGGACCAGAAGGGGCCACTCCACGTTAATGAGCGGCCCCAGTAACATTGAGCTAGGAGCTACGGGGCAGAGCTGGCTGGCATCCATCTTCCAAGCCCACCTGATTCCGCTGAAGATCGGGAAGATCGGGGCTCTGTTTTACCTTGTCATGTTTTGTACAGTTGTCTGTGGAAAGAAAGCCACACAGCCTAGACTGCAGTGGTTCTCAACCTTCCTAATGCCGCAACCCTTTAATACAGTTCCTCATGTTGTGGTGAACCCCAATTTCATTGTTACAAATTGAACATAATTAAAGCATAGTGATTAATCACAAAACAATATGTAATTATATATGTGTTTTCCGATGGTCTTAGGCGACCCCTGTGAAAGGGTCGTTTGACCCCCAAAGGGTCGAGACCCACAGGTTGAGAACCGCTGGCCCAGAGCATCATTGATTTGTAGGGAAGGCTCTCTTATTTTTAATTCTGGCCGTGTTCAACATCTCAACTCACACACTTCCATGTTGTAATGATCTGCTCCATGGAACATCACCTCTAAGCCAGAGTTTTCTGACCCAGGGCTGGTTTTATTTAAAAGTGCTGCTTTTCAAAGTAGGATAGTGTTTGCAGGGACAGGGGGAGGGGGAAGGGAGAGTTGCTGTGCTGTGGGTATAGAGCTTGTCACATAAGATGAAAAGGATCTAGAGATCTTCTGTACAACAATGTGCATATAGTGAACAATATTACTGCACACTTAACATTTTAGTAGGCTGGATTCCATGTTATGTGGCTTTTATCAGAATACAAGTTATATTACAAGATAAAGAAACCTTTTTTTTAAAGGTGCTGCTTTTTATAGTCCAGGGCTGGTTCTGAGAGCCTTGTTTCAGAGAGCTGAGGTCATCGTCTCAAGGGTGTATGTCGTGTGTGGCTTCCATTGCGTCATGGTGAAGGTACCTCCAGATGTGCAGGTGCCAGACTTTGATTGGAAGGCCCAACACATTATACATGAACTATTGTGCAAGCAAAAAAACAGATAGCATTCTTCAAGTATGAGGTACCTCGTATTTTATGATGTATAATTTTAGTAAAAATGGTTGTGCGGGTTATAGATGACTCCGTGTTTTTACTGATCCCATGAAAAGTGGGAAAACAGAAGGTCTGGATCTGAGAGATGCAAGGCAGAGTAACCAGGTGAACAGAGCGGCGATGGCCTAGATGCTAGAGGTCCCCTGAGATCCTGTAGGATTCATATGATCCGTGGCTCCTTCGAACCTCACCGTCTGAAAGGTTGGAGTATTGTTTTCTCCGCTCTCTAGGCAACTAAGCATTACCTAAACCTACCTGGGACTGAAGCCAGCTCCAGGGAATACTCTTCCTGTCACACCTCATGTAATTGCTCCAATGGTTAATTGAGTTGCTTTTTGAGGAACTCTTGGAAAAGGCATTTGGTCCCATGTAAACAAGGAGGTGGTTTTGTATCAGACGTGCTCATCCAGTGCTTCCTGCTGCAACCATTTGGTCTCATTGCAACGGGGGCATCTAGGCTGCAGGAGGAGAAACTAAACAGCAGCTCATCCAGCCAGCGGACTGCAACTGGACAGGTCGGCTAGAGCGTGCGGACTTGCATGGAAGCTCTGGCCCTGTGGTCTGTTGACACAAACAGTTATTTTATTTGAAAGGACTGGGTGTCAGAAGTGGCCTTTCACTGTCTGTAGGTGCTGGGCCAGATGAGCTGATAAAGAATCGCTCTCAGTCTTGAGTTTGAGAGACTGGCTGCCCGCCTGAGGGGGTGCCCTTCTGCCTACAAGGCTCCCTCATTCGGGTCATGTTAGCCTGTGGTGACCGGACCTCGTGGGTGTGCCCTGTGGGAGTGCGTGGGACTGGTCAGGGCTGGGTCCCGGAGAGACCCGTGCGCTCGCTGGTGGGTGTGAGTATTCCCTCTCCTGCTGGCTCTCACCAAGGTCCCGTCTGACCTGCATGAGGGGACCAGGCGGGCAGAGGATAGGGATAGTGTTGCCGAGGGGTGGCAGTGGTAGGATTCCCGGGGCTGCCACAACCTGACCTTGTCTCTGTCCCGCACAGGTGAGCGCTGTGGGCTATGGGATGGATGAGGTGCAGCAGGACCAGCATGAGGCCCGACTCAAGGAGCTGTTTGACAGTTTTGACACGACGGGCACTGGGTCCCTGGGACAGGAGGAACTCACCGACCTTTGCCACATGTTGAGCTTGGAGGAGGTGGCCCCGGTGCTGCAGGAGACGCTGCTTCAGGACAACCTCTTGGGCAGGGTAAGGCCTGGGGAAGAGCACCGGGTGGAAGTGGGTGCGGTTTCTGTCGGGGGAGCAGGGGGAGAGGCGCTGAGGGAGGGGGGCAAACCACACCTATCGCAACTTGTTTCTAACATCCTGGCTGTGTGCGCCCTCAGCTCTTAACCTGAGACACAGACCAAATGTAGTGGGCGTGAGGCACCGTGCAGTTTGCTCAGGAGCTGAGGGCTTGCTGTGATTTGCGCCCTGGAAAGGTGTGCCCTGAGCATCTTAGATAAAGAGAGAAAAAGAGGTAACAAGAGGATGTTTTCTCATCTTTTTCTTGTTACTCGTGGATCGTTGTATGGACTCCACTTTCACCACTGAGACAGCAGGGAGGTGACGGATTTCCAGGGAAGAGAATGGGGGTGCAGTAAGGAGGCTCCATTCACAGGAAAGCAGATTGCCGTTACGAATTTTACTCCCGATAAAGCTCTTTCTTCTGTGGATTGTTTCTGGGGTGAAGTATTAATTACACTCTTCACCCAGGAAATAAGACAGGAGGGTAAGTAAATACAGTGCAGGCTCATTTAAAACCCAGCACGACTCGCTTCCAGCAGGGCTGTGTGTGTGCTGCTGTTAACTTCTGCGCTTGACGACAAATAGTCATGTTCTCCCTGTAGATCAAGTCACGGAGATCTTTTTTCCCCTCTTGCTGTTAGTGGGAAGGATGTTTGATCCGCCACGACCTGATATTGCCTTCCATTCTCATAAATATAATTAAGAGCATCATGTGTATGGCTTTGGGTTGAGCCTTGCTGTTGATTTTTTTGAATGAATGAGAGGAGAAAATGGGCAATACTTTTCAGCTCTGCTGCTGTTATTGCCATCACTTTGTAGACAGGAGTTTCTAACATTGTGGTATAAATTGAGGAAGCCGTTGGGGAATCTCAACTTTATTCCAGTGACTGAGCTTCCTTGTCTTCGCTTCATTTTCATTGTCTCTCAGCTGACAGGTTGGGTAAGTGACCTCAGACACTGTAGGGTGCACTGGCTCTCTGTAACGTGAGACAGACAGGAGAAACAACCACCCTGAAATGAATGCCAAAGGGTGATATTCTCAGGGGCTGGCACCATGAACGTGGTGTTTAACAGGGCTCAGACTTAAAGAAAAAGAAAAACTAAGTTTTTGCAAAACTGGGATCACTCTTGGTCACTTTGGAGGCGTTAGCTACTTGTGAATACATGTGGTGCCCCCAAAATGCTAAAAATTTTGCTTTGAAAATAGTAGAAGTGGGGAATTTGAGGATCAAACCATTTGCTCCTCATCATGTAATGTACATAAGAGTTTTTTAGTTCTGCCTCACTCCCAGGCACTTTGGGGAGCCATAAGAGTAGCGTTTCCACTGTGGGCTGTGGAGATCTCAGGCTTTTTAGTGTCTAAGAAATAGTATGAAAGAGAGGATCTTATTAAAGCCCAAGAAGACATAACAGAACTTAAGGTTTCCTTGAGAGATGTGTTGGAGGCAGTGTTACTGCGGAAGCCCTGCTGTAAACAGATCACCCCTCGGCAGCAGGTTAGCAGTTTGCTGTCCAGATGTTGCACATCTTCGCCCTCAGTTGGCGAACTGGAACAGGGGAGCAGTTATCGATTGATTTGTTAACGACCTGACACCGCCAGCCTGCTTTTCATGTCTGCTGTTTGCCTGTGAATAAGGAATACCTAAGTGGTCCGTAGCGTGATATTTACTTAGTGAGCCTGTGATAAAAGTTAAATAGATGTCTGCATATTGATTTCATGTGGGAGTTCCTGGTGATTGTCTTGAGAGCAGGGTTGCCATGAATTAATGCATGATGTTCAATTTGCATTTTTTATGAAGTTGAATTATTCTCCTCAGATGATTGCATAAATGTGGCCATATGCTGTTAAGACACTATATGGTCTATAATTTTAAAATGTGGGGGAGAAATTCCTTAGAATTCACAGAAGCAATCCATGTGCTAGCACCTTCTTGGGTATATTGAGTAGAGTCAGAAGTGGTAAAATTCTACGTTTTCAATGTCTGCCATATGTTTTCTCTTTAGATATTATTTATAGAAAACTTATAAGGGTTAGGAGTTTGGTTTAATAAAACAGGAGAAGGGAATAGAAGCATGACAAATCTAAATATAGTCATCTGTTCATTAATTCAACAGATATGTGTTGTGCTGTATGTGTCCTGCATGTCAGGCATTCTAGTCTTATCGGTGCAACTTACGTTTATTGTAAACTACGGTTTTCCCTTAAATTGGCTTTTGGATGCATTAGTATCGATCAGTTTCCTGGTTTTAATTTTATCTTTTAAATCTTAGCAAGTATAATTTTAAAATAAAATAAAACTTTAAGTTTACCTTTATTGGAATTAGGCTCAATTAGTCATTTTTCCTTGAAAATAAATAAGATAAAAAGCACTGTCCTCCTCAACTAAAAACATGAATTTTGTCTATTATTTTATTTTAAAATCCATCTTAAATAATTCTTTGTTCTTTTTTTTTTCTTAAAGCCTAATGTTTCTTTTGACAGTTGTTAAGGAAAGTAATTTAAATCGACTTGCCATTTAATGAATTTTCCTAATAGAACATTTACCCCCAAATTATGTTTCCATTCACCTGTCTGATCTTGCTTTATAACTTGAAGCCTTATTCCCCCCCGCACAGTGCTTCTGCAGGGTGGGGCAAAAGTAGGTTTACAGTTGAGAGTACACGAAGCACGGTTTATTCCTGTATTATTATTCACTAGTTATTGTATTATTTTCCCTATGAACAGCTGTAAACCTACTTTTGCCTCACCATGTATGTGTTTGAAAAGCCGAAAGATTGTGAATCACCAATTTGAAGGAAAGAGGACATTGCTGATAGGTGTTTCCTCCTAGTTTATCAGACGAGCTCCATTCATATCTTTGTCACAGCTAAGCAGTTGTCAGGTGGGTGAGACCCCAAGACAAGGGACTCCTCAAGACACAGAAGAATTTATAGTCGGGTCACATAATGTGAGTAACTGGGAGCAAAGACTACAAACGTTTTAAAAAGGGAACCACATTAGCTCTTTTTTTTTTAATCTTTATTGTTGAGAGTGCTACAGATGTCCCCCAGTTGCCCCCCTCCATCCGGTTCCCACCCCACCCCAGGCCTTCACCACCCTGTTGTCTGTGTCCATAGGTAATACATATATGCATATAAGATCTTTGGTTAACCTCTTCCCCCTCCCCCCTTTCTCTCCAAGATTCGTCAGTCTGGTCCATGATTCCATGCCTCTTTCTATTTTATTCATTAATTTATTTTGTTCATTAGATTTCTTGTTCATTGAACTAAGTTTTCATCCAAACCTCCGATACCCATTGTAGGTGCTTCCTGGTTTTGTGTCTTTTAAATGAAGTGTTTCTATATGACTCTCTCTCTCTTTTATTAGAAATATGGACATAAATGTGACCATTTACCTTGGTTTTTTTGAAGCCTTTAGTTTTATCCTGTTTTAAAAATGCATTTTCCTTTCATTATGGAATATTCCAACCTGAGACAGAACAGCCCCCTGGGGTTCTGGTGAGACTCCTTGCTATACTTTTGATATGAATTTGGACACTGAAGGGCCCATGCCCTGGGCACCCTCTAGATTCAGAACAAGCTACCTGGAAGCAGAACTCATCATTGCTTCCGGAGAGTTCCATGGGTATGTAGACTTTGGTCATCAAAGGCACTTTGGAAATTTTTAGTATTAAAATTTGATACTTGTACAAATATAAAATTGAGCTCAGCTTTCCCACCTTTTATTTTAAAGTGCTTGGAATTCTTTTATAAATGTCAAGGTTAATTTCACATGGAGGATTGCTTTTTTTTGTTGTTGTTTCCAATTCATTAAAAGCTTTTTAAGATTTCTTTCTCTTATATACATTTTAACCATTTGAAAAATAAGTCAGAAATACAGAAGTACTTCCTGATTTTGAGAGAGAGAGAAGAGAGAGAGAGAAACATTGATTTGTTGTTCCACTTATTTATGTACTCATTGGTTGCTTTTCTTGTATGTGCCCTAAATGGAGATTGAACCCTCAACCTTGGCGTATTGGGAAGATGCTCTAACCAACTGAGCTACCTGGCCAGGGCCCAGAAGTACTTTCTGGCGGTGATTATTTGGATTTATTCTCCGTGTGCAAAATTACGCTTGGTCATGTAGTTCCTATATATAACCACCTCGTGTTCACGCTCCTGTTTCATGTTATTGATCTGAGGCTTTCTTGAATGCCTTGGAGGGAATGGTGGAAACATTTCTCATTGTAGCTCTTCAATGTCTGAAGCTTTGCTGTATCTTACTGTTTAACCACCATAGAGTAACCTGAAATAGTGAAGGGTATTTTCTGATTCCTAGGTTGGTCTTGTGACTCTGGGTATCTCTCCATCACTCTCTTCCTTTAAAATAATCTCATCTGGGGTTGAATTAAACTCCTAAGGGCATGTGATTCCCGTTTATAGACAAAACGACATTCTGAGTCAGGGGCTACAAGACTTGTCTCCATTCTGTATTAACACTTTCTTGTCAAATTCATTGCAGAATTACCTTTGGTTTCGCATACTGTGAACCTTGAGTCTCCGAGAGGTATTTAGCCTGACAAAAGCAAGGGCATAGGGGAGAGCCGTTGGGAAGGAAGGCCTTGTGCTTTCAGCAAATGTTGAGAACAAGTACCAAATAGCTTTTCTTTTCCACCTACTTTATTTCAGTAGTGATCATCTCTTTCATCAGAGAAAGTATGGCCAGGAATGTTCACTAAGTTTCCCACAATATCCCACTGACACTTTTATTTATTTTTTTAAAATATATTTTATTGATTTTTTACAGAGAGGAAGGGAGAGGGATAGAGAGTTAGAGACATCGATAAGCTGCCTCCTGCACACCCCCAACTGGGGATGTACCCGCAACCAAGGTACATGCCCTTGACCGGAATCGAACCTGGGACCTTTCAGTCTGCAGGCCGACACTCTATCCACTGAGCCAAACCGGTTAGGGCCCACTGACACTTTAATAGTAGCATCTTGTCTGCATGAGGGCACTTAAAGTTCTTCAGTGTCCGTCACAGGTTTTTAGACTTAAATGCTCATCTGTATGACAGAGAAACCTGGGATCCAGAACTTGGAAAAGTACAGGCAACTCGAAGCAGCACCAGAATGGAAACCCAGATTTCCCAGTCCCCGAGTATGATTGCTGTCTCCACAGCCTCTTCAGACTCCAAATATGCAAAGATGAATCTCATTCTCTATCCCCCTTCAACCTCTGCCCCCACCACATCAAGATAGTACACTATTGGAGCACCGTCTTTGAAGTCAGACCTGGATTCATAGACTGACTCTTGCCACATTTTAGCCATATGGGCATATTATCTTAAATATTCTGAGTCTCGGGTCATTTATCTGTATAATGGGAAAAATTAATGCCCACCTGTAAGCTTGTGATTAGGGTTGACCTAGACCAGTGATGGCGAACCTTTTGAGCTCAGCGTGTCAGCATTTTGAAAAACCCTAACTTAACTCTGGTTCCGTGTCACATATAGAAATTTTTTGATATTTGCAACCATAGTAAAACAAAGACTTATATTTTTGATATTTATTTTATATATTTAAATGCCATTTAACAAAGAAAAATAGACCAAAAAAAATGAGTTCGCGTGTCACCTCTGACACGCGTGTCATAGGTTCGCCATCACTGGCCTAAACTGTGTATTTCAAAACCATCATAGAGCCAGGTACCCAGCTTAATACTGTGCTCTATAGCTCCTTCCTTCTCTTACACACCTAGAATGGGTATTTGATAAATAATGAGTTTCCAGCAATGATTTTCTGAGACATCTTAAGAGTAGAGCAGTGGTTCCCAAACTTATTTGGCCTACCGCCCCCTTTCCAGAAAAAATATTACTCAGCGCCCCCTGGAAATTAATTTTTTTAAAATTTTAATAGCAAGTAAACAGAAAGATATATGCCCCCAAATGCACCTGTGGCCATCACCGCCCCCCCTGGATCGCTGCAGCGCCCACCAGGGGGCGGTAGCGCCCACTTTGGGAATCACTGGAGTAGAGAATGGATTTGCTAGAAACTCATATGGTGGTCGTATCACCTATTTCTATCCACAGGCAGGGCTGCTTGGAGCACAACTTCACACAGATGCTTTAGGTTTTTAAAACTTGCCTTTTCAAATGGACTTTGCCTCTTTCCACATTGTCTGCAGTACATGACAGCTAAGCTAAAATAACTTGAATGCTTTACTTAGTATCTAATATTTTATAACTATGTCTTTCATTATGAAACTCCGTCTCTTTGTTCCTCTATGTCATTTCTCTTTGCATAATGCCGGAAACATTATTTTCCTCTACATTGACCTTCTGGGGAGTCCATACTTCTATACCCATTTCAATTAACACTGTTTTGAATGTTCTCTCATTGGCTTCCCTTTGTATACGAGATACAAACCATCTTAGTGTGAAGACAGTCACATGGACCCTTGTCTTGTTTCATGAGCTCACATTGTTGATGCTGGCCCCAGCTCTCTCATCTTGGGTCTGTTTGAAGCACTGCCTGCACACATATGGAAACTGTATGCATTTGATCTCCAAGATTGCACGAGATGATTTTATGCAATGTTAGGTTCCTTATTTTACTTCCTGTGGCAGTTTTTTTTTTGTGTGTGTGTGGTTTAAAATAGCATTTGTTTCTTATGTGGTGCTTAAATTCTTTTTTTTCAGAAAGGCAAATTGTGTTGCTAAAAAAGCATTCATATGAAATTTGGGGAGCAAAAGTGATGAGGCAAATTTCTATTAAGCGGTGGTGACACATGACAGAAAATATCAGACTTGACTGGTCTTCCTGTTAATTTAGTTTAAATGTCATGTGTGTTTTCAGTCAGTCATGTAATTTTCCCATTGCTGCAAACTGCCCTTTGAGGCATACAAGATAGAGGAATGCCTGTAAAATGAATGGCAGCAATTATTATTCAAATGAGGAGGTACCAGCCAGGGTGTGCACTGCTCCGGAGCTTGTTACCCCGTGAGATTTAATTGCATTGTATATTTGTGGTGATTTCTAAATTTTAACATAATACAATAGTAAAACTCCCTTGGAGGAAAAAAAAATGGTACTTAAAAATTCCAGTTATTGAAGTCAGTGAGCCCACTGATGCAAGATTCTTCACAATAGAGGGCATTTATTAACATTTTGGTTCTGGGTTGTGCCCTAAGGGGCTTTTCTGCCACATCAGTATTCATGAGCCTTGGTGGAAAAAAGCAGTCACCTGCCTTTATTAGAGAACTATCTTCTTGAAAGATGTGGAATTTACTTCTGTTTAAAGTGGAGGGTCCAGAATCTATATACCCTTGCAAGAAGGAAAATGAAGATCAATTTAAGAATTAAAGCTGTTCAATATTTTTTAATTGAGGTAACATTGGTTAATAATATTATATAAGTTCCAGGTGTACAGCATTATAATTCACTACCTTTATGCACTATAACATGCTCACCACCAAAAGTCCAGTTTCCATCTATTACCATAGAATTGACCCCCTTTCACCCTCCCCCACTGCTCCAGTGGTTTTGAACAATTTGCCAGGTTTCTGTTTTTGCATTTTTAGATTTTTTTGTGTGTAGGGGATGTAGGGGTCACCTAGATAGACATTGTTGGATTACGAAGTTCTCTGAGTTAATGATGATGCATAGTATTTTATAGGCCCTTTTCTTCTAAAATGTGGATTTAATGCATTATAAGTCCATTTTGGAAAACTTTAAGCTCTGCCTGTGAATATCTTGGAGACGTCAGATGTCAGCAGAGTCCCTGTTTTCCTCCCCCTTGGCCAGGTAGGATATGCCCATTGGTCAGAGGCCCCTACCAGCTTGTTTTTGTCTCTTTCAGAACACTTACCAGAGTCTACCTTGTAGTTACTAATACATTTTCTTCTTTTTGTCCCCTTTCCATCCGCCCACCCTCTAGAGCAGCCGTGGGCAAACTACGGCCCCCGGGGGGCG
>NW_005359590.1:1996166-2017709 GCF_000412655.1 Myotis brandtii
GCAGTGGTTCTCAACCTGTGGGTCACGACCCCTTTGGCGGTCGAACGACCCTTTCACAGGGGTCACCTAAGACCATCCTGCATATCAGATATTTTTTACATTACTCATAACAGTAGCAGCATTACAGTTATGAAGTAGCAACGAAAATAATTTTATGGTTGGGGGTCACAACATGAGGAACTATTTTAAAGGGCCAGAAGGTTGAGAACCACTGGTCTAGAGTGTAGCTGATAAGCTCCGTGAGGGCAGAGGTTCTGTGTCCCTTGATCTTGTATCCTCTGAAGCCCCAGTGGGCTGCTTTCTACGTAGTGGCTTTGTGTAAAGTTGAGGATTTGACTTGGAGCAGCTGAGGGATTTCTCTGAGAGGTCAGACCAGGGTGGAGCAGCTTAGGGCAGGTGAGTTGCTGCACTTTAATGTGTCCAATGAGAAGGCCTGGCTTCTCCAAGTAACTCCTCCTCAAGACCTGTGGCCTTGGGCAAGGCACTGGCCTTCTCTGAGCCTCTCTCTCGATTCTAAGGAGGGATGCCTGCTTTGACCGTTCACATGGATGTTGTGAGGGCCAAATGACCAGATGCTCAGGAAAGAAAGAACCTACACTAATGCCCCCATTCATCTAGTTTTATCCAGGACCCACATTAATAGCATTTTCTAATAACTGGATCTCCTACCCCAATTAGTGGCAGCCTTTTAAAAGAAAAAATAGGTTAACCATTGGGGATTAAAACTTTTTTACTAATGTCTTGCCCTATTAAAGAGTAGATTAAGCATTACAAGATTTTTCTTGATCATTTAAATCTTCTTGGTCTATCACTTATTCTTCTATAAGAGTGATACCTTCTGGATTTTTAAAATTTTTAAATTTTTAAAATTGATTTTAGAGCAAGAGGAAGAGAGAGAGGGAGAGAGAGAGAAACATCAAAATGTGAGAGAGAAACTTCTATCTGTTGCTCACAACCTGGGTATGTGCCCTGACTGGGAATCGAACTCGAGACCTTTCTGTGCTCCAGGTGATGCTCCAATCAACTGAGCCACACCAGCCAGGACTGATACCCCCAGGATTTACTTAGCAGCACATAGATCTTTGCCCTAACACTAAATAATCCTAACTTATTAAGTTTTTGAGGGCATGTGACTTTTTTATGTAATTTATATAGTTTTTAAATATTTATATTCTATTTTTGTTAGAAGGAGGATGGTTAGTCTTTCTTCCTTCACACTATGTCAGTATTTATTTCTTGTACTTGCCTTGGAGTGCTCCATCTTTTTTTTGCTGCTTCTAATCTGTAGCAGGTTGGGAAACAGGATAATGAAGCTTGAAATAAACCAGGTAGCGTGAGAATAAAGAGCTTGTGAGTTGGTTCTGTGGCATTCTCTGTGAGAGGACTGAGGGCTTCAGGGTGCTGTCCTCAGCTTTGGACTCCACTGCGTGTGTCCCGATTGTCTGCCATACTCTAAATCAGCGGTCACCAACCTTTCGGACCTCACGGACCACCAGTGGTCCGCAGACCACCGGTTGGTGACCGCTGCCTACTAGTAAATCCCTGAGGCTGAGAGATAGCAGCTGCACATACATGAGGCTGATACTGTCTCAGAGGTGGGTGTGCTTGTATGAGGCCTAAGCGTCCCTTAAATATGGTACAATCAAGCCTTGGGAGTTGATTAGAATTAACTTCCAGATTATAGCTGTTTTGGTCATTTTGGGGTGTGTGTGTAAAACTGAGGTGCAGAGACCCCAGGCTGATTTTCATGGCTGATGCTCACTGAATTGAACTGTTAGGACAGAATTCAGAAGGGCTCTTTCCTGTTACCTCTCTCAAAATATCTTCAGAAGACCCAGCAGAAGCCCCGAGACAAGGATAAAGGATTTGAAAGTCTCAAAGCGAGCATCTCCCTTCCGAAGCAGGAGCCTCTTTCTGTTCATTTCATAACATTGGCAATGAGAGGCTTAGGGTTCATTCAGGTCACCTCCATTAATATCTTAAGACAGAGAAGAAACTTGGAGTTGGGGTCCCTAAACACAGTAGACTGGATCATTTGCTCCGATGCTGGACAACTTCCCAGAGCGTGGGGGCGAAGCAGGCTCCTGGCTTCCCTACTGTCACCCCCCACCACCCGCAACACATACACACTCACTCACTCACTCACTCATTCCTAATCAGCTCCTTGGTTACTCTCATGGTCAGTTGCTTTCCTTGAGAATACGGCCCCATTTTTCTGTAAAAGTGGTGGAGACAGTTACAATGATTACTCATACCTGTTAGTAGTATTAACTCCCACTTGCTGAGTGAGTACCTAATAAGTCCCAGGAAGTTCTAGACACTTTACAAAACTCCCTAACACTTCTCTGAGGGGGTGATACTGTAAATGTATGCAGTGCTCTTAACACAGCACCTGCCTGGCTCCCAGGGCATTTCCTGAGAATGTGTGCTCTGTGGCAGCAGGCACCTCCATCATTCATCCACTGCTGTATCGCCAGGGCCTAGGCCAGTGCCTGGTGCATAGCAGATGCTCAGTAAATGTTTGTTGAATGAGTCGTAGATATTAGTTGTTAACCCCATTTTTACAGATGAGCAAACAAAAGCTCGGAGAGCTTTAGTCATTTAGCCAACTCACAGAGGAAGTGAGTCGCTGAGTCAGGATGGGAACCAAAAGCCTATCTCCTAACCTTTCTCTCCCCCTCCCCCAAGGAGGCATGACTGTGGCAGGAAGTAGAAATGCCTGGACATGCCCCTGAGCGGGGAGCCCTTGGGTGTGTGATGTCTGTGGACTGGCTGATTGGAAAGGTGGCCTTGCCTCTGGGAACTGGGGCTGGGATGCCAGGGGCCTGAACCCCTCCTCTGACCTTGGGACACTGCAGGGTCCCTCCTCCCTCCGCAGGCTTCTCAGCAATTTGTCATCTGTGAAACCTAATTAGCACAGCTTCCATTTCTGCAATCTTTTAACCCTTTCATTGATTGTATGGCCCTGGCTCCCTTGACAGATTTCTGCCCTGGCTCTGATTATGCTGATTTTTAGTCTGCATGATCTGAAGGAATATGATTTTAGAATGTAATTCCAATTAATCAAAACGAATGTGGTAGGGACATCACATTCAGTGCTTTGGGAGAGTCTGGTAAGTTTCAGGGCCTAGTGTGTGTGTGTGTGTGTGTGTGTGTGTGTGTGTGTGTGTGAGAGAGAGAGAGAGAGAGAGAGAGAGAGAGAGAGAGAGAGATACAATTTTATGACAGGAGTCTCAGTGGATTCCTCTCCTTTGCCTTGATTTGCATGGATAAGACACTATATGCTTTTTCTCCCATTGTTTAGATGACTAATGAGGTCTGTTGCTTTTTCGGTTTTAATTTGAAAGTGGTGTTTTTTTTTATCTGTCACCTATATTTAAACTCCTAGGCACTGTTTTTTAATGATATCCAAAGAGACCAAAACAGCACAGATTACAAATTTGCTGACTTTGTGTTTAATATGGGCTTCTGTATAAGTAGATGCCACGTTATCAAGCTAGAATGATGGTGAGAAGAAATACAATCTCTCTCTGACCCATGGTGGGATCCCATACATGTACATTATAGAAGAGTATACTTGGCCAGAAAGAAAATCATTAACCCCTTTAGCCAAAGCGATATCCCTGTTCTAAGAATTTACTTACATAAAACTCAGGTTCTTTCCTACTTAAGTCAAGGTAACTGTGTTTTTAAGAATTCAGGAAAATGCTTTCCAAGGTCCTCTTATCCTTTGTGTTTGCTATCGATTCCTGCTTGTTTATAGAATCATAGGGGCCTTGGGACATAAATATTACATACCTGCCCCAGGCAAGACAGTATTCAAGTCATCCTCAAAAGGTAACTTACTTCTTTCTAGAAATCTTAAGAGACAAAAGCATCGTTGGGGCATCATTACAATGGATCATTTACTTGGGAAGTTTTTCCTAATATCTAACATAACATCTTTCTTTTCTGGTCTTGTTCAGAAAAATAAAAGTAGTTAAGAGTTCCGAACACATCCTCTTCTGTGTTTCTAAAGAAGGTTTTGAATAAGTATTGATATTAGCGTTTATGACTCTATGTTGAATAAATATTGATATTAGCATTTCTGACACTGTGGTGTCAAAAATAATCAGCCCATTTTCCCTCTAGTGCTTTAGAGAGACGAAGGGGAGGGAAAAGGGAACTTTTGTTAAGCAGGTTATGACTTACTTCAAGGCTCTCAGGCTGCTAACAAATGGTCCTGGTACCTTGTATGTAGATGGGTTTGTTACCTTGAGACTGTGGGAACTGTTGTGAATTTATTTTTAATTGCTTGTTTTTAGGTGCATTTTGACCAGTTTAAAGAAGCATTAATACTTATCTTGTCTAGAACTCTATCAAATGAAGAACACTTTCAGGAACCAGGTAAGGACACTACCTGTTTTCTCTACATTCCCCTTTCAGAGTTGTGCGGGGAAGAATTTGGGGACCTCGAAGCATGTCTGTGAGAGATTTGGGGCATCTGCCTTTCCCAGATTGAGCAGTTATTTTCAGTGACTTGTCTTTTGATATTATCATAAAAGCCTTGCAGCTGTTGAACACTAAAATGAGACTTCCTACGACGACAACGAATTGTGGAAGAAATAATTCGATTGTTCCTAGGCAATATGTCAGATGGTGGGCAATAACTCATTCCTGGAATGAGCAGGGAAGCCGAATGATACCTCCTCTGCCCTTATTTCCTGTGTGCATGGAAGGATATGCCTGGGGGTTCCGGGGGAGGGGAGTTTTGCCTGAAAGAAGAAGGGTAGCCAATCTAGAGATATTTTTATTTAGTTCCCAGTGAATGGATAAACATTCCACTATAGACATGATTACATTTTATTATAATTGTTTATCTCCCTCCCTCAAGTGAAAGTTTCTTGTGGACCATTTGATTCATTTTTATATTTTCAGGGCCTAGTAGAATGCTTAACCCATAGTAAGCATTCAAATGTTAATGGCTTTAATATATTTCATTGAGTTTTAAAAAGGCACCATAGATTATAAAACATTATTTTATGTATATCTAAGAAGAAAACTTGTTGCCAATTATGGTAAAATGGGATCGATTATAAGACACATCCTAATTTCACTGTTTAAATCTAGGTGTGTATTTGTGTGAGTGTGTGTGTGTGTGTGTGTGTGTGTGTGTGTGTGGTGAGAGAGAATCGATGAAATATGATAAACATCTAAGGGAAAGTTTAAACAGTGTTGAAATTTGAATTAAGTGTAGTCCAGTTTTATCAAATCAGTGGTTATTGAGGGAGGGCTAGAGTTTGACTATAATGGGGTATGAGGGAATTTGGGGTGGTGGTGATGAAACTGTTTAATATCTTGCCTATTGGTGGTAGTTACAGATTTCATGAGTTTTTCCAACACACCAAACTATGCACTAACAGGATGGAATTTACTCTGTAAAGATTTTTATTTACCTTAATAAACTCTACTTTTAAAAGAAGAACATCAAAAATATCGCCCAGTTTTTGAGACTGAGGAGAAATCATTAACATTTCCTGCTACGAGGAGTCATTCACTGTGACCTATTTAGATGAAGCACAGATGGGAACTCATTTCTTATCCTCACTGGTGATCCAGTTCTCTGTCCACCTTCTGAAGTGCTCCAGATTCGTGTCACGTGTGTGAATGCTGTGGTTAGCACTGTTGGATTCCGGGTCTACTCTCCTCCTTTTGCATATGGTGACCACCCCTGGGAAGGTTATCACCAACCTGAGGCCTGCCAGAGCCTGGGAAGCCCACAGTGAGCCTGGGAGGGAGGTAATCGCCTTCCAGACTAACATTCGAATTTCTGTAGGTGGCCACTGCTGGAACATGGACTTTTGCTCTTCTGGGGCCTCCCATTTTATTGATGTCTTTCCTCATTTAAGGTTGTCTGTCATCTTCATAACAATAGTGCAATATCTAGGGACCCTGAATAGAGCTAGGGTGACATCACCACATTGTAGTTAACATGAGCATAGGTAATGGAAGCATAAGTTCCATATTATTCTGGAGACTGTAATGTGCTTTTATGCAGGGTTGGAAGGGGCCGCCCTGCTACTAGTCCACATGATCCTTTTGCTGCCCTTTCTTCAAAACCTGTACTGTCCCCTGCCAGGAAATTGTCATAATATTTATACAGATTTGTGGTGACCTCAAATGTGAAGGGTGTACCCTACAGTTGTGCAGTGTTGGGACCTACACAATGGGATAAGGACATAGACCAGGGGTGGGCAAACTTTTTGACTCGAGGGCCACAATGGGTTCTTAAACTGGACCGGAGGGCCGGAACAAAAGCATGGATGGAGTGTTTGTGTGAACTAATATAAATTCAAAGTAAACATCATTACATAAAAGGGTACAGTCTTTTTTTTTTTTTAGTTTTATTCATTTCAAATGGGCCGGATCCGGCCCGCGGGCCGTAGTTTGCCCAGAGCTGACATAGACGGTGGCCGGCTGAGCTTGGTAGCAGCTTGGAGATAACGTTTATGACTCTGGCTCCAGATGGTGATTTGAGAGTTCTGTGCATGCCTTGCTGCTGTGCTGGCCAAGACCGACTTGGACAAGTCTTCCAGGACCACACACACAGGGATTTTTATAGTGTTGCTGTGTGCTCCATCCTTTGGGTAGGCTGGAGCAAGCCTTTGTTACAGAGCTGCCCCAATTCCATGTAATGAAGCAGCAGAGTACTTGTGGGTAGCATTTCATACAGCATTTATGTCACTTTGCTGGCAGGATACAGTCCAGACTTCTACCTCACAGGAGGCAGCGAGGCAGCCCTTCCTCCCACATTCCCCGCATTGTTCCTGAGCATCTCTGCTTGTTCTGTCTTTGCCCATCTCTGTCTGGCTCTTCCAGTTGTGTCTGAGGATCGTGCAGTTCTTTCTACTCAAACGTTCTCCCACACACTCTAAAATGTGACTCTACACCCACAGGCTGAACGGCTGACGAGAGACAGAGAAAGGTCAGGACTCAAATCGGTATATCAAGAGGCCACCCGAATTCACCCCCTCCTTTCCCTTTATGAAAACAGCTGTCCCTTAAATCATAGACCATATCATTGTCAGGCTGGAGAGAACTCTGTCATTTTTCCATGAGCAAATTGAGGCCTGAAGAGGGACATAGCTTAAATTCTCACAGATAGTGGCAGAAGAGGAGGCTGACGCCGTACTTCCAGGGGATGTGACTTCAGGAGCTGTTAGGTTCAGGGTGTTGACGCTCAGATGGATGAGCTGGGGATAAACTGGTCCTTAGTCAATGCAGCCTGGCCTGGAAGAGTCGGACAGAGGCAGCAGGAAGGCGTGAATAAGAGTGAGTTTCACCTGATCATTAGTGACAGGGAAGCCTGTGCCCTCAGCATTATTTGGCTGTTCAGTACTTAATTCATTTTCTACCATGAGAGCTGTGGTATTTTTGTTTTGCTTTTTGAAATCAGTGGATCTCCTAGACTTTGGAAAATGACTAAAAACAGGAGGGCCATAGTACCTACATAGCCTTAGAAACTGAATGGGTCATGAATTGCTATTTTATAACATCTATGATTTTTTTTTTTTAATATATTTTATTGATTTTCTACAGGATTGATATTTTATAACATCTATGATTTTTATGCGTTAAAAATCCAAGATGCTGTACCAGATCATAATATAGAAAAGCCAGCTTGATGTGGTGGGAAGAGCCTGGAGCCGGGAGTTATGAAATACTGTCCAGGCCCTTCCAAGTGAGTGGTCACTTTGTATGTAAAAGTGTTTGTACTGAAAATACTTAGAATACCTTCAGCTCCAAGATTGCATTGTGTTGTCTCCTAATATCTGAATGACATTATCTACTTTTATGAAAAACGTAGCTCCCTGTTTCTGTAAGATTTTACCTAACATAAATTGATACTATAAAGTTTTGCTTCCTAAGACAGATGCCCAGTATATGACATGCTATCATATTCCCCTAATAAAAGGCAGTTATCTATAAATAATACAAAAATGAAGCTATTACAGGATTTGAGAGGAGATGGAATTAAGTCATTATTTCCATAGTCTTAGTAGGTTCTGCCATTTATATCTTCTTTCAGGTACAGTTTCTTTATGTTTAGAATTAGAAGGTATGGACTAGATTATTTTCAGCATCCTTTTAACTCTGATATTTATAATCCTAAATTTTAGGAAGACAGTGTTTTTTTTAAAAAAAAAAAAAGCAAAAAATAACCACAACAACATTTTCAGCATCCTTTTAACTCTGATATTGATAATTCTAAATTTTAAGAAGACAGTGTTTTCTTTAAAAAAAAAAAAAGCAAAAAATAACCACAACAACAATATGACAATATAATGAAAAATACTGAAATTCAGATAAGGGCAGAAAAATGGATTTGGGGTTGTAGGGAATCCTTTTGTAAATTCCAAACTGATTAACATTGCCAGTGGCATAACTCCCACGTATCTACATCTACAATTTTGTTTTTAAATTATTTTCCTGGAAGAAGTGAGGGACAACAACTTAATTATTAATCATTAATTCAGTTTGCTACGGCCTTGGAGTAGAGGATGTTTGGATGGAACTGCTGGCACAGGCTGTGAGCTGCGTAGCATCAACATGCTGCCTGGATCTGCCTTCGGAGAGTTTGTCCTCACTCGATGCATCTTGCGTTAGATTTCTGCTCTGTGGTCCATGTTAGCTAATGCAGGCGGCCCTTTCTTTCCCTGAAATGGTCGATGTAAAATATCTTCCCTTTGTGTATCTGGTGAGGGAAAACTCAGGTTCAGAAAAGCCAAGTCAGTAGAAAAATAAGACTAGACATGGTTTTGGTTCTTTTGTAATAAACCTTCCTAATTCTAGGAACCACCCTACTTTTAATTATTTTCCTTATATTTTGAAGAAGTTATGACTATAATAAACAGACACCCTTCACTCAGTTGGCTATCATGTGCCTTGAAGTGGGCCTGATGACCAGACATTGGGCTAGATCCTGAATTGCAATGATTGAAGATTTGGGTTTGTAGCTGTATTCAGAGGCCTTGGCCAGGCCCTCCTGTTTTTAAGAGTTATTATACAGAGAGCCCAACAGGCGTGTTCTGCTGCCCTCTCTTTGGTTAAATAAGATAAGGAAGAATTTAGACTCCTGTTCCCTTGTATCTGTGAGATGCTACCAGTAAGGACCAGAACATTTCTCCATAAATTAAAAGCAAAATAGCCCTGGCCGGTGAGGCTCAGTTGGTTGAGTGTTGTCTCATGCACTGAAAGGTTGTGGGCTCGATTCCTGGTCAGGGCACATGCCCAGGTATTTTTGGGTTCCGTCCTGGCTGGGGTGCATGCAGGAGGCGACCAATCCATGTTTCTCACATCAATGTTTCTCTCTCTCTCCCCCTTTCCCTCTCTCTAAAATCAACAAAAAAAATTTTTTTTAAAGCAAAATGAAACCACTACCACTATCACTACCAACAACAGAGGAGAGTGTGGGGAGTCAGTTCATGAGATCAGAGGGGACAGGAAACACTCCCACCCAGTGGTGGTCAGGTAAAATAGGTAAAATGGTAGGACCTTCTGGAATTATGAAAAACATTAGGCACCAAAAACTATAAAAATGCCTTTGGCTAGATTTCATACTATAGAAATAATTATGAACGTGTACAAAGACATGTGTATATAAGGATAGTCATTTAAAATAGGGAAGAATATATATCAAGCATAAATATTTGATAATGTATTGGTTAGGCAAATTATGATGTATCTGTATAATCAAAGACTAAGCAGTTATTAAACTGTGCTGTAGAAAATACTTATTGTTATGATGATTTTATTAAGGGTAAAAAGGCAACCTTTAAAAAAATATATGATGTGTGCAAAAACATATTCATGTTATTTAAAATTAAATCAAGAGGGGTGGTGAGAATTTTTATAGTGAAAGTTTACTCAGGAGTTCTGCTGATGTTGTAAGTTTATTTCAACTTCAGTGTATGGGAAGGTTTCAAACGGAATGATTGATGATCGTTTCTACAAGGAGTCTTAGAGCTTTGCTGTGTCCCTTTCACATCAGCCCATTGCCGAAGGGAAAGGAGGGAAAGGAAGAGAAAATGAGGGCAGTAATGAGAGGGAGGCAGCTCTAGTTTCTGAGATGATGGACTGGATAACGTCACTATGCATTTGCCACTGAGCTTACCCACTACAAAAAATGAGGTCAAGGAAATTTGCTGGGAGATTGAGGGCTGTGAGATTCTCCCTGACTTTGCTGCACTGGGGCCCCATGTGGGTGCTCTCCTTGATCCCTGGCTCCTCCCAGGAGAAGGCTGGAAAAACAATCTTATCATCATTATGTACTCAAAAGAGTTTTCTCTTGACTGATCTTCACCCGCAGTCACCCTCCTGCATGCTAACCTTCCCCTCCAAATCCCTCCCAGGCAAGGCTATTCTGAGCCACCCGCATTACCTCTCCATCTGGAGACAGCTGTGTTCTGGCACAATGCCTCATCGAGACTGATAGGAACTGATGCCCTTGCATCCAGGGAGGACCCGAAAGCTCCAACTGAGCACGTGCATCAGCAGAGAGGAGGAGCTGGGAGCACTGTGACATGGGCCCGGAAGCTGCTGCCCCAGAAGGGCTGTGTGTGTGCATAGTGTGGGGTGATGGTCCTGCCTGCTGAGGACCTCCCGAGGGGCTGGGAGCACCCTGGGAGGGAGAGGAATGGCGGGTCATGTCGGAAGGCTTTTCTGATGTCCTTTTTATGTTTGTTCTCTCTTGGCCTTTCTCTTCCCCTCCCTTCCTTGAACAGCCCCCACCTCACTTCTTTCCACCGTTCAAGTTCAAATTCAGCTCTACCCTCCTCTCCTCCTTGCCCCTCCCCCCACTTTTCTTAACCTCTTGGTCTGCTCCCCCATCTGTTCCTCCTGGTCTGACTTCCCCTGCCCTCCGTTAGCCTCTGGGTCTCTGCCCATCTTCTGTTCTCACCCCTTCTCTGTGAGTCTCAATCTGTCTGTCTTTCTCTCTATGTCAAGCATGTCAAACTCGCGGTCCATGGGCCGCATGTGGCCCACAATATAACGGTATGTAAAAAACATTTTAATAAAAATTTCGTAACTTCATTTTTACAATATCCTGTTATACATAATTATTAATAACGATCTACAACGTTCACTAATGACTGATTACTATAATCGTGTTGCATTCATTTCCCTTATGCGCCTTACGCACAGGCGCACCATTTCTCTCCACTAATACTAGCAGTGAATGTTTTAGCAGCCGATGGCCACGTCATTCGTCTTGGACTGACTTGTGTGGTGTGTGCAACAGGAAATACTTCGCTTTCGGAGAACAAGAAAAATAGGCTTATTTGCGTTACGCTTATTTATTTGTGCAGTTATTCAGTGTCTGGCAAGTTAATGTTCAAGAAAAAATTAATTTCTATTAAAATGTTCTATTATTTTATGTTAAGGATTACTCATTTATTGCAGCCCTTTGTATTCAGCATGTCTCTATGGAAATAAACCTACGTTTCTACGAAAATGGAAGCTTTTTTTTTTTTTTGCGGCCCACATAAGCTTAAACCTTGTTTATTTGGCCTGTGTTAGCCTTTGAGTTTGACATGCTTGCTCTATGTCTTTCTCCATCTCTGTCTCTCTCTGTCTGTCTCTCTGGCAGTCACTATTGATTGTCTTGGTCTCCCCTTTGATGCTTTCTCTTCCCTGTTCTCTCTTGTAGAACCCGGTGTGGCTGCATTCACTGTGTGATACCTGTGTAATGGTGCAGTCAGAGTAGGCGAGGAGGTGGGGATGTGCTGTGGGCTGGGCAGTGCTCATTTGCTGCACGACTGCTTTTTCCCAGGGAAGCTTCTGGAGTGCTTAACCATTAACCGTTGCACCTGCTTCATTTTTGTCTTATCTTCACATAGACTTCAGGACTCCTGTGAATGGGGCAGAAGTGTAGTTTGGAGAGCCTCAGACTAGGGGTACCCCTGTGCTGAGGTCCTTTGGAAGGAGGTACAGGCCTGGGAGTGATTTCCTGGGCTGACTAAATGGGGCAGGAAGGGAGGCAGACAGCAAGGCCCTGCATGAGCAATTCAAAAATAAGAATATCAGCACCAAAAAGGCAGGGCTGTCTTCTGCATCCTGGAAATACCCTCATTTTAGGAGCAAGGAAATTTGATTTAAAAAATGGTAAAATATCCATATTATCGCTCAGTAGGTACAAGGTAGCACCATGGCAGGTGTTCCGTAAACATGAGCTAAGTGGCCCGGCCTCCTACTGGAGTGCATCGTGAAACTCTGCTTTCACTTCCCATGATGTGCTCTGGATGCTGCTGCATTCCAGCTCTTGGGCTTGTGTTTTTGTAAACAGAGCATTGATTGAATGACTAGTGTTTAGGCTCTCGTGTAACTGTTTCAGCTTCCTCTGGGCCCTCATTGCTTTGCTTTGCGTCACCCTGGTGGCTGTGGCGGTTCTGGGAGAGGGCACTGCTCCGTCAGAGTTGGGGAAGAAGGGAGTAGGGACAGGGTTGGGGTGGGGGGGTGTCAGTCATTTTCCCTGCCTGCAGCTGGCTTATTCCCTGAGGCTTATCGCACTGACATTGTATTTCAGTTTTTCTCTTATAAGTAGGGACCTTCTGGTCACAAGTCATACCTGTGCCAGGTGGCCCATGCTGCTTCTGGAAGGTGAACATTATCACAGGTGCCTCTTCTTGGGACAGATGAGATGTGGAGTGAAGAATGTGGTGTCTGGGCATCCAGATTTTGTTTCATTTCTAGGGCTAGAAGGAATGGGGGTGTGTGTTTTTTGTTTGTTGTCGTTTTTTTGCTTTGTGTTTTGTCTTCTGAATTCTAATTAGATTTTCTAAAAAATGTTTTGCCCACCTGCTCCCTAGAGACTGTGAGTTGCTTCCATATTATTCCAGCAGTTTTTAGAAATGGAATCAAACCAAGTGTTTCGCTTATGGAATAAAGCCTAGACCAGTGATGGCAAACCTTTGACACGCGTGTCAGAGGTGACACGCGAACTCATTTTTTTTGGTTGATTTTTCTTTGTTAAATGGTATTTAAATATATAAAATAAATATCAAAAATGTAAGTCTTTGTTTTACTATGGTTGCAAAGATCAAAAAATTTCTATATGTGACACGGCACCAGAGTTAAGTTAGGGTTTTTCAAAATGCTGACACCGAGCTCAAAAGGTTCGCCATCACTGGCCTAGACCATCAAATTAGGTCAGGTAGGATGCACCTCGTAATAAGGTCTCCAGGGTGACATCCAAGACTCCTCCAGGCAGGCAGGGCTTGTCTGCTTTCCTTCGAGGCCCATTTTTATTTGTGAGCAGTGATGACAAATAGGAGACATGGAAATGGGAAAGGAGGGGAAATGACCTAGACGCTTGGCAATCCAGGTAGGATTATAAATATATGTCCAAGGAAATAAAACACCGAGAGCAGGGCACTCCTTCATGATTGTGTTTGTTCCACTGGCGTTTCCCCTCTCTCCTTGGAGCTCATGATTGGAGCAGTTACGTACAGTTATGTCAAGGGAAGCAAGAGGATGTAAAATGGCCCATAGATGAAAGCGTTCCAGTATGAAACCCTGAACTATGTAAGTTACATCTGGATGCACTCATAAAATACATAAACTTTGCCCCAGGGCTGCGGGTTTACAGGTCTTCATTGGGCGTGGTTGGGGGAGGGGAAGGCACTCTTCCATTCAGGTGTGTACGTGTCTTTAGGTCCCCAGGAGGCCTCCTGCTCTGTGGTCTGCTGCTAGTCTGAAGGCCTGGTTGAGGTTGATAAGGAGAATAATAGAATTTTCAGATACTTAACAACAATGACTGTTGACCACGTATGTTCTCTCTCGATCTCCTTTTGCCCTCTATTCCTCTTTTTATCTTGTGAGTACAGTGATGCTGATGCTCTGAATAGGAGAGGGATGTGTGAGTGTGTAAATCTAAGAAGTAACTTTTTCATTGGTGTGATTGGTCTCATTCTTTATTGGTCACATGGGTGTCCCAATTATGCCCCAATTAATTAATTATCTGTCTAGACTTAGTGGGACAAACGCAGGTGACAGGAGTCAGCAATCACGGCCTATGCCCTGGTGCTTCAATGTCTAAACAGCTGAACCGAACCGGAACACATGAACACACGAGACAGAATTAGTGTGCAATCACTCAGGGTTTACTTACCTACTCCTAGTGGGTCCTAGGCTCCAGCAAAGGCCACCCGTGATGCACACCGAAAGACGGACGATGAAGATGGAGACAGACAGGCGGCCGCACTTGGTTCAGGCGCCCACAGCAGAGCAGTCAGTCAGGGGCTTGTCCCACGGAGTGATGTGGAGTCCTCCTCTCATCAGGCAGGAGACGTCGACTGAAGAAAATCTGTTGCTTATGTAGCCAGTGGTCAACAACTTGTGTCTTATCGGTGTGGGCCAGACGGTGTGCCTTTGCTCACATCAAGATACTGGGGCGTTCACCACATTTTGGAAGTTACAGAGTATTGGGGTCTTCACGCAGCAAACATTTCACACATTAATCATTTCACAAAATAATTATTTCCACACATTGGGGTTTTCTTATGACCATAACGTTATTATAACAATGGGTAAGTTGGGAAATAATTATTTCCACACATTAGAGGGGTTTCCTTATGACCATAACGTTATTATAACAATGGGTAAGTTGGGAAATTCAGTATGAGGAAACCTTAATACCCCAGTTATCCTTTGTGTGTGCTAATATCCCTATTCCAAAAAGATGATACTGTTTAATAAAGTTTCTCTGAAAATTGACTTTGTGGTATATGTACATTCTGTGAAAAATGTTAATTTAAAGTTTGCTCAAAATTAGTAATAGTAAAATAAATAATTTTTTAAAAGTTTCTGGCAATACAAAAATAAGTAAGTGAATAGATTGACTCAAAACCCACAGGATTCCTAATAGTTCACAATCTGTTACCTTCCGCTGCTTAGAAAAAAAGCTGTTTCAAATCTACCCCTGCTCGCTGCGCAGCATGGGGTCTTGAGTGGTAAACAGCTAAGGAGTCGTTTCATGCACAGGTGGGCTTGGGTTAAATTACAGTGAGTTTTCTAACATGGTTGCTGTGACCCTCCGCTGCTTCTCCTTGGGAAAAAGTGCATTCGGAGCTCCTGGGCCACTTCCGTCCACAGACCATGGCTGTTGGCCCACTGGGAAAATCCTGCGTCCCATTCCTGATGTTATACGTCTTCCTTTTCATCTTTTCCAAGCCCCCATCATCCCTAATGGTGTATCTTGTTGTCTGCCAGTAAAATTTAAGAATATGTCATAAATTAAGGATGGTTCTGCATTGCCTCTTATCTGACTAGCATCTGTGGGTGTCAGCTGCCAACAAGTAGCTCGGGTGTCTGGGCCGATCCTGAATACTCACAGGCTGACACACTCTCTTCTGATAAAAGGTACCTTCCTATGTGCATGCGGGTTTCAATATAAATGTTGTATGCCTCAGTACAACTGTAAGAGGATCGCTCGACCTAATACAATGACTTGGCTGGGACTTTTGAAGAGCTGGGTATAAATATCGCTAGAAATTATAGAGCAAGCATAAGTACTTCACTCTGAGCTCTGCTGAGCATTTTCAGGATGCTTCTGACTGCATCTGTGAAATCTGAGCTTATACAGAGGAAGGGCAACGGGGGAGGGGGGCCGAGATAGTCAAACCAGGTCACCCATCCAGGGAAACTACCAAGTAATGGCAAACCCCTAAGGGTTTCAGTGATGATAAAGGAAGAGTTTCTCACTTTTCATTCTTAATCTTATCAGCCACCCTCATTTTGTTGGTGTGTGTCCATACCTCATCTACAAATCTACATGCATGAGTTCAGACATATCTTGTTAGGCTGTCATGTTCAAACAGAACAGATTTTGTTCTCCAGAGAGACATTCTGTCTGTGTGGGTGATAAGAATCAAAGTATTGCCAGTCTTTTGTGTGTTAATGAAGTATTTTCTTCTCCTAATTCTGTGCAACAACAACAGAAAACAACCTGTTTCTAAGATGGCATGTGCATAGAGTGAAGTATTTATTTTATTGCTTTAAAGCTGTTAAAGGGAAAACAGGATAGTTTGTAGTGGTGGTGGTGGTGGTGGTGGTGGTGGTGATGGTGATGGTGATGATGGTGATGGTGATGGTGGTGGTGATGGTGGTGGTGAATGTTGAACCTGTGACACATTATGTCAAAGTGCTGAAGTCCTTTAAGGTCAAGAGATAACTCCTTATGCACAAGTCTTTATTTTGTACACATTGAAACTCTTGAAGAAAGAAAAAACATAATCCACCACTTTTCTTAATGCATTTTCACATTTGCTATTTAATTCCACAGCGTTTAATTTTACAATGAGCTCTGGATGCCAGTTTTCGTATAGGCCCGTGGTCAGCAAACTGCGGCTCGTGAGCCACATGCGGCTCTTTGGCCCCTTGAGTGTGGCTCTTCCTAAGCCTTAGGAGTACCCTAATTAAGTTAATAACAATGTACCTACCTATATAGTTTAAGTTTAAAAAATTTGGCTCTCAAAAGAAATTTCAATTGTTGTACTGTTGATATTTGGCTCTGTTGACTGATGAGTTTGCCGACCACTGGTATAGGCGATGAGCTGTCATTAATTGATTTGGATCTGTTGTGTCAGTTTCTTTGTTCTGTCATCCTGCTTGTCTGATAGATCAGAAAGGAGGATGGTTAACAAAGGAGCCACTGAGGTACTAGAGAGGGTGCCTCTCAGACTAGTTGGTGTGAATACTAACTTTACAGTGCTGATGCGGTGTTTGTTTTATCATGACTTTCTAAGACTTCCTCCAGTGTGTCTCTTTGTTAGTATGATCGCCCCCCTCTCCCTTTCCTGCAAAACACCAGCTTAACCCCTAGAGTGCCGGGGAACCGATCACGCTCCCTCCTGTCTTTGGCCCAAAGTGCCGGGCTATCAAAGCTTTGAAATGGCGTCCAGTTCTAAGTCTGCTTTTATTAGTGATGATGATATTGCTAAATATGTCAGTGTAGTAAAGGTTTCCTTAAGTTTTTGAATATGTAACTTCATTTACTTGCGATTCATAATTTTTTTCCTACACTGCTGTAAAATCAGCAGCAAAAATGTGGCAATAGTTCCTAGGATATTGGTTGGCACTCAAAGCATTAATAAACAGAACAAACATGACCCCTTGCTTTGTCCTGATCTTCATTCTGTACTTTTAACTCAATCCATCCCGTCCCTGCCCGCATTGCATCTCTCCCATCACATGCAGAGAGGTACTCGGGTGCGGTAAATCCTTCAGAATTAGAAGCCGTGCTCAGCATTTGACCTGGTGGCCTAGAGTGCCGGGGAACGCGATCACGCTCCTCCTGTCTTTCGCCCAAAGTGCCGGGAGTGCTATCAAAGCTTCGAAATGGCGTCCAGTTCTAAGTCTGCTTTTATTAGTGATGATGATATTGCTAAATATGTCAGTGTAGTAAAGGTTTCCTTAAGTTTTTGAATATGTAACTTCATTTACTTGCGATTCATAATTTTTTTCCTAAACTGCTGTAAAATCAGCAAAAATGCCTTGGCAATAGTTCCTAGGATATTGGTTGGCACTCAAAGCATTAATAAACAGAACAAACATGACCCCTTGCTTTGTCCTGATCTTCATTCTGTACTTTTAACTCAATCCATCCCGTCCCTGCCCGCATTGCATCTCTCCCATCACATGCAGAGAGGTACTCGGGTGCGGTAAATCCTTCAGAATTAGAAGCCGTGCTCAGCATTTGACCTGGTGGCTCACACACACCCTCGGCCACCACAGCTGGCAAATGCTGGTGGTTTATTTTGGGGCTGGTATAAGAGGCTGTGTCTGACGGCTGTGAGTGTCAGCTCAGGGCTGAGATTGTCCTGTAATGTGGCCTCAACTCTTGTCTCCTTGCCCAGACTGCTCGCTAGAAGCTCAGCCCAAATACGTTAGAGGTGGGAAGCGTTATGGACGAAGGTCCTTACCGGAGTTTCAAGAATCCGTGGAGGAGTTCGCAGAGGTGACAGTGATTGAGCCCCTCGAAGAAGAAGAAGAAGCAAGGCCTTCCCACGTGCCGGCCGGAGACCACCATGAGGTAAGGGATCGGACAGACACATCCATCTGGACTGCAGGTGTGGCTGTCCATGACACCGCGTGGCTGTGATGCAGACAGGAAGCCTGAGGGAGTTCAGGGCTTTTCTCAGTTACCAACTGCTTGCTAATCTCCTCACTTGCCTTTTGGACACATGTGGCTAACTTTTCTATCGTTTGAATGTTTTCATCCGTTTCAGCTTTGGGAGAGCTGATGTTTCTATGCATGCTTTATGTTTATACATTTTTTGATTCAGTTATTTCCAGATGATCTGGTGTCTGCTGCTTCTGGCTGTTCTTAGAAACAGATCTCTCCTCCATGACCCTGTCATTTTCAGTTGTGAAAAGCTAACCAGCCCCATCCCCAAACAATAAAACAGCTTCCGTGGCAGGTAGGACACGAAGGCAGTGTGTTTAGGCCCTGCGAGAGCTGGCATCTTATCTCTGGTGGTGGGGGAAGCAGTTTTAAAACTTGGTCCTTGTCACAGCTCTCAGCAGTTGCCAGGGTTCTTCCTCCCAGTTCCGCGGCACCAGGCTCGTCTGGCTCTCCAGCAGTCAGATGCACCTGCCTCCCTCATCGCCCGCCTTTTCATTTTACACGTTGCCATCTTGTACCAATAAAGGAGAAGCAGTTACAACATTTTCTTGATTCTTTCTTTCCAGCTCATTGACTGGCATGCCATTTATAGGACATGATTGAATGTGTCATGCTGAGCAAGCTCTAAACACTTCTTGCACATCCCAGCTCAGCCTGGGGATGCAAATATTTCAGATACTAATATAAACTGGAAAAGAGACCAAATGTCTGTAGATTGTGGGTTGACTGTGTGTGTGCGCGTGCATTTCTGTCTAATGTCTATGTGCAGCTTACTACGACTTACAGGAAGCTTGCTCCATTAATTTCCCCAGCAATCAGACATAGAGCACCCTCAACTTTCCGGAATACTCGCAAACCCAAAGTAACGAAAGAGCCCAAGTCCTGAGCAGAAATGAAACCGGCCACAAGTACTGCAGTTTAGATGACACGTGACTCGTCTGCCAATCAGAAGCTTGCACCATTTTTTAAAAAACAAACAATACCCGATCTCACCCCACAACTGAAGGAGCAGTGTCAAAAATGTGAGCCAGAACGGAAGAAAGGTAGCTAGAGAAGAGAGCGAGAAACCACAAAAATGGTGTCAGAGTCGTGTGGGTGAGAAGTGACAGATGAAAACAGAGAAGGCCGTGAGAAGCAAGAAGGAAAATGCCGTCTGGAACATCACAGGCCTGGGGGCCAGTCGGTCTGAGGCAGTGGCTACTTCCTGTCTTGGTTCAGTGGATTTCAGACCCTTTCCTGGGTCCCATTGAGAATGTAGATAGGGCCTTTTCCCCAATGAAACACATTCATTCACATGCACCAACATGTTGCATATACAGTTTCAGGGAGGCCAGTAATTTGCATGCTTCAGTTTTTACAGTGTTGGTAATATTTACCTTGCTGTCAGGAAGGGCATCATTTATTACACCAAGTCTGTTTAGTGACCCCGAGTCCTGTGGCATGTGTCTGAGACACCTCTCTATGGAAACATGGTTAAAACATGTCTCAACACTTTAGGAGGTAAGCTTTTGTTATTTGGAGAACACTTTTAAGACTGGCATCTCCCTTTTCCAGCTATTTTGAGTACCTGAGGCATTAGTATTTGGTGTTAAGAAATGAAATGATTGCTTAGTTTTTTAAAAAAATATTTTTATTGATTTTTAGAGAGAGAGGAAGGAGAGAGAGAGAGGAGAGAGAGAAACGTTGATGAGAGAGGAAGTCATTGATTGGCTGCCTACTGGGGATCGAGCCTGCAACTAAAGCATGTGCCCTGACTGAGAATTGAACAAGCAACCTCTTGGTTCCTGGTCAACGCTCAACCACCGAGCCACACCAGCCGGGCTGGTTACTTAGTTTTTAACAAGATAGTTTCTAGTTACCACCTGGGGATACCCAAAAAGTTCTTGGGCAGAGCTGATTTTGTTGCTGGCAGTATATTTCTTACAGCCTTGTTTTATCTTATCTACTGACTTCCAGTGAGATTTATTGTTTAAAAAGTGAGAGTCTGGTTTCATGTCTAAATAAAGATAAGAGTTGAGGCCTGAGTCTGGGCAAAAGATTGGAAGGGAGGGGGGAGAGAAGGAGAGAGAGAGAGAGAGAGAGAGAGAGAGAGACAGACAGACATTGATTGGTTGCCTCCCGCACACATCATTACCGGGGGCCAGATCAAACCTGAAACCAGGTACGTGCCCTTGATTGGGAATGGAACCCGAGACCCTTTGGTGCTCGGGCCCAGGCTCTAACCACTGAGAATGCTGGCCAGGGCAGGTATGACCTTTTGATGCTAAATATAGAAGCTTTGGTGTCCAACTACCCACTGGCAACCGAATAGCTAACAGAGGCCTGGAGGGGTCATTTCTCTCATTGTCTGCTTCCCGAGAACTCCTGCCTGACTTTGATGGTCTGTTATATCCTCCCCAGAAAGCCTCCAGGAGTTCCAGTTACCGCCTCTCACCCTGCCTTTTTAAATTCGGGAAAGTGGACTCAAACCGAAGCTCATCGAGCTGCTTTCTTGCTTAAAAATGAAGTGTTTTGGGAGCTGAATAGAGCCGGTCAGTTTCCAGATCAATTCATCGCTTTAAAAAATGAGAGCGTCCCATGTGACATTTTGGATGTTCCTGTTGGCAGTGAGACAGGCCAGCCCCAGCTTCGTGCGGTACCTGTGGTCGTAGGTCACAGCCACGGATACCTGCAGCCTGCTGGCAGTGTCACCAGTGTGTCCGTCTTATACTTCTGGGCCCGGATAGCAGTCCTGTTCCCTGGCCCATTGTCCTAGTAGCCTCAGTTTGGCCAACAGAAGTCCACCCTCCGGGCAGCATGGGCCTGTGTGAGAAATACCCTCGTCCCTTCTGCAGAAGCTGCTCGGGCCTCCTCGGAGTGCTGGGTCATCTTTCCTGTTCTAGGATAGCCCCCGATGGGGACGCTGGAGAGGAACCAATTCTCAGTGACCTGTGGGATTTATTTATTCTTAATTTATAAAGAGCTCAGAATCTGTCAGGAGTTCTTTATTGTACTGTTGACTTCTTTTTTCTCTCTTCTGGTTGCCTGAGGCCCTTTGCTCTCCTGCCCTTGGGTGTTAGGAATTTATTCCTCCGTTGTGTTTTTTATCAGTGGCTCACACTTCCTCTCAGTGCCACTGGGCAACACCGAGGGAGGGGCGTGCTGGGCCTCCCCCGCGGGAATATTTCCTGAGAAGCAGTCAGGCGGAGAGCTGGAGACGGAGACGGCTTCTCCGTTTTGATCGTGCGTTTTCTTTGACTCCGAATCCTGGCTCAGGGGCCAGTGGGACTCGGGCTGCCTTTGGGCTGCAGTTTCTCCTGCTGTCAGACATGCCTAGAGCGACTGTAGAGGTTTTTGATGAAGACTAAAGGATCCGTACCTGCTGTCAGAAGTTAAATGTG
>NW_005359590.1:2018121-2018741 GCF_000412655.1 Myotis brandtii
CTATAGCTACCCAAGAGACTAATTTTAGCTCTAGGGTGAATCAAGTAATTATTTTATTTATCTGAGGACTGGGTAGGGGTGGACAGTGGAAAGAACGGTGTCACAGGCACCTGTAAAAGCTGTCCTCGTGGCGGCTCGCTTCCTTCTAGGAACTCATCCTGTAGGGAAATGTGAGCAAACAGTCAGCTGAAGGGATAAAACAATACCCCCCCCCTTCTCTCTAGGGTTATTCCGCAATAGGGGAGTTGCTAAAGATTGACAGTTCATTCCGAGGCTCCTGGTTAGTGGTTCAGAATCTTTTTCTGCATCTTTCCTCGGAAGGCCTTCTCCCACCATGCCTGTAACAAACATCCCAGGTAATTCTCAGTAGTCAGACTTCTCTGCGTGTACCTGTCACTCCACCCTTCCCCTCCCACCCAAGAAAACATAGTCACGCAGGCAAGTGAGAGTGGGGCTAGGATGGATTTTATTTTTATACTAGAGGCCCAGTGCACAAAAATTTGTGCACTCTGGGGGGGGGGAGAGGGGGTCCCTCGGCCCGTCCTGTGCCCTCTCGCAGTCTGGGACCCCTCAGGAGATAATGACCTGCTGGCTTAGGCCTACTCCCGGGTGGCAGAGGG
>NW_005359590.1:2020271-2083705 GCF_000412655.1 Myotis brandtii
GCTTCAAGCTGCCTGGCTGCCGGCCGCCATCTTGGCTGGCAGTTAATTTGCATATCGCCCTGATTAGCCAATGGGAAGGGTAGCAGAGGTACGGCTAATTACCATGTTTCTCTTTTATTAGATAGGATACATTTATTTTCAATGTGAGTCCCATGTGAAGCTCCAGGCTCCCTCAGTTACAGCGGCTTGGAACTCCTCCCCTGGCTGTTTGTGGTGCCCCGTAGTGACCCAGAGCCGTGGGTGAGAACCCAGAGCCGTGGGTGAGCACCCGCGTAATTATCTGGAGTGACAGATGCTCACCACGTGGCCCTGACTCTGAATAGGATATACGAGAGTAAATCTTGGTAGGAGGTGCTGTTGATTATATGCCACTTTTTTCTCAGTTCACATTTGTCTAACAAATTGTGAACATTTTATCATCTTCATCCTACCCTGCCCCTCCCCCAGCTTTATTTAGGCAGTTTGATTCTTTCCTGCTGAAACAGGAAGTATATAACCTAGCTACTAAGCATGCCTCCCCTACCAAGTGTAGTTTACAAGGCCTTAAAATCCATTCCGTAGAGAAAGACCACTGTTATCTACTAAATTTTCAGCACTGAAACGTGTGTTACAGAACTTCATTTGGAAGCCCTGGAGCAAAATGTACCAACTCACAGGGGACAGGTAGGTTCCACCTCAGGCTGAAACTGGCCTCCACCTTCCAGTTTAGTGCATTTATCTGGCAGGTGGATCCCTTGGGAGTCTGACCTCTCGTTCTGGGTGGTATTGAAAGGAAAGTGGTGATTTTTTCTCTTTTCATGGGGTCATTTTCACTCGAGGCAATTCAATGGGACATTCTATTCTGAATTATTCCACAGGAACAAAGGGCACATTCTTGATGCCAACGTAAGGTGTGATTAGTGAGAAGGTTTTGGTTGTCATCATTCTTGCTTCACTTCATTAAGAAACAGGAGTGAGTTTTTAGGCTCTAAAGAATATGTCCCCCCACCCCCCCTTTTATATGCATATATGCAGTGGCTACTGAACTGACCTTGAGTTTTATGTTCATGCCTCTTCTAAGGGTAGGTGGTAAGGGGCAGACAAAACAAAACTAATCCTCAATTCTATTCTGTATCACTCAGCCCTGGTAGGAAAGGTTGTTCAATTAATACAATTGGGGCAGGGCCACTTTGCTTTCTGCCCTGGTTGAAAACAGGGGACACCTTGTTAACTGTTTTCCTCCACAGGAATAAATCAGGTCTAGTAAGATTCTTATCAAGAGCAAGAGGCTTTACACAATTATTTTTTCAACTGTAGACAATACTAGTGTAAGCCAAAACCCTGCAGTTTAAGTGAGGACCTGGGAGAAAAGTTAAAGCCAATTGCTTCATTTGCCCAAGAATGGACAAGCAAATTAAGTCTTTGTGTTGGGACTGTGGGGTTAGGAGGATGGGAGACAATGGTGGTTTAAAAACTTTTTTTTTTTAAACTGATTTTACTACTCTACATAAAATCAAACTTAAGACATGTGAAACTGACGTATATTCCCCTTATGTTCATTTTCATATATGCATAACTTTGCAGTTAAACTTTATGAATTATTCATTTACATTGTATAGAGTAAATATTTAATTCTGGAACCAACATCTTAATACCTGAGAGAAGTTCTGCTAATAGATTTTGGTAGTTGAAATGCAACTGTTTTCCCATTACTTCCTTAACATTTTTTTTACGTTCTCTTTCAGTTTTTTTAAAAATATGTTTTTATTGATTTTTAGATAGAGAGAAAGGGAGAGGGAGAGAGAAACACACCAATGAGAGAGACACATCCACCGACTGCCTCCTGCACGTCCCCTATTGGGGATCAAGCCCACGACCAGGACATGTGCCCTGACCAGGAATCGAAGCTGGGACCTCTTGATCCATGGGATGATGCTTAATCCACTGAGCAACACCAGCCGGGCCTTAACATTCCATACCATTTTTGGTCTAGTCTTTTACTTTGACAGTCTGTAAGCAGTTTCAATACTATTGTCATTTATTTCCATCCAACGATGTGACATCACCAGGATACATTTTTTATTAATGGAATTTCAGTGTTTCCCTTTATATTTAAGTCTGATTAGATCATCTGGCTATTCCCAGAAATGAGACACCCATCCAAGATGCAATTGTAGATCACTTGAAAGTGGCGTAAAGAAGCCCCTACAACGCTAGCAGGGCGTTGAGGCTTTCAAGCTTTGCTGTTCTGGAAAGTCTTCCTGACTTGACCCTACAGGGAATTCCTCTGGAGTCAGCCCCCACCTCATCTGCCTTCCAGGGCAACGGTTTCTCATAGTTACTTTCTAACTAACACAGACAGCCAATCAAAAATCAACAAGTTGACTTTAATGATAATAGTAACATTTTCCAATTACACACCATTAAGGGTTTTCCAAATGGCAAAGCAGTATTCACACTACCAGTCAAGAACAACTCTGATGTGCAAGATTCCATGAGCAGATGTATTTAAAAAAAACACACAAAAAACCCTTTCCTTTAAGGACTTTAAAATCCCGTGAATCAAAACCAGTTTCCAGCTTTGGTAGGAGAGTCGTTAAGAATAAAGCTCTTTTACATTGAGCATGTCCCCACACTGGCAGCACCAAAGGCTCGTTGGCATCTAAATATGTGTGCATCTAAAAATAGCACATTGAGCCCCTCTCCTCAGCACTGACTTGTGACGTTTCCTCGCTTTAAAAGATAAAGGCGCTGATTTGCATTCTGGAAGTGACAGCCCTGCCACTGAGCTACTGGTCCCTGGTTCTGAGCAGAGATGAGGAACTGGGCTGTCAGGGTCTCCACTGACCACTTTGCCTGCACAGGTGAGGCAGCGGGAGCGAACCGAAGTCCCAGGAAGTGTGTGGCTGCGGAAGTAGTAGCCAGTCCCGCTGCCACACTAAGTTTCCGGTACCTGGCCCACAGTGTGAATTTATAAATAGTTAGGGCATAAATGCCATAGATGCCATGTTTTTAAAAGTCCTACCGTTTTAATCATAAGCACCCTCCTAAACCGATTTTTGTGTGTGTTTTATTTTCCCAGAGACTCCCTTTGCTCAGCTACTCTTGTAAAATAGGCCCGACAGCTCGGTTTGTTTGGGAAGCTTTGTTATTCTAGTACATTTCCTTCCTCCTCTTTCTGGGCTTGCTGGGCTTTCCCCTTTCCAAAACAAAACAACAAAAAAAGAACCCTGCTCAAAGCTGTGGAGATCAGCTCAGCAACCTCTGCTGGGAAAGAATAGCCCGTGTGTGCCCCCATAATCGCTTTAATTAGCCAGACATTCTGCGGGGCACAAGGTCTGCCCTGGAGCAGATGGTTGGTGGGGGCTGTGACTGGGCTATTGTGGGCAGGGGCCGTGCCAGGCTCACAGACTGCAGATGCTGGCCTGGCCTCGGTGCTGGAAGCCCGGGATCCAAGAGGCTCGGGCCATCTGCTCCGCAGTCCGGCCAAGCAGGTGTCCCTCCGAAGAAAGCATTCCTGAAAGCAGTGCCGCCTGCGCGGCCCGTGTGTGCGGGGCGGCCTCATCCAGCTGCAGGGAGCCGGCCACAATGGCCAGCGTGACATGAGGTGCACAGCCCATGAGGCCGTGCGGGGCTCCCTTTGTCTGCCTGAGGGGGTTGGGGCTGCCTTTGGGGCCAGGCAACCTCTGACCCTCTCCCCTCTGTCCGCTCTCAGTGGGGCTGGGGGCCAGCTCGCTTGGCATGGTAATGTGGAAGCGCCAGCAGCCCCTGCCAGCTGTGGCCACCCAGGGGACACTGTCCCACATGGGGCGGGCCCTGGGGAGGCCCCGCTCCTAAGCTGAATCAAAAGTCGATTGCTTCATCGAAACTTTCAAAGCTGTCATTTCTACAGGTCTCTTCTATGCTGCTTCTTAAAGCTGACATGGGTCTGTCTGCTGTTTCTGTCCTCTGCCTTTGGCCTAGCCCAGTGATGGCGAACCTATGACACGCGTGTCAGAGGTGACACGCGAACTCATTTTTTTGGTTGATTTTTCTTGGTTAAATGGCATTTAAATAAATAATTATCAAAAATATAAGTCTTTGTTTTACTATGGTTGCAAATATCAAAACATTTCTATATGTGACACGGCACCAGAGTTAAGTTAGGGTTTTTCAAAATGCTAACACGCCGAGCTCAAAAGGTTCGCCATCACTGGCCCTAGTTTGAACACCCAGGTAGTAGGAATGGTCGTTATAATATTTATTTACTTAACAGACACTTAGCACTGATTTGTACCAGGCACTGTTTTAAGTGCTCTCCAAATATTGGCACACCCTCGTAGGTAGGCATTGCTGTTCACTTACCCATGAGGAAGCGGAGGCGCATTGGGCGTTAGGTAGCCTGCCCAGGGTTGCTCAGCCAGCCCCTGGTAGAACTGAACTGAAACTGAACTCGGGGAAGAGTCTGGCTCTGGAGTCCAAGCCCTTCACCACATCATTGTTCTGGCTGCAATAATAACAAGAGCTCACATTTCCTAGTGCCGTGTCCCCATTAGCTGTGTGTCCCCCTTTGCCGATGAAGTGAGGTACTGAGGGGTCACACAGAACGGCCAGCCAGGCGGACAGTCTCTCAGCAACCCCTAGTGCTCACGCATGCCACCGTTTTGCCTCTGGAGTTGGGAGTAAATCCCTCAGAATTATTATTTTTAATGTATTAACATCTGTTCTTTCTCTAGTGAGGGGCTACATGAAATTTTAAGGGAAGAAATCTAAAATCCTTTTTTTGTCTGTGAATTAGTACTGGAACGCATCCCAGCAATTGTCTCTCCCCGTTCTCCCCATTTTTCCTGAGATTTTTGTGATTATCTTCCTCCCAGTGCCCCCGGCTGGGCTGTGTCTCAGGCCACCTGCCAGGCTTGCACAGCCTGGGCACAGCCTGGGTAAACCATCAGCAATTAAACGACCTTGTTCCGGAATGATGCCTCCTTTTATTGGTGCTGTTCCAGTAGCCCAATGATCTAATCCCCCAACCTTTTAACCTGCCTCCCCCCCTCCTCCCCCGCTTTTTAATTGGAACTGCTGGCCCCAGGCAGTGAGAATGAAAATAAATGAGCTGTGAATGAATTGAATCTCCCCTCCTCCCTGCAGCCCCCCATTGCAATTTAATAAACGATCAGCCGCCATGTGCTTACCTCCCTCTTTATCAGGATGGCAAACTCTCCAGTTGAGGTGGTCTTGGAATGAAAATGTAGCCATTAGCATAAGCTTGCTTCTCCCTAGCAGGGCTGCTCCTAGCTAGACCTATGTTTCTCACACAGGGCCAGGGGAGGGATGCTTGGAAAGTTGTTACCCCTAGAGATTTTATTTTATTTATTGTTTTTAATACATTTTATTGATTTTTTTACAGAGAGGAAGGGAGAGGGATAGAGAGTTAGAAACATCGATCAGCTGCCTCCGGCACACCCCCTATGGGGATGTGCCCCCAACCAAGGTATATGCCCTTGACCAGAATCGAACCTGGGACCCTTCAGTCCACAAACCGACGCTCTGTCCACTGAGCCAAACCCCTAGGGCACCCCTAGAGATTTTAAGACAAGTTATCCCTTACACTGCCACCCCTGGCCCTAAGAGTTGGTGTGAAGCCATTTAAGCTGCTGGTGCTGCCTGCGGTTTAGAAGTTTTGCTGTTCCTAGGCCATTGGGTTAGGCTAGCTTAAGAATGCCTCTTTTGGATGGCCATGGTCACAGCCCCCAAGGTAGGCCTCTGTAAGCTGAGGCAGCACTGGTTCCAGCAGGGTTTACCCTCCTGAACAGCACCTGGCCTCCCACCACGCTGTCTCTCTCCGTCGTGGGCCACAGCGCTAGAGGACACCGCAGGTACTGCATTGTAAATACCACCGGGAGAGGACTTTCCTTTTCTCCCACCCCCATGTCACAGGAAATTCAGTGAGAATTTGAAGAAATAGTGAAGTTGTACCTATTTATGTTGCATAAACAACATTTATAACAGTAAAGGAAATAAGATTGTTTCTCATAGTCCGTCAAGCAAATGTATCATTGTCTCTATTTCCTTCCAGTCTTTGTCTAATTGTATAAATATTTTTGCCAGCGGTAATCATAGTGTAGATAGCATTTTTGTTATGGTCTTTCATGTAACATTTCACAAGACATTTTTCCATGCTCCTCCATGGTTTTATGATTATTCTTTTAATGACTGTTATGATAGATCATTATACTTTTATGCCCCAATGTTGAATATTTAAATTGTTTTCAATATTGTGCTCTTACCAAAAAAAAAAATGCTAAATGTATATATTTATGTCTATGTTTTTATTCTTCTTTTGGTTTTATTACCATATGAAATTATTGAGTCAAAGAGTATGAATATTTTTATGGATTTTGATACATTAAGTCATTTGCTTTACTAAAAGGGTAATATCCATTTACACTGCTACCAGTAACATATAAACAGGCCTATTTTAAATTATGGTCTTGATGGTAATAGGAGTCCCATCTTACTTTTCTCATTCAATGGGAACAAAATGATTCCTTGGGTTTCATTTCTACTTCTTTAATTGCTGTGGAAATGAACCTTTCCCTGGGGTTTAGGAGGTTGCGCTGTACCTGATGCCGCTGGGTTAGGCTATCTTAAGAATGCTGCTTTTGGCATTTGTTTAATTGTGTTGCCTCTTATGCAAATTGTCTGTTTGTATTCTGTGCATATTTACTGGAGACTTGGCATTTTTCTTACAAATCAGTACTAATAATGATACCTTCCCAGGGCCACCCAAATTAATGCTTTAAGTTTAAATGTAATGAAAAAATTTGCAAACATACATTCAATATGTATTACATAAACACATGTCCAATAAAAATAAGACTTTATATAGTGCTTATTATGTGCCAGGAACAATTCTAAGCATTTACCCAGCTCTGTGAAATATGTCCTACTTTGTTCCCATTTTATAGATGGGAAACTGAGGTGAAAGGATAAGAGACTTGCCCAAACCCAACCTGGTAGGTAAACGAGGATTCAGAGCCTGGCAGTCCAGCTCCTACGTCCATGCCGTAACCCCCACCACTCGATCTCTTATTAGTTAGGGTGAGAGTCAGGGAAAGAAGGTGCAGGGAAGAACCACCCTGGGGATTGATTGCATCAGATACAGGCCCCCAGTCCCATAGCCTCGGGAGATGTTGGAGACAGAATAGTGTAGCCCCTTGCTCCTCTGAACTAATTGCTCGCTGTTTTAAAATGCATTGAGAAGTGAACAAAGGTAAACAATAAACTTTTATGTAGCAAGATACACACCTTGTTGCTTTAGGAATTGTTACCAAGGGTTTTTTGAAGGTGTGTTTGCATTTTTCCAGCTGTATCCCAGTGGAGCTCCTTTTATTACTCATACCTGGTGATATTCATTTTGCCATTTCTCCTGCCAGTTTGTGCTGTTTAAAACCATCCCCTGCTTGTGAGTTGTTAGGTTTTATTTTAACCAAATGATTCTTAGACCATAGGAACCTGTTTTTATTTGCTGTAGGTGGATTTAATGGATTTTATTTTTGGGTGTGTCCAACTTACAATACTGAATGAGTTTTCCCATTTGGAGTGCCCAAGTAGTATGAGAATTTAAATCATTTGCTCTGAAAAAATAAATATATATGTAGAAGCCTAATATGCAAATTGTCCCCGTGGAAGTTCAACCAGGAGACCGATTGCTTGCTATGATGTGCGCTGACCACCAGGGGGTGGCGCAGAATGAAAGAATGCCCGGCTGGCAGCCAGAAGGCCCAAATTGGCCCTAATTGCTGGCCAGGCCTCGGGACCCTACCCATGTACAAATTTCGTGCAAAGCGCCTCTAGTAAATAAGTAAATTATTTGCTCTGTTGGATGAGGAAATAAATAGGGAAGGACAGACAGGCAGGGTGCTTTTATTAATAGGACTTTATTGATTTAAAACTTTTAATATACAAACAGTTGAGTTCTGCCCCCAAAAATAATATCGGAAAATCTATGGAGGACTATTTACTCCACTGCTCCCTCCCCACACCCACCATGCATGGACATCCGCCAGGCTGGAGATGTCTTTATGTGGAAATGTGGGCTGATAAAATTGTAATCAAACAAACAAGCAAAAATCACATTGCACCCTAATTCAGTTTCCACCGATACCATGTGTATCAGTGAGTTCCAGTTGTAACCTGAATGAGTTGTCGTGACTTACATATTTTGAGTTACTGCCTTTGGATGTCTTTTCTGTATGCCAGGAATAATCCATCTCAGCATTGTCAGTGTGTGGTTTCAGTTCAGAATTTGGGGAAAATTTGGGGAACTCTCTGAATTGGTGTTATCTTCAGTATGTTTCTAAGTAAAGTATGGAACTGTGACGCCCTGTTGGATGGCTGTCCTTCAGTTAGAGGAGAGGACTGAGTGTCGAGAGGAACAAAGTAGGTGTGCTTACTCATATCAACTTGAACACGCTACTGAAAGTCAACCTGTAATCTAAGAATCATAGGTTGCACACTGCCTGCTGTGAGCAATCCAAGCTCTGGAGACAGGAGTAACGAGGCTCTTTTTCCTGTTGAGTTTATTTCAGGATCCTAAGAAATCAGCCAGCACAGAGAGTGGGCTTGGTAACATGTCAAAAGCAGCTTCATTTCTAAAGTTGGCTCTTTGCTGAGACAGCAGCCAGGTTTTGAAAGTGGGGGTAGCGGGGGGAGTTGCACCTTTTTTTCCCTCAGTGAGTTTTCCTGCGATGGTTGTAGAACCTCCCAAAGGCAGTGATTAGGCAGCTCACTGTTGAGGCCAAGGCCACTGCGGACCTACTCGTTGGCCTGGTTGGAGCAGACCTGTGCCGTGTTGGCCAGTGGAGCAACGCTTGGATTGGGGTTCTGACTTGTGTCTTTGGCCAAGTGCAGTTGTTGCAGTTGTGCACCAACACAAACCACAACTCTATGCTGTGACGTGGAAAAGACCCAGTAGTAGTAACATAGCATATGCTAAGGGGGTAAAATGGCCCAGGGCAGAGAAATGTCACTGCTTTTAGTGTAAGTTACTGGCAATGTATATTTGACCTTTCTAGCCTACCTTTTTTTGGGTTGCATCTGTACCCTCTTACTGTGCCACAAACACCCTAGGCTCATTCCTGCCAGTAACTGCTCCTTACTTTTCACTTGGCTGTCTCCTGACTAGGCTCATTCCTGCCTCCATGCTTCAGCAAACAGTAACTGCTCCTTACTTTTCACTTGGCTGTCTCCTGCTCATCCTTCAGGTCTCAGTTTAGATGATTGATTCTTTAGGAAGTCTACCCAGATCTCCCAAGTCTGAAGGATCCCATGTACCCTCATAGCATCTTGAACTTGCACATCATAGCACTTAATATACTACCGTATTGTACTTCCTGGTTTGATTTTTTTGGTTTTTGTTATGTTTTGCCTGCATGTCTGCATTAACATGTAAATTTCTCGAGGCAAGAAATATGTTCATCCTCTTCATAGTTGTATTCCAAAGATGGAGCAAAATCCCTGGCACCCAGTACACATCTGTTGAGGAACACATTCATCCATGCGTGCGTTCAAACCCTCATTGGTCGGTGGGATCTGAATATTTCTCTGGCATGGTTTTACTGGTTGTGGCAGATTGTGCTGTGGAATAAGCGACTTCGCAATTGTGAAAGGCAGTTCCTTGGTGAAACGCTGCAGAAGGCTGTGTGCTGTTTCTTGGGAGGCTGGTTGAGGAGAAAGCACTAGGGCAGTGATGGCGAACCTATGACACGTGTGTCAGAGGTGACACGCGAACTCATTTTTTTGGTTGATTTTTCTTTGTTAAATGGCATTTAAATATATAAAATAAATATCAAAAATATAAGTCTTTGTTTTACTATGGTTGCAAATATCAAAAAATTTCTATATGTGACACGGCACCAGAGTTAAGTTAGGGTTTTTCAAAATGCTGACAAGCCGAGCTCAAAAGGTTCGCCATCACTGCACTAGGGGGTCCTGGGTCATGTGACTCACGCAGATGATGCTGTCAGGGGCACTGATCTTCTTCTTTTGCCTTCTCTAGCACTGGAAGACGCAACCCAGCGAGGAGTACGAAGCAGAAGGTAGGAGCTGAGTGTGTGTCGGGGAAGGACAGTGCCGTTCACGGGCATTCTCCACACCCCCCTTCCTGCGTCTCCTGGCCTTCTAACAGCCTCGCATGCTGGAGGCCAGCTGAGAAGTCACCTTAAGAACAGCAGCAACGAAAATTCATTCCCAATTGACAGCTTATAGTTCTAAAACACTAACTTTTAACATCATGCAAGATAGGAGAACTAAGACGTAGAATTTCACTACGGTTAATTACTCTCTTATATAGACTTCGAAATTAATCTGTGAACAGTCCCGAATTAAATAGTGACCTATCTCTCGACAAGTTTTAGATGTATTTAAGAAACATCACTTGAGCCGAAACCGGTTTGGCTCAGTGGATAGAGCGTCGGCCTGCGGACTGAAAGGTCCCAGGCTCGATTCCGGTCAAGGGCATGTACCTGGGTTGCGGGCACATCCCCAGTGGGAGATGTGCAGGAGGCAGCTGATCGATGTTTCTCTCTCATCGATGTTTCTAACTCTCTATCTCTCTCCCTTCCTCTCTGTAAAAAATCAATAAAATATATTTTTAAAAAAAAAGAAACATCACTTGAAACATGTATGGTTTTATTAAGCACAATGTCACCCCAATAAATTCAATTTTTAAAAAAATCAAAACATGTTGATCTTCTGGCCAGCAGATGGCACTGTGGCCCAGCTGACAGAACCTCAGCTGGCTGCACAGCCCGCCCTGGCAGGCAGGTTATCTGTACTTCAGTGCAATTACAGCGTGTTCTCTAGGTCTCCAGCCTGGAAACATACAGCAGTAATGGGCTTAATCTCTTCGATAAATAACACTAAATGCTCTTCTTAACTCTCCAAGTTCTTCCAGGCACACAAAATTGTGCCAGTGATTATCTCATGTTTAAGTAATGACTTTAAAGACTCTCTAAGATAAATGGGTGAGTTGAAAATGTAACTAGAAGTGAGAACTTTTAATAGAAAATAAATTGTGATATTTAAATAAGTAGTTTTATCCTTAAGTCTTTACATAGAAGTTATCCTTAATATATAGATAATTCATAACTTGCAGCTCACAACCTTTTATTTTTTGGAGTTGGACTGTTTTGCCGGTCAGAATATTCATAGGTGTAAAGATTTTGGAACAAACTAATCGAGACATGATTTTTTAATGATATTTATCACGACATTATTTTCTTCTCAGTAAAAGCAGTGCCAGACTAGACTTTCTAGTCCTTAGACCAGACGAGAGTGGAGATCATGAAGATGATAATGGAGCCCTAGTTGAGGCAGGGTGGATAAAGCTCAGTGGAATGCCTCTCACCCAGCCTTCTCTCCCGCTGTCACCAAAGCCTGAGGCTATACATGTTTTCCGATGTACTGATACAGGACTAGACCCTAGGCATGGCTGCACGAGAGATACTTCTTCCACGGGTATGACTGCCAGTGAACAAAATAAAAAAATGCCTGATTGCCCTAGGGGCAGCCCGAGAACCAGTGGTTCCATTGCATTTGAACTTCAGAATTAAATCAAAATGGAATCAGCATTCATAGTCTTTTTTTATCATTTTTACTTTCAAAAAAGCACATTTTTTTTTCTTTGAGGATAGGTCTCTTCCTTTGTAATCCCCTTGGAGACAACACAATGTATGCTTTTATTTCAGGCCAGCTAAGATTTTGGAACCCAGATGATTTGAATGCCTCCCAAAGTGGGTCTGCCCCTCCCCAAGACTGGATAGAAGAAAAACTGCAGGAGGTTTGTGAAGATTTGGGGATTACCCGTGATGGTCACCTGAACCGAAAGAAGCTGGTCTCCATCTGTGAGCAGTATGGTTTGCAGAATGTCGATGGAGAGGTGAGCCAGGCATCACATATTTATTCGTGAATAGTAATCACGATAAAAGCTCAGCTGGCCCCAGGCTGGGAACAGCCATGTTTTGTCTTCCTGCAGTATGTTACGGAGACTTCCTTCTCTTTTTTTCTGGGAAGTCAGCCACAAAGATTCTGTCCTTGAGGAGCTCATGCTGTGTTGTAGAAAAGAAAAACAGACAATAGCTGACACTTAACTGAGCCCATACTCTGTACCCCTCACTTTACTCCATACTATAATATTATAGTCAGATACTAGCTCAGTACAGCCATGATGTCAGATATACAGGGTGTCCCCAAAAAATGTATACACACTTTAACAGCCGGTAGCTCAATTTTGAAAATGAAATGTATTTTAATACACACTGCCTTTATAATTATTCGAAGTGTGTGTCTACGTTTTTGGGAACACCCTATCTTTGTAGACGTGGCATTCATGGGTGTGAATGTGGGGAAGGTGCAGAGGAAGGATTAAGCAGGCAGATTTGAGTTGGGGAAATAATTTGAAGGCCAGGCTGATGAGATTAGGTTTTTGGAGCTACCCCAATACCAGCCTGGGTGCTGCAGCAGACTAACATGTAGGAAAAACTGACTTGCTGAGGGTGGTCTGGGCATCTTTCGGTGGGCGTATTGGAGTAAAGAGAGCACCTGGTTAGGAGACCAGCTAGGAGCCATGATAATATTCTAGTCATGAAGAAATGGAAAAGGGTAGTTTGGTGGTTTTGAAGATACACAGGAGAGTTTGAAGGAGCGCCCAAAACTCTTGTTTAGTAAAATTGTGGGCTTTGCATTTTCTGAACATTTAAGAAGAGAACAGGCAGGACTGGGCACAGGAATAGTTTTGAAACATAAGAATATAAATAATTCCAAGATATGTCTTTCAAAGAGCTGGAAATAAGGGTTGGAGGGACTTAGAGAGGTTAGGGCTCAGTTGTAGCTTTGGGAATATTTGATTATATTAATATTTGAAGTCTTGCTGTCCGTTTGCTCAGGGATAAGTAGCATTTCCTAAACCATAAAAAGATTTTATCATCAAAGCTTCCAAGCAGCCTGGCTTGCGGAGTATTTTTTCCCTTCTTCCTTGTGTATGTGACCATTACATGCTGTTTGACTACCTTTTCAATGATTTATTTTTCAGTGGTGGCTGTTGAGTCATAAAATGAAATGCATCCTCCTAAATTATAAACCAGTGCAGTATGTACAACCTTAGGTTGTTTTTGCCAAGAAATAATTGCACAAGCATGGATTGTTTATCTAAGAACAACTCTTGGAATAAACTGCAGCCACTTGCGGGCAGTTGCATCTTTTGTGGTGGAGTTTCCAGAACCTAGTGCAAGAAGCTGCCCATTTCATTATTTCCTTCTCATTGGAGGCTGAGGAAAGGATTGCATATTTGAGTATAGCTTGTACTTACCACAGAGGAGCTGAGAGTTCAAGATGATCTCATCAACATACGATTTGGAATCCTAGAATTTTACAACTGAAAGCAATTTTAGGTTTAGTTATTCCTCATTTCATGGATACAGAGTGAGATCACTGCGCTTGCTGTTACCATGAGGAGGGACTGAGGCGCTGGCTTATGGCTGGAACTTGGCCTCTGCCTTCCAGAAGCAAGGACATCGATAGGGCAGGGATGGCAAACCGTCGCCCTAGAGGCCGAACATGGCCCAGAGGCTGTTTTACTTGGCCTGCGCAATGTTTAGAAATTGAACTTTTTTGCTGCCCTTTTTTAAATCAGGAAGTTTTTTTAAAGGTTAGATTTGGCTCCATTTGCTGGCAGCAGGAAGTGCCTAGGGCCTTTGGGCAGGGCATGCCCTCGTGGGTACAGTTCACTACTTTAAAGGGCACTACTTTCTAACGTCTCAGGACCACTCTGCCTCATATATCACCTTCTGATCTCTGTGGGTATTTGGGGTTCATGGTCCCTGTTCTAGTGCATTATTTTGCAACTTACACATTGGGAAATTGCTGGGGTCCAACCCCAGCAGGTCCAGGGGTCCCCAAAGGTGTGGACGGAGTCGGCGAAGAAGGAATGACACAGAGACAGCCGTCAGTTGATCATCAGCCATCCAAAGATCTGGCTGGTGTAGCCTGGGGAGTAAGAATGTCCTCAGGGGTCTAGGTTTGGCTCCTGCACAGGCTGCAGGGGGTGCCCCAGTTGCTCAGTTGACTTGTATTCTTTTCAGCCCAACACTGCTTGTCCACCCTCTTCTGAATCCTCACCCTTTTGATTCACCATTTGCCCACTGCCCCATGCACAGTAACTGGCAGGGCGCACTTGGAATGGATCTGGTGGTGGGTGTTTAGGCAATCTGGAAGCTATGCATGGATTTGGCCAAGGTCACAAGGTTAAGCAGTGTGGGTCTAAGGTTAGAGCCACAACATGCTTGTCAACTGCAGTTAACCGCAGCCGGATTTTACTGTGACTTCTGGTTTGATGGTCCGGAAGGCCTAGTCCTCTAAGAAAGTGTATTTTTGGTTATAAGAAGGGGATTGAGAAGCTAAGGGATCTTAGCAAACATAGAATCTTGACCCAAATACCTTTGAGTTTCATAACACAATTCTCTATTTGGAGCTATTGCTTCTGCCAAAGATTTCCACTCTTAAGAATGGTTTTCTTGTTTTAGAGTCCTCTCCAGAGGAAGTGGATATAAATAGAAACAGGGACAGATGTTTCCTATTGGATAGGAATTGGGGGAAAAAAAAGCATTTGACATGAAAGAAATGCCTCAAGCAATTACATGAAAAATAAAATCAACAATTCTGAGATGACAGGAATCCTAGTTATAGTCCAGACTTAGGAAATGAATATTGAAAATTTAAGGACGTGTTACAAAGAGGCCTTTGTTAGAGTGGACCCAATTAATTGTAGGCTCTAATGCAATAAGAGTGAATTTGATGTTTATTCTGTTTATTACTTAGCAACGTGGGCATCGCCTGAGAGCTTGTTAGAATTGCAGAATCTCAGGCCCCACCCCCACATTAACTATATCGGAGACCACACTTAACAAGATCCTCCCGTGACCTCTGTTTTATTCCTTGGAGGCATGTTCCTATAGAAAAGAGGAATCCAACTGCCAGGAGGAGAAAGAGGTCTTTACCTCCCTCCCTGTTTTGTGTTTCAGCGATTCATCTGCTTTATTATCCTTTCCTTTCCTCTGTTGAGCTGGGAAACAAACCATCTCCTAGGCAAGCCTGTCGAGAGACTGTAGTCCAGTGTCCTCTGCCCCCATTATATGATGAGGACCACTTGATTACTGTCAGAGGTTGCAAGAGGGCCAGGAAAATTCCCTTCTCTTTACACCTCCTAGAATCCTTGCACACCCACAAAATCCTCTTCTCCAATCTTCGTTTCTCCCATGCTAAAGCATAAAACAAATAAAAACACAAAACACGCAGTACCGTTCCAAATAACATTCTAAATCCCAAGTCATGGGTTTCAGATCTAAGTTTTTAGGTCATTGCTATCTGCCCCAGACCAAATTCCAACATGCCAGTATCAAAAATTTAATATACGTACAATATTATCTAGAGTAACCACAGTACAATGACTCAATGTCCAACTAACTTTTACTATTACATTACTAGGAAGCTATATTTTTAAGTAATTTTTTTAATTTGTGAGAATGATGTGTAGTAACTTTAAAGATTACCTGCTCATTTGGCTACCATTGCTCAGTGGTTGAGTGTCAACCTATGAACCAGGAGGTCATGGTTTGATTCTGGGTCTGGCACATGCCCAGGTTGCAGGCTCAATCCCCAGTGGGGGGTGTGCAGGAGGCAGCCAATTAATGATTCTCTCTCATTGATGTTTCTATCCCTCTCTCCCTCTTCCTTCCTCTCTGAAATTAAAAAAAAAAAAGAAAGAAAAAAAGGTTACCTGCTCTAAAAGTGTGAGGAAAAGAGAAAACAGTAATTGCTAACTTGTGTAAAGATTATGAAGATGTTGAAATGGACTTTTGTTTAGTTTGTGTGAGGTAGAAGGATATAGTACTAGAAAGGAAAGTAAATTTAGTGAAACTAGAATAAAGGAGCATGTTATATTTCTGGAGTCCTGGGATCAACATTGGTGCCAATTTCTATTGGCCAACAGTGTAGTTTGGGCCTTGTGTTATTTTGAGTGAAATGTTTAAAACATTTGGTCACCTTTTTCTAGATGCTTGAGGAAGTCTTCCATAATCTTGATCCTGATGGTACAATGAGTGTAGAAGATTTTTTCTACGGCTTGTTCAAAAATGGGAAATCCCTTACACCGTCAGCATCTACTCCATATAGACAGTTGAAAAGGCATCTCTCCATGCAGGTAAGAAATAAATGGGAAGTGATTTCTTTTTTCTTTTTGATATATATTTTTATTGATTTCAGAGAGGAAGGGAGAGGGAGTGAGAGAATCATTGATTGGCTGCCTCCTGCACGCCTCCTATTGGGGATCAAGCCCGCAACCTGGGCATGTAACCTGACTGGGAATCGAACCGTGACTTCCTGGTCAACACTCAACCACTGAGCCACACTGGCCAGGCAGAATTGGTTTCTTTATAAGTAGAAGTTAAACCCATGTGAATAATTTTTAATGACTTAATCAGTTATTTGAACAAGAATACTAAGGAGAAAGAGAGGCAAAAGAAGAATAAGAAAGAAAGAATAAGCCATTGAGAAGGAAAAATTAGGTTTGCGAAATGACCATAAATTATAGAGTGGGAAGACCACTAGTTATGCCCCTTAATATTAACTGAAGAAAAAACCTGGTGCTAAGTAGAGACACATCTCATCTAAAGCAAGGAACCCTCTGCCAGAGTTCCTTGTTTTTGATAAGCTTTGCATTCTAGGCTCACTTGGGAAACGGAGATCAAAGGGGCTGCATGACTCGCCCCGCCCCTTGTGTAAATTAGAGAAACATACCTTCTGCTCCTTGTCAGGACTGACCAGTTTTGGTCCTCACCGACACCTTGTTGAAATGCCTGAGCTTGCTCAAGTCTCTTTCTTCCTCCAGTCTTTTGATGAGAGTGGACGACGTACTACAACCCCATTGGTGATGACGAGTACCACTGGCTTTCGGGTCTTCTCCTGCCTGGATGATGGGATGGGCTACGCACCAGTGGAGAGAATACTTGACACCTGGCAGGAAGAGGGCATTGAGAACAGCCAGGAGATCCTGAAGGTGTGGCAGCAAAAGTGGGAGAAAAATGACAAATTGGGAAAGGGTTGAAAAATTCCAGGTGTTTTTTGAACTGTGATTTGATTATTTGATTTCTCCTTAATGAGACTTCTATTCACAAAACCTCAAAGATAAGAGATAACTTTTCCTACCCCCTTTAACCAGGAATCTGTTGCCAACTACTTTCTATGTTTTTAACCCCTAAATTATTGATAAGAGAAATGCCCTTAACTAATCTCTGGTTGGTAAGGATTAGAATTATACCACTGTGTTTATTTAAAGTGCCAGGTAGCATTTTCTTTAACAACATGTAAGTAACCATGTTATGGTTTCCTTAAAGAGAGCTAGTTATGTTCTGGACTAAAGATTGTTCCTTAACAGTCACTAAAGAAATGTAATCATCCATCTTCTAGGCTATACATTTAACTCTCTGGGTTTGTTAACCTTCACTGTCTGCTTTCAGAGGATAGAACTTGTGATTCTCCTGAACTTGTTCTGATTTCCAGGCCTTGGATTTTAGCCTTGATGGAAACGTCAACTTAACGGAGTTGACACTGGCTCTTGAAAATGAACTTTTGGTCACCAAGAACGGCATCCACCAGGCGGCTCTGGCCAGCTTCAAAGCTGAGATCCGGCATTTGCTGTGAGTTGTTTCATTCATTTCCTTTTCTACTTCTCCAGCAAAAGTCACTGAGATGCCTGGGATATACATTTTCTCCATATGCCGACGTGGCTAATCTGCTATCATCTCTCTCCTGTAAAAACGAGGGAGAGCGTGGATGTGCATGTAGGTTTTTGAAGGGAGCTATGGAATGTCCTTGTTTTGGAAGGTGTTTGGTTGTCTTGGTTTTGTGTGTGCATTGAAGCAAACCAAATGAGAGCATTTGGGGGTCTACTTGTTACTTAGAAACAGCTTCCCTTTAACTCAGTTTATTTCTGATTCTAGGGAGCGTGTTGATCAAGTGGGCAGAGAAAAGGAGAAGCTACGGTTAGATCTGGACAAAGCCGAGAAGCTCAAGTCTCTCATGGCCTCAGAGGTGGACGATCATCATGCGGCCATCGAGCGACGGAATGAGTACAACCTCAGGTGCGACTGGGAGGGCCAGGCCCCTCCTCACCCAGCATCCTGGCCCAGGGCAGCGGGGCTCAGCCTGCCTGGCCACACCTGGCTGGAGTGAATGAGGTCTTGCTAAGCCTAAAGGAAAGCAGGATACACTAGATACTTTTTCAAGTTGCTTGACTCTGTTTCCATTTTTGGTAGATCCGCATAGGGATCTCTGAGGAACTTGGTGGCAGCTTGCCGGTCTTTTCTCCTCCCAGGAAACTGGATGAAGAGTACAAGGAACGCATAGCAGCCTTAAAGAATGAACTCCGAAAGGAGAGGGAGCAGATCATGCAACAGGTGGGCAAGCAGCGTTTGGAACTTGAGCAGGAAATTGAAAAGGCAAAAACAGAAGAGAACTACATCCGGGACCGCCTGGCCCTCTCTTTAAAGGTAACCTTCCTGTTGGTTCTGTGGTCTGGGTCCTGCTAGGGAAACCGCAGCTGTGTAAGAGGGCCGGTCTGCCCAGGGCTCAGTCAGGGTTTCCCGCACGTTCACCCCGCTGGGCCGTGACCCAGATATAGCAGAGCCCCGCTGGGATCTGTTTCAGGGGTATCCAGGCTTCTGGTTTGTCAAGAGTTGATTCTTGTTCTTCTCTCCCCCCTGAAGATGCACTGGGTCCTCAGGGCTGTTTGGCCAGGTGGATGCCCTCTCCCTTCCCTGCCCTCCCTCGCCCCTTCCTCTTAGCAAATGGACTTGTCTCCTGCCACACAGAGCCCATCAGCTTTGCTTCTGTGCTTCCAGATGTGCCTTTTCCCTCATGCATCCCGCTCTCCTTTCCTGTGCCTTGCAGAGGAAGTGATCCTTCTCTTTACTGGACTCTGACACCAGATACCATGGTACAGTGTAGTCTAGAGATAAGCGGGGAGGGGGGTCTGGACTCAGACTGCCTGGTTCCAATCCGGATACCGCTGCTTACGGGAAAACCATGAACAAGTTACCCAAACCTTCCTAATGTGCAAAATGGGCACCATCGTTATACCTACCCCGAGGCATTGATATGGGGATTAAATGGGACGCTACACATACGGTGTCTGGCAGGTAATTGGTACATATGGAATATTCACTATTGTTGAGGTTATGAAAGGTTCCCAAACTCCACACATCAAAAACGGAGCTGATTCTCGCTCCCTAACCATCGAACTATTTCCTCTGTTGAATTTCCTCCCTGGTCTGCATCATCGCCATGTGCTGTGTCACAGAAGCTCAAGTCCTCAGTCAGCCTCACTCAACAGTCTTTAAGTCTTGATGCTCTGCAGTGCCTCCCAGGTTTATCCACTGCCTCTCCGTTTCCACAGGCTCTGAATAGGTTCAGAATTCATCATGATTTCTCTTGGACTTAACGTGCAGCCTTTCTTCTGTCTGTCTGACCTCCGCATGGACACCAGAGTTGCCTTATTAAAAAGCACTTACAATCACACTCTTACCCTTTGTAAGGGTGCAATGTGGTAACACTGGACGCCCCTAAAATGGGGCTTGCCATACCTTTCTAGCCTCAGGAAGCCACCAGAGTTGCCTTATTAAAAAGCACTTACAATCACGCTCTTACCCTTTGTAAGGGTGCAGTGTGGTAACACTGGACGCCCCTAAAATGAGGCTTGCCATACCTTTCTAGCCTCAGGATATGCTCCTTCACTGCTTTCTCCAACACTGCAGGCCAATTGCTTTTTCATTTCCATTTCACTCACTTTGTTCTTGCCAGAAATAAGGTAATTTCCTGGTCCATCATAGGTCATTGTATTCGTATCTTTGCTCCTTCACTGCTTTATCCAACACTGCAGGCCAAATTGCTTTTCCATTTCCATTTCACTCACTTTGTTCTTGTCAGAAATAAGGCAATTTCCTGGTCCATCATAGGTCATTGTATTCGTATCTGACTCCCTTCCCACATCCAGACTGCATTCCCTATTGCCAGTAACAGAATCCGATTCTGCGGTGTCCAGAGCACCCCCTCAGGCCCGAGACCTCAAGATTGCTGCTCATTGTTGACATCTAAATCTAGACATACTTTGAAGGGTTAGAGTTGTAGAATTGGCATTTTAGGGGGAATGGTATATTTTTTAAAGGCTTCAAACATGTTCTCTTTTACTCCATATGCTCTGAGAGGGTGTGAACATGAATGTGTTAACATATATTGGCTCTATATTCTTTTGGCAAAACGTACTTTGAAAATACTGTTCTTCCAATCAGCCTTTAACATTGGAATAGAAAATAGGTTGAATGGCATGTCTGTGTGACTATATATATATATATATATTAACAAACATGGGTGGAAATCTCTCTAACAAGTATTATATATACAGAAAAACCCCACCCTTTGTGGACTTCATTTTATGTATTATTTTATTATAATAATTTAAACATATACCAATTATGAAAAACCTATATGTGTGTAGCTTTTACATCCTTAAACCAAAATTAAATTGTAAACCAAACTCTATCATTACTAAATAAAAATTTAGGGTTATTCTACTTTTTACAGTTTTTCTGACTTCTCTTTTGCTGTTAGCCGAGCCAGTTTTCTCTCATTTGATAAGAAGTTGAGAATGTCTTTCATGCCATTAAATTTTCTACTGCAGTGCTGTCCAGAAGAAAGATAATGCAAGCCATACACGTAATTTCAAATTTTCAAATACCTGCATTGAAAGTTTAAAAGGAACAGGTGAAATTAATTGTAAATCATTTTCTTTAATCTAGTATCTCCAAACATTATCATTTTGATGGAATCAGTATGTAAAAATTATTGAGCAATTTTATATTCTTGTGCCAACGCTTAGGCCTCGGGGGAGTGTTTTACGCTCCCAGCATGCCTCAGTTGGTGCTGTGCGTGTTTCAGGTGCTCGGTGTCCACACGTGGCTGCCAGTGGCTCCCTGTTGGACAGCACAGTTCTGTAGGGTCAATAAAAAAAGGAGGCAGGCTTTTAGATTATAAGATAAACATCCATTTTTAAAATATTTACTTTTGTCTAATCTGAAACTTTCAAAATGAACAAATTCTCAATCCAGAGCACTGATTTGTGTGCCTCATATAAAATGGTACAACAGTTTTCTTATTTTTCAATCTGTGCCTATTTAATTTCCCCAAATTTCTTCAGGAAAACAGTCGACTAGAAAATGAGCTGCTGGAAAATGCTGAGAAGTTGGCAGAGTATGAGAATCTGACAAACAAACTTCAACGAAATTTGGAAAATGTGTTAGCAGAAAAGGTAAATCTGTTTAAATGGGACTTCCTGATACCCAGCTACCTCAGTGTAGTTTATGCAAAAGAGCAGGAGCAATGCCACCAAGAAAATGACTATTAGGGGAGGATTTAGGTGGGTAAGGGAAGCAGTCACTCCTTGTAGAGATTTCATTTCAGAGGTTGGATGTGAGGAAACCATTGCACGGCACTGAGAAATGATCCCTGGGTTAGCTGAACACATCCCTCTAGAATGTTCTTCCCATCATCCAGTTGGTGGTGTTCCTACTTAAATGTCACATTCCTTTCATACTCAAGAGACTGGGTGAACACCAGACTCTGGGACCTTTGGAATGTTGAAGGTCAGAGAAGGACGCTTGGGAAAATGACAGCTTTCTCCTTTGCCTTTTCCAGTTTGGTGACCTCGATCCCAGCAGTGCTGAATTCTTCCTGCAAGAAGAGAGGCTGACGCAGATGAGAAATGAATATGAGCAGCAGTGCAGGGTGAGTGACTGGAGAGGACTTAGCGAGTGGAGGCAGAAAGTAGGTGATTAGTTGCCAGGGCTGGGGTCCAATCCCGCTTGACCATTTCCTAGCTGTGTGACCATGAGCAAGACACTTACTCTGTGGGAGCCTCGATGCCTCATATGCAGGAGGTAAAAATAATAGGGTTGTTGTGACGATTCAATGAGTAACTGAATGGAAAGTGCTTAGAACAGAGCCTAGGACAGTGATGGCGAACCTTTTGAGCTCGGCGTGTCAGCATTTTGAAAAACCCTAACGTAACTCTGGTGCCGTGTCACATATAGAAATTTTTTGATATTTGTAACCATAGTAAAACAAAGACTTATATTTTTGATATTTATTTTATATATTTAAATGCCATTTAACAAAGAAAAATCAACCAAAAAAAATGAGTTCGCGTGTCACCTCTGACACGCATGTCATAGGTTCGCCATCACTGCCGCTGCAGACTTGTCACGGCAGGAGACGGTGTCGGTGGGAGCTAACGGCGCAGGCGCAGGCGCACGCTCACAGGCACACCCACACAGTTGTGGGCACACGCTGATATGACTTGCTTGAGAGTTCTAACGGTTCTTTGGGGTTCAGATCCACGATCACATTTGTTTCTCACAGCAGCCACTAGGTCAGTGATGGCGAACCTTTTGAGCTCGGCGTGTCAGCATTTTGAAAACCCCTAACTTAACTCTGGTGCCGTGTCACATATAGAAATTTTTTGATATTTGCAACCATAGTAAAACAAAGACTTATATTTTTGATATTTATTTTATATATTTAAATGCTATTTAACAAAGAAAAATCAACCAAAAAAATGAGTTCACGTGTCACCTCTGACACGCGTGTCATAGGTTCGCCATCACTGGCCTAGGACATGGTAAGCACTTAACACAAATGCTAGCTGCTAATATTATTATTTAGTATCTTGAAATATTAGGGAATCATGCACACTTCATTTAAGTCTGCTTTATCTAGGTCGGAAATTACCGGTGCTTAGAGGAAAATATGATTTATTCCAAGTGGAGGAATATGTGGTCATGGTGATGTGCTTATTCCAAAATTAGCCTTTCCTGATTCATCATTACAGACCTAATCTGATGTAGTTTGCTGTTGTCCCATGGGGTTTTTTTTCTGCTTAGATTCCTTATTTTATTTACAAAATGCAAATGAAGCAGAAACCACTCAAATCTTTAGCTAGTAAATAATTATAAATTCCTACCAGAAGAGACAAAAAAAAATCCTTACATAAATAGTAGAAATATTGGATTTTTTAGCTTAGTTATTTGAATTTTTTAGCTTAGTTTTTCTTAAATCACAAAGACTTCTTTATTCTAACAAGGAAAGCATAACTGAGTTCTAACTGCTTTAGATGAACAGTCAGAGAAATGAGAACATCACCTTCTTTTGAGGTTGCTCATAGTCTGCCTTCTCAGGAAGTATATATGCACATCTTAAGTAAAGAAATGAAACATTCATGCTGCTTTTACAATTAAGTTTGGCTGTCAGCTCTAATCAAGTAGAGGTGTTTTTATATGTCTTTAAAGTGAATTATGTCATCGGTAAAATCTGTCAGTTCTACCTCCAAAAATTCCCCAAATCCATCCACTTCTCTATTTTTTTTGAAAGCTTTTCGTAACGATACAGTTCACCCATTTGAGGTGTACAATTCACTGTTTTTTAGCATATTCACAGAATTGTGCAACCCATTACCATAATCCATTTTAGAACATTTCATCACACAAAAAGAAACTCCTACTCCACTTTGTTATACTTTCTCTCATGACCCCAGCCCTGGCAACTAATCACCTACTTTCTGTCTCTATGGATTTGCCTGTTCTTTACATTGCATATAAATGGAATTATACAATACATGGTCCTTTGTATCTGGCTTGCTTCATTTAGCATAATGTTTTCAAGGTCCACCCATGTTGTAGCATGTATCAGTACTTCATTTCTTTGAGTTGCTAAATAATATTCCATTATACGATTGTACCAGATTTTATTTATCCATTCATTAGTTGATGAACATTTGGATTGTTTTTGAAGATTGTGTATAATGCTGATGTGAATGCTTGTGTGCAAGTTTTTGTGTGGATATATGCTTTCATTTCTCTTGGGTATATACTGAGGAATGGAATTGCTGGGTCATACGATGACTGTATGTTTAACTTTTTGAGGGAGTGCCAAACTTTTTCCAGTGGCTTTACACCATTTTACATTTCCACCAGTATGAGAGTTCCATCTCTACAACCTTGCCAGTAGTTACTATTGTATGTCTCCTTTTATTATAGCCATTCTAGCAGCTCTGAAGGGGTATCTCACTGTGGTTTTGATTTGCATTTCCCTGATGGCTAATGATGTTGAGTGTCTTTTCATTTACTTATTGGTATATCCTCTTTAGAGAAATATCTATTTAGATCCTTTGCCTAATAATTAAATGAGTTATTTGTCTTTTTAGTGTTGAGTTTTAATAGTTCTTTATATATTCTTGATGCAAGTCCCTTATCATGTAATTTGCAAAAACTTTTCTCCCATTCTCTAGGGTTTTTTTAATTATTTATTTTTTATTTTCTTGATAGTATCCTTTGAAGCACAAAAGTTTTTTACTTTGATGATATCCAATTTATCTGTCCTTTCTTTTGTTGCTTGGTGTCACATCCAATATTCATGTTGGTTTTTAAACTCCAGGTATTACAAGACCAAGTGGATGAACTCCAGTCTGAGCTGGAAGAATATCGTACACAAGGCAAAGTTTCCAGACTTCCCTTGAAGAACACACTGTCAGAAGAACTTGGTGTTAACAGTGATTGCCTTGAGCCTGACCAGGGTAAGCCATTCAGACACCATCTTTTCAGAGTCTCTGCCTTTGACTTTTCCTTTTAGAACCATGGTTGAATGTAGAATAGACAAACTTTGGCAACAATAACAACAGAAAAAGACTTTGGCAATACTATTTTCTTGAGCTATTTCACTTGTGGTCTGTGTTTTCGTTCATTCTTGACATCTCTATGAGAATATTTCTATCTAATTTTGATACGCAACAACCAAGGAATGGGAAAATCAAACCACAAAGATATTTGCTTTGTTTAAAAAAAGAAACTGGCTACAAGTCTGAGAACCCAGGCCTTGAAAGTGTTAGAATTCAGACACTGAACTATTGCTGAATTCTCCCTTTCTAAAAGAGCGAATAACTGGTATGACAATGATTTTTTTTTTTTGCGGGGGGGCGGGGGCAAGGGAGGGGGAGCCAGAGACCACAGAATTTGGTTTTCTTATGCTGGCTGTGCTAAATGTCTGTATTCCCTCTGCAAAACAACAAATAAAATAAATGTGTTGGTTGTGCCTTTGAGGAAGATTTTGAGTGGCAAGGCTAGGGAGCCTTCCTCTATTCAAAATTGACTCTTTTCCTCCTTCCTGGTCTTCTGCCTCTTTCTTCCAGTGTGTTGAGATGTAATTTCCTAAAGGGCTCATAATAAACTCTCCTGTTATAAATACTTTTGCCCACTACTAGTTGTTACAGGAGTACAGGTCCTTATAAGAGTTATTCTTGCCGAAACCGGTTTGGCTCAGTGGATAGAGCGTCGGCCTGCAGACTGAAGGGTCCCGGGTTCGATTCCGGTCAAGGGCATGTACCTGGGTTGCGAGCACATCCCCAGTGGGAGATGTGCAGGAGGCAGCTGATCGATGTTTCTCTCTCATCAATGTTTCTAACTCTCTATCTCTCTCCCTTCCTCTCTGTAAAAAATCAATAAAATATAAAAAAAAAGAGTTATTCTTCTCCTCACCTATTTATTCTAGAATAAATAAGGGATGTGGGAAGGGACAAAAAGAGGCCTTAAGACCTTTCTTCTGATTCTAAGTCTGTAGCTTTACTGTAGTGTAAGAATGGAGCCCAACTGATAATATGATACATTTCAGAAGCTTTGCTGGACTTTTCCATAGATGACCAAGTGTTGGGGGTTCTCCTCATGGGTACGTAACTTGTACTATCACTCGCCAGTTGAGGATATGCCATGACATATGAAGCAAAACAGCTCAAAGCAAGACTATCAATTCTAGATGCAAGATTTATGCCCTTTCTCCCATCTGCCTGTGTACACTCACATGAAAAACATTTTTTGTTGTTGTTAATCCTCATTCGAGAATAATTTTTCATTGATTTTTAGAGCAAGTGGAAGGCAGGGGGAGAGAGAGAGAGAGAGAGAGAGAGAGAGAGAGAGAAAGAAAGAGAGAGAGAAAGAAACACATCAATTGGATGCCTTCTGCATGAGCACTGACTCGGGCTGGAGCCTGCAACCAAGCCCTTGACCAGAATCAAACCCGGGATCCAAACTGGCTAGGGCTGAAAAATACTTTTGAGTCCCCTGCCTTAAAAGATTTCTACATAGTATTAGCTATAATCATTTTGTCTATGTACTAGCTCAGCCCCCAACTTAATGCTTTACCTTTCAATGTCCCTCTCAGTCATCCTGGGCCATTGCAGAGGTGAACTCATACAGTTGAGTTGAGAAAATTTCCCCCAGACTTCCTATATCTGTGTTCCCACTCTACACCCTATTTTTCCTTCTTTGTCTTTTACTATAGCCTTTGTTTTTAAAATCTGTATTGCTATCCTAGCTTTTTTTGCATTTCCATTTGCATGAAATACCTTTTCCATCCTTTTACTTTTAGTCTGTATATCTTTCATTCTGAGGTGGGTCTCTTGTAGACAGCATATATATGGGTCTTTTTTCTTATCCATTCAGCTACCCTATGTCTTTTGATTGGAACATTTAAGCCATTTACATTTAAAGTGAATATTGATAGGTACATATGTTTTGTCATTTTAATTTTATTCATTATAACTATGTTCCTCTGTTGTTATTCTTCTTAACAGCGAAGATCCTTTAACATTTCTAGTAATACTGGTTTGGTGGTAATGAACTCCTTTAGCCTTTTCTTGTCGGGAAGCTCTTTATTTCTCCTTCAATTTTAAATGATAGCTTTGCTGAGTATAGTAGTCTTGGTTGTAGGTGCTTGCTTTTCATCACTTTGAATATTTCATGCCAATCCCCTCTGGTCTGAAATGTTTCTGTTGAGAAATCACCTGACAGTCTTATGGGAGCTTCCTTGTAGATAACTGTCTTTCTCTTGCTGCTTTTAAGATTCTCTCTTTGTCTGGAGGGGCATGCTCCACCCAAGAAAGATGGTGTCTACATTGTGGAAAAGTGACTCAGTACAGGAATCCTGGCAAATGTTCCATCATCTCTTTCTCCAGAGCCACAAACCCCCATCTCTCCTCACATGATTCTAGTCTGCTCTGCCCTCCCTCCACCTGAGCCCAAATTGAGTGGCTGCAAATGAAATTTTGTGTGTTGTCCCTTTAGGAGGGACCTGTGTCCCTAGTAGCAGACTCCTGTCTCTCCCTGGTAGACAGAATCCCTCATGCTTTTCACAGCCAGATGTTATGTGAATGCCTCTTGCTGGCTCTGGTGCTCTTGGATGGGGAGCCCAGCATGGGGTTGAGACCCCATGCTCCTCAGGGGGAACCTTTGCAGCTGAGAAATCCCACCAGATTCTCAGCGGCGGCCCTTGGGAACAGGGCCAGGCCTTTTCATGTTTCTGCCTTTACTAGTAGTGTAAATTCTTGGTTATAAGACTTCTGTTCAAATAGTCTTCATTTGGTTACTCAGGTTGATTGTTCTATATTTTGATTTTAATTTTAATTCCAGTTTAGTCCTGGGAGGAGGTCTATGTACCTTCCATCTACTCTGCCACCATCTTGGACATCTGTCCCTACCTAATTTGTTACTTGGTATTTGTTGGATGGATAGAAGGCTGGTTGATTTGACCAAACGACTTCAGTCCGCAGCATTTTTGTTAAGAGGCAATCATGTTTAAGAAAGAGTTTCCACATCTACTCCCCACCTACTGTCCAAAAAGTTAGATTCTGTAAGGTTTTGTGCATTGACTGTACGTGACAGAATCTGCTCACCTTCATGTTTCTCTTGTTTTCCCTGATGCTCAAAAACAGAAGAGACTTCTCTTGCCTTCTACATTTTCCTAGTAGAGCTCATCTATGGCAATTTAGGCTAAAATTATTCCTTTATTCAATGGATATCCCTCCTCTGATGCCAGCTGTGTTATTGAAAGATCAGGGTCAGTAGATCTCATGTATTTTCAGGGCTTGGTTCTGAAGACTGCAATCCACTGAATATGAGCATCGAGGCAGAGCTGGTCATCGAACAGATGAAAGAACATCATCACAGGGACTTGTGTCACCTAAGACTGGAGCTTGAAGATAAAGTAAGTCCTTATCAACCCTGTTCTCTCATTTCCTTGATAGGCTTTTGCATGTAGTGGATTCTCAGTGCTTCGTTCTTGTACAGCAGCATTTTCTATATATTTTCTCTTGTGTCTTGGTGGCTGCCAGGAACCCAGTTCCTCAGGATGGTTTCATAGGCCAAAGGTGAGACCTTTTCCTCAGAGTTTCTCCAAAATGTAAGATCTTCATTTTCCAGCAAGCATAGAACTCGAAGGCCATTACATTTTCAACTTGTTAAAAAATGTCTTGATAAAACAAAAACAAAAAAGCCCTTTACTGTAACATTACCTCTTACATTATGTGCAAGTTCTGAATATTGGCCTCCAAAACCCTTCCTTAACCTTGTCGCTTCAACGTATTTTTTTCATTTTTCTCTTTTACCGTTCCTTTGAGTTATCCTATCCTCCAGTCAAACCAGGTAGTTTTCTGGTTTTCGTCAGACTGTGCTCTTTTGCTCATGCTGTTACATGCTATGCTATTTCTCTCTCAAAGTCTACTTACCCTTCAGAGTTTATATCAAATGTTTTCCTCTTGCTGCACCCATTCCTGAATTCCCCCCACCAAATGTGCTTTTTCCCTCCTTTGAATCCCCTGGTTACATTGTACTTCTATACCTTTTATATATTTTTTTATTCTGTCTTGTAGTACAATTCTCTGTATTTGTCATAACCATGTCTAGACAGGTTTCTCCTTGATGGCAGGGGTTTTGTCTTACCCAACTTTGTGTCCCCACGAGGCTTGCAGAGTGCCTGATAGGTGTTCAATAAATATATGGATTTAATTCAGTATGTTAAGCCCCTAAGTTCACAGTTGGAAAGGATGCCTGGGAAGACCAATGGTATCTATGGGAAGGTCTGGTCAGTTTTAATAGAGTTGCTCAGAAACTAATACAATTCAGCCAAGTTAAAATAAAGGAAAGCAAGCCATGCCTGATGTAAATGTATCTTATTTAATGTGTTTTTGAATTGTTACTTTAAAACAAAATGGGAAAACTGAGGAATGTATTGTAGGAAAGAAAGTACTTCTGCCCCATCGCCTTTCCATGGCCTGGAGTTGAGTGACATTGTGGTGGTTTTGCTTCCTGGTTTTAGGTGCACCGTTATGCACAGCAGCTAGAGGAAACCAAGGCCGCCTGTGAGAAGGAGCAGGAGAACATGAGGCAAAAGTATGAGAACGAAGTGCACATCCTGGAAAAACAAATAAGTGACCTTCAACATGAAATGGCGGAACTCCAGGGCCGGGCAGCGGCGCTCCAGGAGGCACAACATATGACTAACTGCAAACACGAGGAGGAGAAGAAACAGCTGCAGATGAGGTGGGACCAGGAGAAGACTCTCCTGCAGGAGGCGCTGAGGCAGGAACATGAGGCAGAGCTCCAGGACAGACTGGAGCGGGCAGAGGAGAGCTTCGCCCGCGAGAGGGAGGGACTTCTTCACAGTGGTGCCTGGACAGAAGAGAAGGTGAGGGGCTTGACTCAGGAGCTCGAGCAGTTCCACCAGGAGCAGCTGGAAAGCCTGGCCGAGAAGCATGCTCTCGAGAAGGAGGAGTTGCGAAAAGAGCTCTTGGAAAAACACCAAAGGGAATTTCAAGAGGAAAGGTAAGAAAATGGGGGAATGGAGCAACCTGGGGTGCTGTCCGTCCCAGGCACCAGAAGTTCCAGTCAGAGAAGGAGACTCTAGTGAATCAGAAGGCATAATAGCCCCTTGAAACACTTTTTCAGTTTTTCAACTTGTTTGCCATTGTTCAGACATAAACCGTCTTGGGGTTATTGAAACTGTTTTTCTTTTAAAAGGGGAAACTATGCCTGGTGACAGACTTGTATCTTTTTTTTTTTAAATCTCACCCAAGGATATGTTTTTATTGATTTTTAGAGAGAGAGAAAGAGAGAGAGAGAGAGAGAGAGAGAGAGAGAGAGAGATGTCAATGTGAGAGAGAAACATCAATTGGTTGCCTCCCATATGTGCCCTGACTGGGGATCAAACCCACAACCTAGGTGTGTGCCCTGACCAGTGATTGAACCTGCAACCTTTTGGTGTACAGGACGATGCTCCAACCAACTGAGCCACCCGACCAGAGCTCAGACTTGTATATTTTAAGGTCACAGATGAGGATACGATTATTGCAAATGTGGGTCCTTCCTAGTTCAATCCTGTTGTTTTCTGAGAAAGGCTATTTATAAACTACATTCTGGGCAAAGTCACATTTCCTCCCAGAGTTATGAAACCCTACTTTGTGCTTACCTTACTCGTGTGAAATCTCAGGTACATATGAGGCCTTTGGTGCTTCATACTCTGATGACCTCAGTGCTACTTCATTAAATAAGAGGCAAAAACATATGACTGTAATACGTGTGTTTTAGGTGATTATTATCCTTAAGTACATACTTAATTAAAAAGAAAAATATTATATGTTCCAAGTTAGGGGGCTATAAGTGCATTTGATCATTTACCATGAAATATCAGTTTAAGTGGTTAGTTAAAAATCTGAAAACAAATACATCCAGGGGAATGCCAAAGATTTTTTTTTTCTTTCTAAATTTTTCTTGTAAATAAAGAGAGAAATAAGTACTGAGTCTTTTCAATTATGGCTGCTGGTCTTGGCTCTCAGAAATGACATCCCTTCTCAGTGTAAATGAATCACAGAGGGAGAAGTGAACCCTATTTCTAGAACGTATTTAAATTGTTTGCTTGGCAGCTTCTCCTGTGCATGGGAAATGTTTTCTTTGTTTGTTTGCTTCTGGAGTTGATGGCAGTTGGAGTAATGCTGTATGTTGACCACATTTAGGGAAAAAATGGAAACTGAGTGTACTAGAAGAACCTGTGAGATAGAAGCCCAGGTTCAGGCTGACTGTCAGAAAGTCACTGAGAGATGTGAGAGTGCTCTGCAGAGCCTGGAGAGGCACCTGCGCCAAGAGCTGAGGGAGCTCCTGGAACAGCAGCGCGAGGAGAGGTCTCAGTGGCAGTTTGAGAAGGACGAGCTCACGCAGGAGTGTGCCGAGGCCCAGGAGCAGCTGAAGGAGACTCTCCAGAGAGAGAAAGCGACTTCCCTGGCCTTGACCCAGGAGAGAGAGATGCTGGAGAAAACATACAAAGAACACCTGAGTAGCATGGTTGGTGAGAGAGAGCAGCTACTCAGAGACCTGGAAGACCTAAGAAAAGTGTCTGAAAGTCAGCAAAGCCTACTGTCCGACCAGATCCTGGAGCTGAAACGCAGTCACGAGAGAGAGCTGAAGGACCGCGAGCAGGTCCTGTGCCAGGCGGGCGTCTCGGAGCAGCTGGCCAACCAGCGGCTTGAAAGGCTGGAAGTGGAACGTGACCAGGAGAGGCAGGAAATGATGTCCAAGCTTCTGGCCATGGAGAGCGTCCACAGAGTGACCTGTGAGAAAGCAGATCGAGACAGAGCCGAGATGAGCACAGAAATCACCCGGCTTCAGAATAAAATTAAGGAGATGCAGGAGGTGGCATCTCCTCCCTCCAGGCTTCCGAATGGCTGCCAGGAAACAGGAGGGGAGGAGGCAGAAGGAAGTGGAGCCATGTCCCTGCTCCAGCAAGGAGAGCAGCTGTTGGAAGAGAACGGAGATGTCCTCTTGAGCCTGCAGAGAGCTCACGAGCAGGCAGTGAAGGAAAACGTGAAGATGGCTGCGGAAATCTCTCGATTGCAACAGAGGCTGCAGAAATTAGAGCCCGGGTCAGTCATGTCGTCTTGTTTAGAGGAGGCCACCACTGGGCTTTTCGGGAATTCTGAGGAACAAACAGAGCCATGTTTACTGCAAAACCGCAGGAAGCAAGTAGAAGGTGTCACCAGGCGGCGCGTCCTGAGCGACCTGCGAGACGATGAGGCCCGGGACCTGGGAAGCACAGGGACGAGCTCTCTCCAGAGACAGGAGGTCAAAGTCGAGGCGTCTGAAGCGTCCATGGGGAGTTTTTCTGAGCTTGAAAACAGCGATGAGACCAGGACTGAGACCTGGGACCTGAAGAATCAGATTTCTCAACTTCAGGAACAATTAATGGTCTTACGTGCGGACTGCGATCGAGCTTCTGAGAAGAAGCAGGACCTACTCTTTGATGTTTCCGTGCTCAAGAAGAAACTCAACGCGCTTGAGAGAGTCGCCGAGGCTTCTCCCAAGTATAAACTGTTATACGAAGACGCTGGCAGAGAAAACGACTGTCTCCAGGAAGAGCTGCGAGTGCTGGAGACGCACTACGAGGAAGCCCTGGAAAACAACAAGGAACTGGCTTCAGAGGTTTTCCGATTGCAGGACGAGCTGAAGAGAGCGGAAGAAGTGACCGAAACGTTCCTCAGCCTGGAAAGGAGTTACGATGAGGTCAAAAGAGAAAACGAGGAGCTGCACGTTGTGGTTTTGAGACTTGAAGGCACGATTGAGAGGCTGCAAGAAAGAGCGGCGCTCCAGGGTGACTGCTTCTCCCTGTGGGAAGCCCAGTTAGAGGACCTGGACCCTGAGCCCGAGCCTGATGGGAAGGCACTTGCACTAAATCAGACACTGGGAGCACGTGCGTCCAAGGCTTTGAATGTATGCCAGGTTATAGAACATTATCAAGAAAATCAGTACCTTGAGCAGGAGAACACCCAGATCCTGGGAAAAGTAAAAGCACGTGAAATTGCCTGGCTGCACAGAACAATCCATACTCACGGAGAAAAGCCTGGAGAACAGAACCAGGTGATCATCGAAGAAAACACCACCCTCCTAGGCCTCCAACACAGACATTTCCAGCGTCAGGCCGTGATCGCGGAGTTAGAACTGGAGAAAAAAAAGCTGCAGGAGCTGACTAGGAAGTTGAGGGAGAGAGTCACTAATTTAGTGAAGCAAAAAGATGTCCCTGCTCAAGGAGGGAAGGAGGAAGAGCTGAAGGCAATGATGCATGACTTGCAGATCACGTGCAGTGAGATGCAGCAGAAAGTTGAGCTTCTGAGGTAACGTATGCACCTTCTAAACTTCATGGAGTCCCACCGAGCACCTGGCCACATCTAACTTCTGCTGCTTGCTGTACCTAGAGACACTAACCTGTTAGTCTCCAAGAAGAGAGCAGTGCTTTAGACTTCCTTCTGCTTCTGTCACATTAACAAGTAGAATAACCTTGCCTAGGAGGCACCCCCTTCCTCTGTAGGAAATGAATGTCATTCATTGACGTGTGAAAGTTGATAACGGAGAGTGTTTGCTGTTTAACCATGTGCATCATCCGTGTATGTCGAGTCTTTAACTCTTTTCTAGCCCTTCATCTGGACAGGTAGAATTTTTGTTGTTGTTAAATGTTATTTTCCTCATGTTGATGAAACCTGTTATATGAGAATGAATGCCTTTTGTATATTATTAGCTTGCTTGGTAGATAACTCTCTTTATACTAATATAGGATAAATGCATTTTGTAGCTTATAGTTTTTTCCCTTATACCACTTAAAGATATATGCCAATATTCCATAAACAATAGAAATTTATCTTAGGACATATAATTTAATTGAGGAGCTATCAGATTTTAATAAATGTGCTTGAGAATAAAGACAACAACAAAAAGACTTGAACCACTGCTCACTTGGCTTTATAAAATATGGTTGCAATAGTCTTCTAGCAAATTTGGTTTTAAAAAAATGTGTAAAATATTGCATCATGTCTGAAATATCTTAATGATATGAAACAAAATTTAATTCTGGATGTAGTTTTTCCTCTTCTCACTTCAGAGGATTTTCCATTCTAAAAACCAGAATATATGAAATGGAAAAAAAACACAAAGTAAACATTGTGTATATTTCAGTATGGCCCTTTTATTCATGTAGTGAATTTTCTTTCTCTAGGTACCTTGGGGCCTAAAATGAAAGCTAGTACAACTTAGTAATATGGTTTATGTCCATTGGCAGCAGGCAGGCCTTGAGACTGAGATAAAGGAAATTATTTGCTCAAAGCAGTAGGCTCGCCACAGACACGATCAGCAACCAGAGTGGCCATGGCGTCTCCCTCTGTCTCCATGCACAAGTGTTTCAGCCACACTTCCCTAATGTCTTAGTGAGATTCTTACTGCCCATAAGAAATGAGTCAAAATGTTATAGTTTGAATTCTAAGAACAGAGACTACTAATTTAGACTTCTCATTTTAACTGGCATGAAATACTTGTTTCATAAAATTACTAGAAAGTATTTTCCAAAGATGCCAGATGACTGCCTTGTTGTAACTACTTTTCAAATCTCTGCTTCAGATATGAATCTGAGAAGCTTCAAGAAGAAAATTCTATTTTGAGAAATGAAATTACTACTCTAAGTGAAGAAGATAGCATTTCTAACCTGCAGTTGGAGAAATTAAATGGATCTCAGGAAGAAATGTGGTAAGACATATACTTACGTTTTCTTAAGGCATTTTTGAAGGGACTAAAACTATTTTACTTCAAAATTTAAAGCCTAACCCTTAAGTTTTCATTGTCCCTTTAGGCCAAATATAGAAACTGTAAAACAGGAAAAAGCCGCAGTTCAGCAGATGGTTGAAAATTTAAAGAAACAGGTAAGGAGATATTTCATATTTCCCAGTGTTACTTGAGTCTGAAATTTTCTCTTTTTTTTATTTGAAATTTACAGATTTATAGGATATGCTATTGGAATAACATGTAGCTAGAGGTGGTAAGGTTGTAAATTTGGAGATTCAAAATGGAAACTCACCTCATGATGACTCGCTAAAGTTTCTATTTTTTGTGGGTTTAATAATGTATTATTATTTCTTGGCTCTGAGTGCTTGATACAAGCTTTATAGTCAGTGGGAATGGGTAGGCGATACCTCTGAAACCAAACCTACATCATGCTAGTTCTATCCCTCAGACAGTTGCAACTGTTAGCTCCTTCCTCTTTTCTCACCAGGATTGAAAGCAGAAAGTTAAGGACAAAATTTCACAGATACAGAATGCCAGTTAGTCAGTATCTTTTCACAGAATTATGATTTATTTAGGTAACTTGTGCCAGTCAATGCCCAATTTGTACAATCCCACAACATGCAATTTTGTGGGCGAAGGCCACTTAAAAATCTGTCTGAAACAGTCAGTCAGTCAGTAGGCAAGGGCATCCTGGGCAAAGAGTAGACAAGGTGTTAACATCCAAAATGTATTTTGTACACTTATAAACAAACTAGAGGCCCAGTGCATGAATTCATGCATGGGTGGGATCCGGCCAGCATGCCCCAATGGGGGCCCATCAGGCCGGGCCAGCAGGGGGTAGGGGCTGCGGGCGGTTGGCGGCTGAGCTGGTGGGGGCCGGGGGACGATCGGGGCCTGGATCAGGCTGGTTGGCTGCCATAGTGTGTGTCATAGCCACTGGTTGTTCTGGTCGCTCTGGTCATTCTGCTGTTCTGGTTGCTGGGCTTTTATACTAGTATATATAGATGGCAAAACCCAGATGAAAAATGAATAACCAATATGAATGGTCAAGTCACAGAAAAAAAAGAATACAACAAGTAAAAAGATGACCAGCCTCATTAGTGATTAGGGAAGTGCAAATTAAATGAGTTTCTTTTTTCAGATTAGCAAAAATTAAAGAGTGACTTCATCAAAATAAAAGAGGTGGTGAGGAAACGAAGGTGCTCATACCTAGTTGGTAGAACTGTAAGTTGGTAGCACTGTGAGAAAGACGTTTTGGGGATATCTATAAAAATAGTAATGTAGATGCATGCCTTCTAACCCAACAGCCCCACTGCTAAAAGAAAAAAAGATCCTAAATACAAAATGCTAACATGTGTAAGTGAATTTTCCAAAAGATTGCTTTGTTTCTTCATCATTAAAATTCAATGCATTATGCAATGTCTTGATCCTTGGAATACCCAACAGCCACTAAAATATATAGCATGTGGTGGTTTCTGAATGCACTGACTTAGAAGATGGGTCTGTAAAATAGGGTAAGTGGGAAAACAGGCTGTCCAAACATCTGAAATGATTCCAATTTTTGTCATAAAGAAAGAAATCTCTCTGTGTACAGTATACGGGTTTTGTCATATGCATAGAAAACAATCTGGAGGGATACACATGTATCCAGCTGTGAACCATGGCTACTCATGTGGAGTGGATTTGGACTGAGTGTCTATCGCTTCTTAACACACTTCTGAACTGACTGAATGTGTAACAGTTACTCTGTATTATTTCTGTTATTAAGTGTGTGTGTGTAACTTCATCTACATATCGAGGGGAAAACCAATTAGTCTCTAAATCTGTTTTTTAGCAGAAGTAGGGTAACTAGTTTTTAAGAGTTATTTCAATTTTAATTAGATTTCAGAATTAAAAACCAAAAACCAACAGTTGGATTTGGAAAAGACGGAACTTAGCCAAAAGAACTCTCAAAATCAGAGAGAATTGCAAGAGCTTAAGCAACGTCTGGCGGAAGTGCTGTGCCAGGAGAAGGAGCCAGGGCGCGGCACGCTGGAGGAGTGGCAAGAGGAGAAGTCTACTCTGGAAGCGGAACTGGAACGCTGTAAAATGCAGGTACGCTCTGCAGCCACCCCACAGCCTTTGTGGAGGAAATCCCAACAAATAAAAGAAATGCTTATACAGTGTTACATTTCTTGTACATAAAGTCTCCATCGTGAAAACAGTGTGGTACCGGCATATGAATAGACAGAGATATATAGATGTGTATTTATGGATGGCCCAGATCTTGGTTTCTAAACACCTTTCTCCTATAAAAGGAACCAGGGCTCCTTGGAAAAATGACTGATTCCAAGGCTGGGGGACAAGGAAAATTCAAGATGAGCCTGGAGTATTTCACTGTGCCAGGAAGAAAAAAATGCTCAAAAAAGATGGGGCATGTTGAAAGGACACAGGGCCCAACCTCCTTTAGGCCAAAGATGGAACGATTTCAGCAACAAAATCATCATAGTAAAATATAAAATAAATATGGTTATAAACGTAGGATAAAATAAATATCCATATGGCCACACCGATATAAAAAACTGAGTACGTAAATAAAAGGGGAGACACACTGTCTTCCTTACAGTAGAATTCCAATTAATAAATGAAGAAAAAAATAGAAAGCCATTAGAAGGCAAACACCAAAGTAGTGATTGTAGACAAAACCCACTGATAGACACGAAAATTAATAAGCAAAAGTTTAAGGAGAAACACGATCTGCATCGCCTCAAGAATGTCTCCAAGAGAGAGAGTTACTTTACGGTGGGGAAATCTTCAAAAAACTACCCTAAAAATCATGCCCATGCCTTTTGAGAGGAGAACCTTTTAAAAGATCGTTTAGTTAATTCCATTCAGTATAAGGATGAATGACCATAAACCAGTGTCATTGGTTCTCTCTCTCTCTCCCTCTCTCCTTCTGTCCCTCTCTCCCTCTCTTTTCTGGAGCACATCTGTGCCTCTCCTTCCTCTTTTGTCCCTCAAGAGGCATATCTCTCTGCCACTTTCTCCTAAGCACCAAGGGTCCTTAATAAATTTCTAAGTAAACTTTCCCTTATTTAAAAACAAAACCGTGTGTCATTGAAATTGTACTAGTGTGTCCTTAATGCTGCCGTTGTGGCCCTAGTAAGTTTCCTCAGGCTAAATGAATATGTCTGTTACTTAACTTTTTAATTTTTTTCTTAGTCCTCCACTTTGGTGTCTTCTTTGGAGGCAGAACTCTCTGAAGTTAAAATACAGACGCATATTGTGGAACAGGAAAACCTCCTTCTCAAAGATGAACTGGAGAAAATGAAGCAGGTAAGACTGTGCTGCTTAGGAGAGGTCTGGGGAACCTCTTGTAAGACAGTATGTACCTGATGGCCTGGCTTTGCCAGCCACCAAATGTCCTTTTGACTGAATCCTGTCAACTAGCTTATTGCTCAGTAAAGTTGAAGACTTGCAATACAAGTCTATTTACAGTGGGGCCTTGACTTACGAGTGTCCCGACTAACGAGTTTTTCGAGATACGAGCCAAAAACATCAGCCCAGCATCACGTGTCTCACTCATTCACTTTTTGATTTGACATACGAGTAATTTGAGTTACGAGCTCCGTCACGGAACAAATTAAACTCGTAAGTCAAGGCCCCACTGTATAAGGGCTTTTATTGCTAAATCTCTAGTTCTAGTTTGTAACTTATATATGTCGTAGACTGAAATTCTGTTGCTATAAATGATCACAGCCACTTTAGTTTAAGAAAGTTGATGTTCTACTTGCTCCAAACCAGATGAAAAAGTAATATAAGTTTGTCTACAAAGAAGGTACCTTTTTCCTTGTAACTTTAATAACCCTCCACCCAGATTCATGAGACACAGGCAAAGCTGGTCCTTCTTATCCTTTCCTCACAGCAAGTGTGAGGCGTCTCAGGCATAAGGGTAAATTCTAGAGGATTATCAGGGATGCAGTCTTATGAATCTGGCTTTCAGAGCCTATTTCAAAGTTTCAAAGACTTAATTTTAAGTATAAAAGAGAGTTTACCTTAAAGTTATATCCTGGACATTGTCCTGTTTTATTCTTTACTAGAGGCCTGGTGCACAAAATTCGTGCAGGGGGCAGGGGGTGGAGTGTCCCTCAGTCCGGCCTCCACGCTCTCGCAATTCGGGACCCCTCGGGTATGGTCCTGAGGCCTGGCTGGTGATCAGGGCCTATCAGGGCTTTCCTTCCAGCAGCTGGCCCCACCCCTGCTGCTGCCACTGCTTGCCATCTGTGTGGCACTGCCCCCCACCCCCTGCCACCGGTCGCCTCCCTCTGTGGGCGACAGGCGTGGGGTGCAATTGCTTGACTGGCCTGGGCCTCCCTCTGCAGAGCGATCACTGGCCAGCCCCGCACACCCACCACAGTGTTGCTGGCCAGTGGCCTTGGCCTCCCTCTTTGGGGCGATCGCGGAGCTCCCTTACCCCCCATCGATCACCCCACTGGCCGGTGGCCTGGGCCTCCCTCTTTGGGGCAATTGGCCGCAGAGCCCCCACATCAATTGCCCACAGAAGGGTGGCCTGGGCCTCCCTCTACAGGGGCGATCATGGGGCGATGTGGGGCCCCCGACCAATTGCATCGCACCCGCCTTGGCTGGCCAGGCGCCAGTGCATGTCATAGCGTGGTCGTCTGGAAGGTCATCCGGACAGTCGTCCTGCTAGTTGTTCGGTTGATTTGCATATTACGCTTTTATTATAGATTCTGAAATTTTGAGTGAGTACAGAAATCTTTCTGCTTGAGCAAAGCTAATTTATAATAGGAGAATTTCATCATCCCATTTTATTTAATTTGCTTCACAAATGGATTACTTTAACATTATGACATCCTTAGATTATAAGATTCTCTCTTGTATCTGTTCATTTTATGAGCATAACGGTGTCCCTACCACTGAGTGTTCTGTTCGTGTTGACCTCTAAGTGACTCCTGTCAGTCTAGATTTCCTAATAGAATTATAAGACCCTCAGGGAATTTGTGTCCCTCATCATGCCTAGGACAGTACCGGTACCTAATGGGGACTTTCACAGAACCTTGTCAAGTCAGATGCTACTGTGCAAAGCATCTCTCTTCTGCCATAACAGAAGCTGTCAGTCCACACAGACATTGCAGAAGTTAAAACTTGCAGGGCCCTTCTCAGGTGGATAAGTATTCCAAAGCTCTTCTTACCAACTTCATCCAAATTAACCGGGGCACACTTTTCTCCTTTACCTTTGAAAGTCGGCCTGTTGTTCAGCCTCTAAGATGGTAATGATGGGTTCCAAATCCGTAGCAGAGGAAACGTGTGCTTTGTGACTGTGCTAAGCTAGGGATCAGGAGAAGAGGAGCAGAGCTGGGAGTAAGACAGCTTGATGAGGACATCATTCCGCACTTCTTTATTGCATATGTTTTACAGAGGCATTGACATAAATCGTGCTCTGGAAAAACAGTGAGCCCCGTCTCCCTTTGGCAGGAAGCTGTTGTGTGGCACTCTTTTGGATCACATAGTGGAATGGTGTCAGCCATACAGCTTGGACCTAGAATTTGAATATTTCCCTCAATGGGACATAATGACTCCTCATTCACAAAACACTTTTGTTACCTGTTGCAATGAAAAGAAACATGAATAGCATCAGCAGAAGTCACAAGGCTGTTCGTAGACACCCAGCAGGCTTTGTGAGGGCCCAGGGACGGGGAGGCAAGGCAGTGAACAAAGGAGAGAGGCTCTTCATTAAACCAGTGCCCGGGTACTTTAAAATACATTTTCCTACATCCTTCTGACTTTTTTAGATTTGTAAGGTATGCTGGATTTGTTGCCAGTTGAAGGCCAAAGTCAACTCTCAAAGACTATTTGGTCATACTATTCCTAAAGCTAAATGGAAAAGAAAGTAGGAAGTAGAAAGATGGCCATAAAATCATAATGAAAATAAAGAATTGAAAACTGGAAAGCCAAGTGAAGTGGAGGGAAATGAAAAATGCATGAACTGTGGAAAAGAGTTAAGAAGTGTACGAAACCCATCTCTTTAAAGCAGTGGTTGCGGGAGGGGAGGTTGCTCCCCCAACCTGGGAAGTTTAGCGATGTCTGGGGGTGTTTTTTGGTTTTCATAACTGATGTGTGGGGAAGGGGGAGGGTGCTACTGGAATCTAATTGGTAAAGCCAGACATGCTGTTAACCACCCTACAGTGCACAGGGCAGACCCCACAACAAAGAACTATCAGGCCCAAAATGTCAATAGTGCTAAGGCTGATGCTGAAAAGAAACAAAAAAGTCTTTGGTTTTCCTGATTCCATAAAGTGGAGAGGAGGAAGCCAGTGTGTCCACACAGCAACATTTTACTAAGCAAGTGGATTTGGGCATCTTCCAAAGAGAAGAGTATTTGAAACAAGCTAAAAAATAATGTTTTGTCTTTCAACTTGTTCTTGTGTTAATACATTGTACTTGGTTCATACCAATTCTATAATCTTGACTGAGATTTTTGAAAATGATTTACTTAGTTAAAAAAGCATGAGGAAAACTTATTGTGCTAGATGTACACAAGTTAAATTGATGACAGGATGTCAGTATGTTATTTATTGAACCCTGAAAGTAAAGCAGAAAGCTAGGACCATTATTTATCAATGTCTGTCTGGTTGAGTCTATCTGAACAGACATTTCCACAGTGCATTGGAGAATGGAGAGAAACTAGCAGGGAACATTTTGTTAATGTTAATTATAGTCCCCAAGAGTTTATGTGTCCTCTGAAATGTCCACAGATAGGGAAATAGCAGCAGCCCTGAAAATGCCCTGTTTATAAATACCTTTTTATAAATGTCGGCATGAGATGACTGGGGAGGGCTCGTTTGTTTATCTCTTCCAGCTGCTCAGATGTCCCGATCTCTCTGACTTCCAGCAAAAAATTTCTAGTGTTCTAAGCTACAATGAAAAACTGCTGAAAGAAAAGGAAGCTCTAAGCGAAGAATTAAATAGCTGCGTTGATAAGGTAGTAAAAATAAGATGACTTTTTGCCATCATTGTACAGTGTGCACCATAATGAGCATTTCTCTATGCCCTTGGCACGCAGGCCTAATTGTTCCGGAGGCTCCTGGAACAGCATTTCAGCTGGCATCATGTGACCTTAGAGCTCCCCAGGCCATGATTTTAGCAGGAGCTTAAAGTAGTTGTCTAATAACCACATCATTAAATACAGTAATATAAAGTTTGTCTCATTTTAATATGTAGCCATGCTACTTAATCTATAATTTTAAAGGTATCACTATGTATTTATATATAGCGTAAAAATATATTGTTGCATTTAATAATATGAGATCTAGTACATCGACCCTTTTTTTTCTATTGTGTTTTCCTTAGCAAATCCAAAACACTGTTTTTGTCCCACCTGCCTTACTAGGTCCTCTGTATTTTCCTATTATGGTATACTCTTGAGATTTCTAATTGCCTCCCAGTCTACCATCTCTAACCCGCAAAATACGAGGCAGTGAGAAAGGAAAATGGAAATCCCCAAAGAGAAGGTAGAAAGGGAGTCAGTTGAGAAAACTTCTTTCTTTTGCCTTGCTCTGCTCCCCCTGTAAATAAATGGTACTTGATCTTTTCAGTGTAAGTGGAGGCATATAAATTGAGACTAGATATGTTTGCAAAGATGCCCTGTTACCTCTTGTCTTTCCCTGAAACAGCTGGCAAAATCAAGTCTTTTAGAGCACAGAATTGCTGCTATGAAGCAAGAACAGAAGACGTGGGAACAGCAGAGTGAAAGCTTAAAGTTGCAGCTAGTGGCTTCACGGGAAAAGGTGTGTGGACAATTCTTGCTTCATCTGCACAGTTAATGTTTTCCTCTATCTTCCAGCAGAACCCCCAGTGGAAAGAATGGATGTAGCCTAAAAGGACTCAGAATGATTCAGTTTGACTAATAGTTGATACATACTTATAGTATAGTGAAATAATTTGACTATTTCCCTCAAATTTCATTATCATTATGAGGTTACTTACTCATAAAAGCTTGAGAATAATGTGTAAAAAGGACTGCTTGTTCCAAGTTTAGAAATGGAATTTCTAAGGCAGGTGCATGCCCTATTATAAAGATCTCTATCAACATTCCTTTTACCAATTTAATTTTTTAATTGAGATGTTAACATGGTAGCCTAGGGTTCTACCAGTATATCTTCTTATTTTTAACTAAGATGTCCTTTACAAACCAACACCACAGGCTAAAATTGTTACAGAAATTTTTACAATTTCTATAAAATTAGGTAAAACCATCTTTTGTGATGCCAGCTGGTCCTCATTGGTTCTGTAAGATATCACTTGGTAATATATCAGCAATACCTGCTCCAGGCATAGTTCATCGTCATAAATATAATTTAACATCCTGTAAGTATACATAACATACTGGGTTTCCACAGAGCTACTGTAGAGAACTGGATGTAATAAGTAGAAACAGAAGGGACCTAGGTGTTATCTTGTCCTAGCTCGGTCATCATCCCTGGACATGCTGTAGGTGAGACCACAAGGATTTGGGTCACAGTGTAAGGTTGTTCTCATGATGCAGGTTCAGAGTTTAGAGGACACACTACAGAATGTAAACCTGCAGATGTCCCGGATTAAATCCGATCTACGAGTGACTCAGCAGGAAAAGGAGGCTTTAAAACAAGAAGTGATGTCTTTATGTAAGCAACTTCAGAATGCTGATGACAAGGTAATTTTTTTATTGAGGTTTAACTTTATACAGTAAAGTGTACACATTTTAAGTATATAGCTTGATTATTTATATACATATATATGTAAAATGTTGTATTTTACGTGTGTGTGTTTAACCGCCACCTCGTTCAAAATATAGAACATTCCCAGTTCCCAGCAGGCTCTCGTCTGTCCCCTCCAGTCGATAACCTCAAGGGAACCACTATTCCACCCTCTGCACCATAGATTAGGGACGCTGGATCTGAACTTTATATAAATAGAACCATCGTGACAAGTTAACTTTGGGTATTGTGAAAGTCAGAAGACCATGACTAAGTTATTTTGTTGTAAAATTAAAACATTTTGATGTTGTAGAAAGTGTGTCTCATCTCAATATCACAATGCTGCTTCGTCTATGCACAAATAAATTAAGAAAATGTTATGGACGTCAGCCCTAGGTAGATTTTGAGATGTCCTACCTACAAGTAGGCATTACTTCAGTTACTTTATCTCTTAATAGTTGTTTCCATTTTTAAAAATTACGTCTGAGCTGACATTTTTTCTCAAAATAAGATGGTGCCTTTTTTTCTTTTTTATGTTTTAACTTAAAAGGCTTATCAAGTTGTGTTACCTTTTTTGTTTTTTAAAGCATTTTTCAGGATCCAAAAAAATCGCTTTGGTAGCTTATAGTATATTTCTGTATTCAGGCCTCAATCACATGGACAATATGTGCTTTGGAATCTGAAAAAGGATATGATTGCATATGTGAAAATGAAAGTAGACTTGAGCTTGTGAAAGCATTCAAGTTAGCAGTGCATTTCCGAGTCCCCTTGGTGTCCTCTGTTAATCAGAAGAGCAGTTATCTGGGTTCAAAGCATAACTTCATAAGAATGAGGCAGTTTGTATGGCCACCAATCTCTATGTACTTGAGTCCTGTATGGAGCTGGGACTTGTCGAACAATCACATTTGCTGTTAGACTTGATGGGGCTATTTTGCCAAAGACCATTTTAAACAGTGAGTTTACAAACCTTTTTTTGTTCAAACACCCATAACATTGTTTTATTTATATCTATATATATATACATACATTCACTCCCATTAGAAGACAAAGGTGAAGGTTGAAAGGTACCTACTAAGAATTGTCATTAGGTAAGCATGACACTGACAACAGAAATCAGCTTGGTTTTTAAGGCTTAACTCTGCAATTGTCTCTTAAGAACTGGGCCCCAGAAGTAGCCACCCACCCATCAGGATTCCATAACCAGCAGCAGCGGCTGTCTTGGGACAAGTTGGATCATCTAAGGAATGAGGAACAACAGCTGCTTTGGCAGGAGAACGAGAGACTCCAAACTGTGGTGCAGAACACCAAAGCAGAACTCACACACTCCCGGGAGAAGGTAACTCGAAAAGTTGCACGTGGTGGCATATGTCTGAAAAGGCTTACTTTGATGTGAAAATGAATGTTTTATATGTTTAAAATAGTTCTAGGGTGTGGATTTGAGTGTTCTGTTACAGCAGACTTATTTTGAGAATGTGTAATTTATCATTTACTTTCATTTAATTTTATCCTGGTATGTTTCTACAATAGTTTTCATTTTGTATAAGCAGTTCTGTATTAAAATCTGTGATTTTAGCCCAGCCAGTGTGGCTCAGTTGGTTGAGCATCATCCAGTGCTCCCAGAGGTAACCAGTTCAGTTCCCCATCAGGGCACATTCCCAGGTTGCAGGCTTGATCCCCAGGAGGAGGCATGCAGGAGGCCGCAGATCAATGTTTCTCTCACGGATGTTTTTCTCTCGCCCTCTCCCCTCCTAAAATTAATAAAAACACATTTTTAAAAATAAATCTGTGATTTTAATCCTCATATCCAAAACATAAACTCATGGAAGTGTTAACCATATATTCCTCTTTAAATAGGCTGGACATGGAGACTAGTAGTACAAAAATGGTAAAACAAGACTCAAATCTTATTGGTCTAACTCAGCCGTGGGCAAACTACGGCCCACGGGCCGGATACGGCCCGTTTGAAATGAATAAAACTAAAAAAAAAAAAAAAAAAAAGACCGTACCCTTTTATGTAATGATGTTTACTTTGAATTTATATTAGTTCACACAAACACTCCATCCATGCTTTTGTTCCGGCCCTCCGGTCCAGTTTAAGAACCCATTGTGGCCCTCGAGTCAAAAAGTTTGCCCACCCCTGGAACTCCTTGTAAGAGAAAAGGTTCCCCCTTGAAAGGTTATTTCAAGGTTTAGAGGTTAGAATGGTTTTTAAAAATTAGATTTAAATCTTTCAAGTTTAGAATGGTCTTTAAAGGTTAAAATGGTCTTTTTTTAATGTCTAAATTAGATTTATTAATATGCCAAGTTGGAAAGAACCCAAATACCCTTCAACCGGAGAAACAAACTGTGGCACATCCACACAAGGAAATACTATTCAGCAGTGAAAAGGAATGAACATCTGCATACATGACAGCATAGCTGAATCTCAAATGCATTTTAATTGCATTTATTGGGGTGACATTGGTAAATAGAATTATATAGATTTCAGGTGTACAATACATCATCTGTATATTGTATTGTGTGTTCACTACCCCAAGTCAAGTCTCCTTCTATCACTGTTAGAATGGTCTTTAAAAATCATCTCTTCCAACCACTAAACTGATGTTTAAATTATTTACTTGTACTAAGTAGTGAACCAACTATGTTTAACCTTTACTTAATCACCTCGAGCCACAGATTTTCATTTAGAACACCTACTGTGTGTCAACAACTACTATCACTGAAGCTGCGGTGCTGCACAAGACAGACAAGGTCACTGTCCTCCTGGAACTTAGTTGATGTAAATATATTGTTTCAGGAGTGAACAGTCCAATACAAAGTGGAAAGGACTGTCACCTCATTCACTCCTAACAGGTCATGCTCATGGCAGAGCAAAAGTGCTGGGACTACGTCTACTTCCTTGACTCTCCTCCCAGTGGTTTGGTAGAGCCAGAAGTCCCCTCCTTCCCTGTCTGTTCTTTACAGTGTTGAGTTTTTAGAGCCAATCAAACCAAAATTAGATTTACCTAGAAAGGATCTTTTGATATACAAAAAAAGTGGGATTCGAAAACTAGCAGACTTGACTGGAGAAAAAAAGTGTTTTTAACACAATAATACCCAAGTGCTGTATAAAAACTTTCCTTATGTTCGTTGTTTGTTTTCCTGGTTGGGTGATCATCTTAGCATCTCCCTCTGACATTTGCTCGCTAGGTCCGTCAACTGGAATCCAGCCTTCTTCCCCCCACGCACCAAGCACAGGTAAATGCATCAGGTACTGTGAAGCCCACAGAGCAGGAGAAGTTGAGCTTGAAAAGAGAGTGCGAACAGTTTCAAAAGGAAAGATCTCCTGCGAATAGGAAGGTGAGTTTTTACGCGTTTATACCATGTGTCTACGTTCTGACTGTGATGGGTCCCTAAGTGTGTGTTTCTTCCCCTGCCTGCTTCCAAGGAAATGACTACAGTGGCATATTTTTGTTCTCCCTTATGTCTGTGCTCTTGTAATCTTGTCAAAACAGTATACTTCTTTTTGATTGATGTTTGAAAAGGAGCGATTAACTTCAAGCTTTCATAAAGAAGACAGCCAGTCATCTTTATTAGTATTATAAAGCCTTTATAAGTTAGTAGAGTATACGTAGCCTGAAAATTAGGAACATTTTAAGGTCTGTATGATCTGTTGCCATATCGCACAACAGCACACATTTGTTGTCTTACAGTTTCCGAGGGTCAGGAATTCAGAAGCAGCTTAGCTGCGTGCTCCTGGCTCAGGGTCTGTCATGAGGTCGCAGTCCAGATATCAGCTGAGGATCCACTTCCAGGTTCATTCACATAACAGTTCAGAGGAGGCTTCTTTTCCTGCTGACTGATTGCCGGAGGCCTCAGCTCCTCACTCCCGGGGCCTTTTCTAAGGATGTGGCAGTGAGTGATATGAGAGAGGGAGATCCAAAAAAACACCAGCACAGAAGCTGTAGTACCTTTTATAAGCTAATCCCAGAAATGATACACACCATTAGTTCTGCTCTGTTCTATTGGTCACACAGACTAACCCTGGTAGAGTATGGGAGGGGATGATGCAAGGGTGTGAAGACCAGGAAGGAGGTGATCATAGGGGACCATCTTGGAGGCTGGCTCCACCGTGGTTAAACCTTTGTAACACAGTTCAGTTCTTTGTTCCACGAAGTTAAGAGTTCTGGACCATTGTTACTCTGGGAGTTCTTATTGTTACATGTTTTTTCTTTCTTTTCCTGAAAACTCAAGAGTTTTCACTGTTACCTTCCTTTTCTGAAACATACGGTTTGTTTAAAATCTGATGAGAATAATGATCATTTACTTTGTTACAAAAGTGTGTTGTAGAACTGGGCACCTGAAACTTGCATAATTTTGTTAACCAAAGTCACCCCAATAAATTCAATAAAAAGGAGGGGGGAAAGAAGGCAGGTTGATTCTGTTTAAAAATTTTTTTAATTCATAATTTTTTTTAAGTTTGTGAAAGTTATGATGAGCATTGGCAGTAAGAACACTGCTCTAAAGCTGAAATGCCATTTAATTTTAGGTACATTCAAGTAAACTTTTCAGGAAAGACAATGGGTTTCATTCAGCTGCTCACTAAGGGAAAAGTCTAATGATAAGTTTTAACATAAGAAATTTAACTGTACCGTGAGAGATTACACTCTGTTTAACAATTCTTACTACTCTCTTCATCTCTTTTGATAGAAGCAAAAGTCAACATCATAGAATATTGTCAAATATGTTGTACTTAGCAGTATTCAGAATCACAGTGTTTGCTAATTAGATTCTTCCTATAATAAAAAGAATTCCAGAAATGGATACTCATAAAGTCTTTAAATTTCATCTTTAAAATTGAGAAAGTAGTTATAAAAATCAGGTTTTATGTAGTCCCAGTTTTAAATCTTTAAACTTTGCCTTAAAATGGATCTACTACAGATCCATAGTAGAGAATCATAAAATTGATTTAGTGAAACAGCATTTTTTATTAATAAGCTATTCTACAAAATGTCAGTACATGGTAGGATAAGTACTATTTCTGAAAGTTTTCTTTCAGTGATAAGTACTTATAACTAATTATGCATGTATACATACACGTGGGTGTGGGTGTATTTTCTGGGTTGCAAGGTAAAATGTATTTTATACAGTGAGTGGCATTGAAGTTTGAAAGCCTACTCCTTTAAGGAATCTGCTCTACATAAGGAGTGGTGATTAAAACTAGATTACTTAAATGTAATACATGCACTGCATTATACTGTTTGCTTTCCTTCAAGGAATGAATTCAGCTTTCTTCCAAGAGCTGAGATTTCTGACGAGCATAAACTTGTCAAAATAAAGTAGAGGAACTCAGATGGGTTTGTTTTGTTTTGTTTTGTTTTTTTAAAGGGAATTTTTTGTTTTTTAACAGGTCAGTCAAATGAATTCCCTTGAACGAGAATTAGAAACAATTCATTTGGAAACTGAAGGCCTGAAAAAGAAACAAGTAAAACTGGATGAGCAGCTAATGGAGGTAAGCTTTTAAGCAAATGGCCTTAGCTATGACGAATATTTTAACCCATGAATGAGCCATTTGTTGGAAGAGACGAGCATAGCATTGAATTCGTCTTATGAAAAAGTGAAAATCTAAGTATGTTGCCAGCCAAGCTGAAATCTTTGGTCTATCTTGCCAAGTTTGATGGACATTTTAGCTTAATACACAGTCATAGGAACTCAAACTGCTTTACAGAGGAAGGAACAATGGTGATTATCATAAAACATAAGGACCTCAGCAGGGACTCTGTCCAAAACTATCCAAGAAACCTATGGCTCTCTCACCATTGCTATGGTTGTAATAATTTCCTGATACTGTCCATATTACAGTGTTTTATAGATATGATTGCTCTCTAACAACCTCTTCAGTTAGGAAATCCATGCAGAGATTATGAGAACATTAGCATTTAGAAGTTTAACTTTCAAGTGTTGCCACTGCTCATTACATTAGTAACTAACTTGGGAGAGGTAGAGCTGTTAAATATAAAGATGGATTTGTAAAACTTGTCAGCCTGGACATTGGGTTTCAGTCTACTAGATTGCTTTCTGAATACTGAGAACAGTTAGAGGCTATAAAACAACTTAGGTACAAATCCTCCTTAATAAGTTACAATTTCATTGAGATACTTTGCTTTAGGTAGATGAAAATATTAATCCAATGTTTAGTGAACTGTAAAATCTCTATAAGGTAGAGAGGCATGAGTAGGAAATGTCTTTTTTGTGCTCTTAAAAAGTACAAATATGTTTAAGCGAGAATTATAGGAAGGGAGAGAGATGTTTACATAATTTTGTGAAGCTGGGCACATGCAAAGGTAACTTTAAATAGATGCTTGGGTTTTAAATGTGAAATATGGGCAAATATATCACATTGACATTTAAATGACCACTGAGGTTTCTGTCACTATTATACCCTCTGATTTTATCCACTGATAGATTAGTGAGCTATAAATAGTGAAATCCAAACCATTTGTTTCTCTCTCTCTGATAGCACATAATAAATGTGTTCAAAACCTTGAGCTGTGGGCTGTGTTTAGACGTAGATATGCTTTTCTGATGAAATAATTATATACTGTAATCAATAACATGGTTGAAGCTAAGGCTGGCATAGCCAAGTTGAAAAGTGACAGGGTATACTTAATCAATACTGGAGCCTCTCCCAGCACTGCCAGTAGGCCAGTTCTCTCACCTGCTCTCAGAAGCCCCTTACCTCCCAACCCTGTTTTATGTTATTTGCTGTCCTAAGCAATTTTCCCTCACTATTTTTCTCCCTGATCTAATAGTAAATATTTACAAATGGATGAGGGAGTATACTTGGCACTAGAGCCTGAATAAAGAAAAAGCATGCATGTTTTATTGGAACACTGAAAAGAACATCTTATACACTATTGTAACAAAACTTTCTTTAGGAAAATACTAGTAAGACTGCACTATTAACTCTGTATACACCTATACAAATTGGATTCTTTAGTAGTTTTATTGAAATATAATCCACACATTACAATTCACCTACTTAAAGTGCACAATTCAATGTTTTTTTTTGGTATATTGTTAATTTTTAAACTTGTGATAAATATATACATAAAATTTGCCATTTTCACCATTTTAAAGTATACAATTCAGTGGTGTTAATTACATTCATGATGTTCTACAAGCATCACCACCTACTTCCAAATCTTTTTAATATCTGTACAATTTATATACAGAAAAAATGTAACTGTTGGTCCTTTATAAGTTCTTACTGACTAGAGCACACATATCCAGGTATATAATATACCCAATTTGTACTCTTCTTTCTCTTTTTATAACTAATACTTTTCTTCTCTTTATAATTCCTGTAATTTTCTTTTGTTTTTGTTTTGTCTGTGGCTAACCTGTACCTAGAACTCTGTGGTTGGAACTAGCAGAGAAGGGTGCAGTTCTCTGCCTGAGCTAGTGTGTGAAGGTAGAACATTCTCTTTCAATGAATTTCATAGCATGGAGACATCTCATTAAATTCCTTGCACATGTAATCATTTCTGCTGACTATATAGTTAATAAGTACTTCAGGTAAGAGCCAATATTCATTTTCATTTTGCTTTAACTGTGGAATATGTCTGTTTACATTTACATAGGATTTTCCTCAGTATCTAAGACTCAGTGTTTGAAGACATGTGATGAAAACCATCCCAATGATATCAAATCATGGGATTTATAATTCTCCATATACTCCTTTATTTCTGAAAATCAAGTGGTGACTTTTCTGAGTCTATGGCCCACCTTAGACATTTAGATTTAAAGAAATGGATAGTGGCTCTGAAGTTTCATGATAACACGTCACTACAGTGGTGTCTTAGAGGCCCTTTTTCCCTTCTCACAAGCCTGGGGGTCCTACTTGAGTTGAGTACTTAGTCATATTTGTTGCATGCCTCCCATCGAGCCCTGTGTGCTGCTGGAATGTGTCGACAGATGTGAACTGGCATGCTTCACTGGCCAAATGCAGTGCATTCTCTGCTCCTTCTTCCTCTCCCCACCTTTGATTGGCATGTGATAACACACATCATTTCCTCATTATCTTGAACAAATACTTCTATCCCATGTACTTCAATTCCCAGATGTTCTGTGATATCTCCTTATACCCTAGAATTGCTTGTCTCACTGTGCTATTTAAGAGTATAACGTTGACAAGCTAGGTTAGGTTAAAATAATTGTAGATGCGAGATTCTTTGAAAAACATATTGCTAACTTGAAAAACACATCGTCATTGAATGTTTGCTTTTAAGAATCTTTATGAATGGTAAGTAAAATAGCAATCCCTAAAGCATAACCACTTTCTCCCCTTTGCCTGCTCCAACCCTGGTGGTGGATGTTGTTTCTTAAAGAGGGATAAGTAAATAGTTCTAGTGTAAGTAAAAAATGAACTAGGATTCAGACATTATGGACACCATGTACCTCATACCCTTACAGTCACTCAAGAGTGAGGAAGAACAATTTTAAGTCTAAAACTTTTAAGAAGGCCTGATTTATTTTTTAATTTATCGTTATTGTTGAAAATATTACATATGTCCTCCTTTTTTCCCCACTGACCCCCTCCACCTGGTACCCCCCTCACCCAGGCCTTCACCATACTGTTACCTGTGTCCATGGGTTATGTATATTATCTCCTAAGCAAAATGATTCTTCCCATTTACTTCTTACTCAGACTCATGCATTATCCTGATTTGCAAGTTATCCGTGGGTCAGGCTTCATTGCTCTCTGCTTAACACCTCTAAGGGCAGCTCTGTGATGGAAGGCACTGCCGCTGACCAGGGCTTTGCCCTTCTCCTCCAGATGCAGCACCTGAGGTCCACTGTGATGCTTAGCCCATCCCCTCACGCATTGGATCTGCAGCTTCTCCAGCAGCAAGCCTGTCCGATGGTGCCCAGGGAGCAGTTTCTGCAGCTTCAACACCAGCTGCTGCAGGCAGAAAGGATAAACCAGCGCCTGCAGGAGGAACCTGAAAACAGAACCTCTGAAACCAACACACCACAGGTAGGAGGCTTTTTCCCCTTCATTAGAAGCTCAGATCACCTCATTTAATTTTACCTGTTTATTTGAAGTTATACCAGTTGAAAGTGGAGCTAAAGAATGTAAATCTTCTGTTGGAGATTACACCTTGCCTGTATTACAAATCCACTGAAGTGCAGCGCCTTTTTTGTTCTGTTTTGTTCAGTGCTGCTTTTGAGTGCTCAGCTTCTCAGCTGGGTAATTAAGTGTTCTGAGTCTCTTTTGCACATTCATAATTGATGAAGTATCAGGATCACTTGCACATAGTGAACAATTGACCTAATATTCTTCTCTGATGCCAAAATATTACAGAATTCAAGTGCAACTCTAGGATACGCATTACTAACAAAGCTTCCTGGGTTTTCTTGGTCAGAGGGGTGCAGCCTGCTGATTCCATGGAATTCACAGCTGGGGACTTCTCACAACTAACAAAGTTGAATGTGCAGTCAGTGACTCTTTAGATGACATAGTTCACTTAGAGTTTTTCCAACTACATTATATAAAAAATTATTTTTAAGATAGTAAAGATCTTCCCCTTCCCTTTCAATTAGCATTATCCCAGCTCACCACCAGGCACAATCTTATATCACCTAGATTTTCAAATAGTTATTTCTCTTCATTTATAATCACCCCTTTCCAGAAGTCTCTTAACTCTTTGGTCTTGCACATTTAGTTTATTAAGAATTAGAAATAAAATTTAAAATACTCAGTTTATAGAATTCTAAATTAATTCTTTCTGGTTTGGATGCTTTTCTACTTTCAAATACTTTGCTTCTCAGTTAACATTTGATAAGGAGTTTCCCAACTCTTTTTCCGTAACCCCCTCAAAGTGGCTTTGCAAAGTCACATTAACACTATAATTATACATTAGAGCAGTTGTCTTTTCCTCTCCGAATATATATCTATGCTTTGTCATGTACTTCTGTCATCTATTCTTGCCAACAAAACCGTAACAAATTTTTTTCTTTTGTGCTTTAAAATCCATGTTTTTATACTACACTCCACTTCAATTAAATATTAAAATTAAATTCTTGAATAAAAACTGTGATGGTGAGGTATTAGATGCTTTAACTCTTCATTACAGAGTTGAATTATAAAACCTTGACCTCAGATTTACTGGACATTTCAAACCAATGATTAGGCTAAGACTCTTCTCACTGCTTTCTCAAACACAGCATTTCCAAAGCATGCTCTTCCCGACCCAGCCACCAAGGTTTAAAAATAAATATCCCATTACTCTAATTACTTCAGGATTAGGTAGACAAAAAAGGTTACAATTTTTATACTAAAAAAAAATCTCTCCAGTCAGACGGCAGGGTGGACTGCTTATTGCTCTCACTAGGATGCCACTACTGGTTCTCCTGTTTCTGTAACGGAGCTGACACTAATTTTAAGAATATTATTAGAATCTGCATGTTGTCTCTGGTGCATGGAGTGATGTGATTTCTTCTCTCTTTGTGTTGCTTTGCTTGCATATGTGGTGTTAATGTGTGTGCTTTAAAAAACTGTATGCATTATAAATGTGTGAATTTAGATTCCCCCCAAAAAAACATATTCTGGACATCAGGGTGAAGTGTACCACTTGCCTTCTTTCTCTAGGCCTTGCTACCGGAGCAGCGAGCAGTGCATGCAGATTCCTACAGAAGGATTGGGCACCTGTGAAAACTGGGCTGCTATTGATGGCATTTCTTACCATGGCAGATACTCAAATGCACACACCCACACACCACTCATACCACACAAACACAGAGACATAAGCTGAGGAATGTTTTGGAATCAAGTGCTCTTTTAAATTATTATTATTATTATTATTATTACGCCTTTGCAGTATTCTGTCTCTTATTTATTTATGTAGAAATGACAAATTTTGTGAATCAAATTCACAAATTTCAGCTTGTTACAAATCATTTTATTTATACCATTTAAAGAGTGGATTTGAGATTCTTTTGAAAGGATGTGTTCTATATATTTTCTCATTCCATATGTTGTAACTATTTTTAATAAAAGGTACTACTTTTATATATGGAATTTGAAGAAAAGCAGGGTTTATTTATACTGTTTTGTATAAGATGTACAGTACTTTTCTGACAGGAAAAAGGAAAATTTTGATGAAACAATAAAATGAATTTTAAATATGACTGCCTTTGTTTTTCCTCTTTCCCCATTCTTTTGCCCATGCTCCATGTTCTTTGAATTAATTAACTGTTTTCTGTTTGTTTAGTTTAGTAATCTTGAAGGCAAATAGAAATCAGGCACTTTCTATTTTTAGTTTGAATTTTTAAAAAGCTATTATATCTTAAAATATAGGATTTTTTTTTAAAGCTGGATGCTCTCAAAGTCTGATTTCTTAAAATTCACTTTCTACATTATGCTTTTGCCTACTATGATTTTTATCTTCAAATCAATCACATGGTTTAGTTGTTCCTTTTATTTTTTGAGGAGATACTCTTAATTAATAACCAAACAAATGTTGGCTTTCAACTCATGTTTGGTCATTCTGCGTGCTTTTTAAAGGATGCCTTTTTGAGAATATTTTTAAAGGCTGGTTATGCCATCAGCCACTAACACCTGCTTAACATTTGAAGAACCTTTTAAAATCTGAAACTCCTTATGTGAACATTTTGGAGGACTGTGGGGAGGGGCAGTCAATTGTACTCTAAATCTCTCTCCAGAGCCTACATATTTCTTGATCTGTCACTGTTGCTTGAGGAGAGGAGAAGCCAGGGCTCTTTTGCTGCCCTATTTTATCTAGGAGTTGTTTGTGGGGAGAAGATTCTTCATTTTAAATCTGTTCAGATGATAAACCCACCCTCCAGTCCAGATGTTTGCTTCACATTGACAAGTCAAACTGGAAACAGATGAGTAGAATAAGTGGGAAGAGGCTGATTATCACTAACCTCCCCAGTAATCAGCCATGTCGAAGGAAAAACAGACATGCATATTGCAAGCCGATTGGAGATGTTAGACAACCCTGAATACACTCAGTTTTTGTTTTGTTGTTAAGAGGCCCACAGTATTGCAAAGACCCAAATCACAGATGGAAGGTTAATATCCAACTTTTAATTTACTTGAGATCCCTATTTTACAAAAAGTGCACACAAGTATTAAATTATGGGTTTTAAGAATTTTGCTTTATCTCAGGGGAAGATGGTAACACAGGTAAGATTCTTTTTTTATCTTTGATTCTTTCTCTGATAGGATTAGTTTTCTAACATGCACAACCCATGCAGTGTTCAGAACTCCCATTTCATAAGAAATCCACCCTTCCTGTTACAGAGGCAAACAGTTGCTCTCCTTTCTCTAGACATCTTATGGGGAAAATAGACTACTAATGTTTTCATTTCAGTGTGGCATGATTTTCAAATGAGAATACTTTTTTCCCCCCTTCAGGAAAACCAGGAACAACTGGTAACTGCCATGGAGGAACGAATGATGGAAGTTGAACAGAAATTGAAATTGGTGAAAAGGCTTCTTCAGGAGAAAGTGAATCAGCTCAAAGAACAAGTGAGCCTCCCAGGTCATCTCTACCCGCCCACTTTACATTCCACTTTTAACTCCAGTTTTACATTCCTTTATTGCCATTAACTTAACTGTTGTCTAATAAAGGCAAATTCTACTATGAATGTATATAAGAATTTAGGATTCATATTCCCCTATATCCCTTCAAAAATATGAATTCTGTATACCATGTTGCTTTTTTCCGAAGCTCTTTTAAGGCCTATGTTTGTCCACAATTTTTAAAATGTGTATTTGCTAACAGTGACTCACAGATTTTATTTTTTTTTTTACCCAAGACAGGAAGTATTCCTACTTAAATAAACAGAAAGTATATTTTGTTTAAAAATTGGAGGATAATATATAGAACTTTAGCTTTCCTGTTTGCAACAGCCAGGACAACCTCAAAAAATACCTTATGCTTATAACCAGACTCAAAAGGCTATGCTTTGAATTAGAATGCAGACCCTGAACTCCAAGATCACCAAGCAGCCTGAACCTTTTCACCTTCTGGTGGCAGGTATGGCCTCTGTGTTTAGAAATTATATGTACATCCACTGAAGAGACATGCAACAAGGACTAGTTTCTAGGAAAGTTTGAGATGAACTGGTAGGGGTTAACCAAAAAATGTTGGTTAGGCAGGAGAAAGTTGCCCAACATTGTTTTCTGGATACATAACATTAGGAAGAATAATCCCAAGAGAGGGTCTTAATGCAGAGGTAGACAGGAGCTTTCCTTTGTCCTTTATCTTAATACACAGAATGAAAAGAAAAAGTCCTGCAAAATAAGCATTTATTGATTCAACCCTTTAATTAATTTATTCAATACATAGTTACTATGTGCCAGGTACTGTTCTAAGCACTAGGGATACAGAAGTGAACAAAACAATATCTCTGCCTACATGTAGTGTAGTTCACCTACAAAGTACTGAGCATATGGCCAGTAGTAGTTTCAAAAATAAATAAAACGGTGTCCACTCTATTTTCAGTAGAAGGGAACACAAAAGGAATACTTGACGCAACCCAGGGAGTTTAAAGAAAGTTTCCTAAAGACCTCAAATCTAGTATTGTGGGTTGAGTAAGATTTTAAGAGGTGAAGAAATGTGGGAAGGGCATTCTAGGCTATGGAAACATCATGGAACTATGACAACATATGGGGTGTGGACATCTGCAAACACTTTGGCATTAATAGTTTGGCACAACACTGTCCAGGGAGAAGCAGGAGAAGAAACTAGAGAGATGGGGAGGAGCTGGCAGTAGAGGGCCTTACATGCTGAGTCATGGAGTTTGAATTTCATTCTTTAGATGATAAAGAACCATCAAAGTGTCTTTTAATGGGAGGGAGGGAAAAAATTGTATTAGAACAGTTCAATAGAGAGTAGGTTACTATGTTACACTCATCCGTCATCTAGCTTCTGGGCCTCATCCTTGCCCTATGAAATGTTAATAAATTAATTAGCCACTCTTTAGTCCCTTCAGCCTTTATACTTTTAGATGTCCTGCTTGAAATTGGGTGTAAATTAGGAGTTAAAGGTGTAATGAGGGAAGATGGATTAGAAAATATTAACAGAAGCAATAATAAAATTATCCCAAGGCTGCTGACAAGTTTTCCACCCTAACCTAGACTATATGTTCTAACCATAATTATTAGAATATATCTTCTGTACAAGGCTCTATGCAAGAGAGGAGGAGTTAAGGAAAATCTTATCTCTTTGTTATAACACATGAGCCACATTTTAAAATAATCAGTAGGTTGAAGTTATGAATGGGAAGCTCAAGCATCTACTGTTAAGAACAGAGTTAAACACAGTTCACACCCTAAAACTCAGAAATTTTGTTATAAATTATAATATTTTTAGAGAATAAATAATACCCAATTTATTTAGGTGGAAAACACTTTCATTTTTAACCTTCAAATATCAATTTGTTCTTTTTATTAGTGACTTCTACAAACATTATGCAAAGTAACAGCTTGACATAAGTGGATTTGCTCCACTTGTACCTCTGATGCCAGTCTGATATTAAAGCTGTATTTTAAAATAAAAGAAAATAATTGATAGAACCTATTTGCCTTTATAAACAACTGTCCTTATGTCAGACTTTAAAAGAATTACAGAAATGGAGTCAAGATGTTTCTGATTCTGTTTCTAGCTCTGCAAGAATACGAAAGCAGATGCAATGGTGAAGGATTTGTATGTTGAAAATGCCCAATTGTTGAAAGCTCTGGAAATGACTGAACAGCGACAAAAAACAGCCGAGAAGAAAAATTACCTCCTAGAAGAGAAGATTGCCAGCCTCAGCAATATAGTCAGGAATCTGACACCAGCACCATTGATTTCTACCCCTCCCTTGAGGTCATAGCAAAGCCAAAGGATACATTCATGTTTGTGCACTTTACTGAAATGGATGGAACATTTCAGTAGGTTCTCTCAACCTTTTTTTTTAATATAAAAAACCTTGAATGGCTTCAAGTTAAGCCTAACCTAAAACTGTCAACAACAAAATTGGAGTTTCCATTTATTGTAATGAGTTTTTCAAAATAGACTTTAATGGGAATTGCAAACAAATATTCACATATTTCACTGTTTGAAGTATTCTCAAGTCTTGAATTTTTAAATATTTTAGGAGCCACTAAGAAGGTAGATATTAACAACAATTCAAGAACCTTAAAACCCCAGTTTTGAATGAGTTTTTTAAAATAATTATTAAATTCCAGATATTTTAAGTTTGAGATCTAATTAATTTTGTTGTTTTGATCTTTATTTTAAGCCAAATATATGCCTTCTTAACATTTAAGGCATATATTTGGCTTAAAATATGGGAAAGTAATTCTGTTTCTAATAGTTTCATTTTTTGAATTAATTGGTAGACTCTGCCTGCTAACAGCAACTGGCTCAATAACCACTGAAGTCAAAAAAGCCAGAGTCCATAGAGCTCTATCTTCTACCACCTATGACAGTATTATCACTCTTGATGTATTATAGATATAAAACTGATTTACTCAACTGCACTGTTAACTAATGTTAAAACTTTACTTTCTTTAAACAGTCTTTTTTCCCCTTCTTATAAGCTTCATTTCATTTGGGAGCTTGTCTCCTAAAAAAAAAAAAAAAAAAAAAAAATGGATAAGGCCACATCCTTAAAGCATTTGAACTATAGGGAAGGCACTGGACAAACCACTTTGGAGAACAGCTACTTGAAAGAAAGATAAGCACACCATGTGGGTTTCAATCTCCCCAAAGTCTTAGAATTCATGAAATTACCTATGCGGTTGCCTCAAGAACTCAGGGAATGATACTTTAAACTGTCTTTCTGACATAACATAGGGCCTCTTTAAGAATTTAAAATGTAAATATCACGTGAACATATTTATTTGTCTTATATTAAGAGCCATATTGGGATTTTTGTTTCTGTACTTTTAGTGAATATAATCTGGGGGGGGGGGGGGATTGGTTTTAATTTATAGAATAGTTATTATTATTTCTTGTTTGTTTAAATAGTTAAACATTTCCACACTTCTTCCTCCTCTACACCTCAAATCTGATAAGAATTTCTTACTGTGATAAGCACTGGCGTAAAGAAGTGCCAAATAGGATTTCCCATTCAGCCTCAAGACCAGAATTTTGTAGAACAGTAAACATTGTAGACTGGATAACTTTTTGCCCCCCAAGTAAATCTGTGTTGTAGCCAACATCAGCCAGCAGTTGATGGAAGACTTTATTAGCTGTAGAACGCTAACAAAGCTCATCACAATCACCTATTTGTTTTTGTGGAAGAGCAATTAGATAAGAAATATTCACTTGGATGTATCCCAGGAAAACCAACCCATTGATTTACAAGAGGTATAACAGCAAAAGCAGACACTGCTTTATGGGCAGGAACAAAAGATGAAGCAAACTGCCTAAGAAGTCATATGTTAGAAACTCAATCACAACACAACAATTTGCATCAAGGAACTTTAGAGTTCCTCCAGGCCTAACCATCTACTATTAGTCCCGCCTGCCAACACAGGAGTCCTCACTATAAGAGTCCTGACAAGGCATGGGAGTTCACACTCATGAAGCAAACCTTTGCATTTTTAGACAGCTTTTATCAGAAAATCCTGATTTCCTCCGGGACAAAGAATTTTAATCCTTCCGTATAATTATACCTCAAAGCATCTGATATCTGCCTTCCCTCATCTTTCTTTTCCAGGGCAAACATTACTAGTAAATGCAACTACTTTTACCGCATTGAATTTAACAGAATCTTTTTCACTTTTAAAACTGGGGTTAGACCTTGGCTAAGGTCATAAATAAACTAAGTATCTGTGGTATGCTTATGTGATACACTTCAAGTTACTCAAGGTTATTGCCATCAGAAATGAACACCAAGCATACTTCTCAAATAGCTGACATAGCATGCGATCACATGTTGTATTTTAATTTTTACATTATGAAAAGTGTAGGTTAATTTGTTTATTTCTTACAAATCTGTATTTATATGTATATAAAATGCTTTACAATGAATGTGAATGTGACTTTCTGGAAAGTTTTAGACTACATTTAGGATCCCTTTATCCAAAATCAAAATGCTGCTCCAATGAAAGTATATTTAACCAACATCTAGGTGCTTAATTTCTTACTTTACTGCATTTTTGAAATTGGAAAAAAAGATCAACATGAGAAATACATAGCTACCTTAATTAATACATTTGTGCAGCAGTTTATTTTTGTAAAGTAGATTAGAATGAGAATTTAACTGGCAATTTATAGTGTAGCTTATGGCTTTTTAAAAGACCTTTTAAGGAGATTAAACTGTTAAAATGTTTAGATTTTGCTTTTAAACTTTATAATAGCACTCTTTAAAATCACAAGTTGTATATTATTTTATAGACATTTATAGCTGCTTGTTTGTTAAAAGCACTTTTTCTTGATTTCCTAAGAACAGTTATTTAAATTAAGTCCTAGATCAGTGGTTCTCAAGCTTGGCTGCACATTAGAATCACCTGGGAATCTTTTTAAAATCCTGAGGCCCAGAAATCGGGATTTTAAAAAGATTCCCAGGTGATTCTAATGTGCAGCCAAGGTTGAGAACCACTGTCCTAGATGATGGGATCTTCATTTCAAGAAAAGAAAATCAGGTTTGCCTTAGTGATAATAACACATTGCACTAAGAAGAGGGTAGGAAAACCTGTGTTCTGTTTCACACTCTTTTGCTTTTTAGAAGCCTGAGCTCTTAAGCTTGAATTTGTGAAGGAAGAAAAGTAGAAGGGGAAGGAAGGGTAGAACCACCATAGTATTTTATTTATTTTTCTAAAATTCTTAATAAACTCAGATTTTAAAAACTATTTTAAATGCCAATCCTCCCCAGAAGCATCAAATGCATTGATTATATATTTCATCTTAAGCATATTTTACATAAATAGATCACCAAGTCATACGCTTTAAAGGTATTGGATGAGCTGTTACAGGTCTAGTATTTCAATAATGTACCAATACCCAGGGCATGTATTACTATGAGGAACTTTTTTTTTAAAGAATGAATAAGACTTTATGGCAGATTTTAACATGTTGGAATGAATTTATTTTTTGTGATTTCTTTCTTTTTTTCTGAGTGAAGGAAAAAGAAAGGTGTTGCTACTGTCAGCATTTAAAGGTATTCCCATCAAGGGAAGACTCAGTGCTTTGTAATAAATAGTATTAAGCAAGTCTGATTTTGAACGGGTTACCTGGAATGACCATTGGAATGATATACAAGTAAACCAAAAACCAAGTCAAGGCCTAATAACCAAAACATTCCATATTTAAAACTTATTCATTATATCATGTTTGAACCTATTTGAACATCTCAGCCTCATAAAATAGTTTTGGTTTTATGGCATGTATAGCTGTTTAATAATAAATCCAAGTTAGCTTTTTGTTTCTCAGTTTTTCTGAGAGATATGTTAAGTTTATTCTTATGGGAAGACATCACTGCATGATTTAAGGAACATTGGTTTTGTGAAGGAAAACCTGAGTTCATCTAAAGCCATCTCTAGGATTCTTCTCAGATAAAGGTTAATGTGTATATCAACCTTGTATATTTCAGCTTAGCCATTCTATCTTAGAACATTTTTAATGTGAGCTTAAAATGTAAATAAATAATTTTTAAACATGGCTTTCGTTTTTTATATACCCTGAACTTTTACAAACAGTTTCAGTGTACTTATCATTGGTATTTAGAGTGAAAACATGCAAATATTGCACTAAAAATTTTGCAAATGCAGAATCTGAGTCTCTACTCCAGATCTAATAAACAGAGTATGCATTTTATAAAGATCCCCAAATGATTCATATGTGATTGAGAGCACTATTACTCCATTTCTGTCACAAAATTGGTAAGTGACACTGGTCAGTTTGGGTCTCTGTCCCTCTTTTGGTTCATAATTTACTTCTAAAATCCTGACTTGCCCAACTAGCATGGCTCAGTGGTTGAGCATCTACTTATGAACCAGGTCATGGTTCGATTCCTGGTTCGATGCCTGAATTTCAGGCTCAATCCCCAGTGAGGAGCCATCCATGCAAGAAGCAGCTCATCAATGATTCTCATCATTGATGTTTCTATCTCCTTCTCCCTCTCCCTTGCTCTCTCTGAAATCAATAATAAAATTTTTAAGAAAAGAAGATCCTGAACTCATCTGTCACAGACACACCCACTCATATGAAACGATTCCTTCTGAAAAAGACCTGAAAACTAACTGGAAGCTCCTTCACAATAAATGGTAAAAGGGCCACTTCAAGATGAGTAGGAGAACCCTGGTTGGATAGCTCAGTTGGTTGGATCCAAAACGCCAGAGTTGTGGGTTCGATTCCCAGTCAGGGCACATAAAAGAATCAATGAATTAATGCATAAATAAAATGGAAAAATAAATCAATGTTTCTCTTTCTCTAAAATCAATCAAAAAAAAAATTTTTTTTAAAAAAACCTAAGAGCAGCAAGAGAAAAACATCTTGTTGGTACAAGGGAAACCCTAGAGGACAATGAGCAGATTTTTCAGAAGAAACTGCAGGATAGGACTGGCACAATATATTCAAAGTGCTAGGGAAAAAAAGCTTCCAACCAAGAATACTCTACCAGCAATGTTATCATTCAGAATTGAAGGATACTTTTCCAGACAAGCAAAAGCTAAAGGAATTCATTACCACCAAACTAGCCTTATGCCCAGCTAATGTGACTCAGTGGTTGAGCATCAACACATGAACCAGGAGGTCAGCAGTTCAATTCCCAGACAGGACACATGCCTGGGTTATGAGTTCCATCCCCAGTAGAGGGTGTGCAGGAAGTAGCAGATTGATTTTTCTCTCTCATCAATGTTTCTATCCTTCCCTCTCTCTCTAAAATCAAAAACATTTAAAAATAAACTGGCCTTACAAGAAATGTTAACTTATTTAAGCTGAGAATAAAGGGCATTAATTAGTAACAAGAAAACGTCTGAGTATAAATCTCACTGGTAGAGGTAAATATATAGTAAAGGTGGTGGATTAATCATATATCCTATATAATAAAGAGGTAATATGCAAATTGACCATCATGCCCTTGCACAAGATGGCCGCCCCCATGTGGGCACAAGATGGCTGGCAGGGGAGGGTAGTTGTGGGCGATCAGGCCAGCA
>NW_005359590.1:2084081-2088463 GCF_000412655.1 Myotis brandtii
TGCACGAACTTTGTGCACTGGGCCTCTAGTCCTATATAATAAAAGCCTAATATGCAAATTGTCTCCTTGACCGGAGTTCCACTGGGCATTCAACCGCTCTACCAGTCGCTATGACATGCACTGACCACCAGGAGGCAGACGCTCCACCCAATAGATTAGTTTGCTGGGGGTGCTGGTGGGCTGGACTGGAAAGTGAGGTGTGAGGTGAGAGCCGTCAGGAAGCTCCAAGGGTTTGTCCTGAGCCCCATGGGCGGGGCAAGGCAGTGTGGGCAAGGAAGTGCGGGCAGGGCTGTGCGGGCCCTGGGGTGGTGTGAAGCTGTGCAGGGCGAGCCCAGGCAGAGCCTTGGAGGAGAGCTGGGGTGATGGTCACAGGGAGGAAAAGGGAGGGATGTGAAGCCTGTCCCATGTGAGAGGCACCAGGCTCCTCGGCTGCCCCCACCCAGCAGCTTTTCTAGGCCCCTGTGCAGCTGTCACCCTCCGCCCCTCACTGCCTCCCGCTTCCTTTCAAGTTTTGGACTGGGTTTCTCTGACAGCCCTGCCCCCCTCTGCCACGTCCCGGGAGCCCAATGCTGCCCCTTAGCCTCAAGCAGGCACACCTGGCCCGTCCCCCATAATGGTGCTACCCACTCTCCTGGAGTAGTTAGTGAAACAAATAAAAAGAAGCAGCTCTGAAGATTGTAAATTGCGCACTGAGAATGCTCAGGCCTAGGGACCCTTCCTGTGCACGAATTTCATGCACTGGGCCTCTAGTCAATAATAAAACATATCCTCAGGTGAGATAAACACACACACACACACACACACACACACACAACAACCCCAATTCCAAATTCTTAAAGAATCTGATTGACCAGGCAGGGTATTTCTATGATCCAATCAGTTATGGCCAGCAAAGGTCAGTGTCTTGGTGTAAAAGCTGCAGAGGCCACCACCTGTGAGAATACTCACAGATAAGGAATAAGCAGTTAATGAGGAAGATTTGGGCTAACAGTGTGTTGGCAGTGGATACAAATGGCTTGAAAGTAAGATTCCAAGGACAGATTTTCCTGTTTATTAATACATTTATGGAATGTCCTGCCCATTCTAAGATAAGCACCATTTTTATTTTTCCACCTCTCAGATAAAGTTTATTTACATTAGGACTCTCAAATACTTGCTTATCCATATCCTATTTTTTATTTTTAGAAGTCCTCTTGAATCAGTGACTCTTTACTGTCTAATAAATATTTATTTTAGATCATGACCCAGCAATTTCATGATTCAACTTTCTTCTTTTGTTCTTAAAAAAGCAACTTCTGTTGTTGTTTTTATGCTCTATCCAAATTCCTTGAAGTGGAAAGCCTTGGTGAATTACATAAAGGTTTTACCCCTTAGGATATATACTAGTATAAAGTCTGAGGCAACTTAAGCCATTTCTGAGCAGAGTAATTCACAGCTCAATAATGGTAATAAAGTTTGTGCATAGTTCCCCTATCCTGTCACTTTTTTCTTTCTTTTTAAAAACATTTTTATTGAATTTATTGGGGTGACATTGGTTAATAAAAGTATATAGGTTTTAAGTGTACAATTCTATAAAATATCATCTGTTATTGTATTGTATGCTCACCACCCAACGTCAATTCTCCTTCCCCTTCCATCACCATTTATCCCTCCTTTATCCTATTCTACCTCCCCCCACCCTTCTTTCCCTCTGGTAATCACAACAAGAAGCATTAAAGGAAATTTTTTCGTAGATAGAAAATGATACCAATTAGCAAAGAAATCTGGATCTAAAAAAAAAAAATGAAGGGCACTGGAAATGCTAACTATATGGGCAAATGTAGTTTTTTTTTCTCTAGCTGCCATAACAAATTACCACAAATTTTGTGGCTTTAACAATACAAATTTATCTCACAGTTCTGTAAGTCAGAAGTCCAGCACAGGTCTCATTGGGCTACAATCAAGATATAGATAAGGTTGCATTCCTCCCTGGAATCTCTAGGAGAGCATCCATTTCTTTATGTTTTCCAGCCTCTAAGATTATGGCCCTCTTCTTCCAATTTTGAAGCAAGCAATGTTGAATTTCTCTGACCCTTTTTTCATAGTCACATCTTACTCTGATTACAGCTGGGAAAAGCTGTCTTCTTTTAAAGCAGTGGTTCTCAACCTTGGCTGCACATTAGAATCACCTGGGAATCTTTTTAAAATCCTGATTTCTGGGCCTCATCCTCTGGAAATTCTGTTTCTTTGTTATGGGGTGGGGCCACAACGCCCATAACAAAGAAACAGAATTTCCAGAGGATGAGGCCCAGAAATCAGGATTTTAAAAAGATTCCCAAAAAGGATTCCCAGGTGATTCTAATGTGCAGCCAAGGTTGAGACCCACTGTTTTAAAGACTTGTGTGATTAAACTGGACCCACCTGAACAATCAGGCTACTGTCCCCATCTGAATATCCTTAACCCAAACATGTCTGCAGAGTTCCTTTTGTTATGGAAAGTAACATATTCACAAATTCTGCGGATTAAGACATGGGCATCTTTGAGGGACTATTAGTCTGTCTACCTCAGATGTAAAAGTCTTGAACACTATCAACAAACTTGAATTGACATTATAGAACCTCCCACTCAAAAGCAGCAGAATATACTTTCTTTTCAAATGTGCATAGAACATTTACCAAAATAGACCTTGTTCTGGGCCATGAAAGGAGTCTGAATACATTTAAAAGGATTCAAATCATAAAACACATTCTCTTTTAAAGGACTTTTACCACATATCATGAACTCTTAAAACTCAACAATAAATAAATCAAAATTTGGCAAATAATTTGAACAAGTACCAAATAAGATATAAGAATTATAAATAAGCACATGAAAAGAATTTTCAAGCCCTAACCGGTTTGGCTCAGTGGATAGAGCGTCGGCCTGTGGACTGAAGGGTCCCAGGTTCGATTCCGGTCAAGGGCATGTACCTTGGTTTCAGGCACATCCCCAGTAGGGGGTGTGCAGGAGGCAGCTGATCGATGTTTCTCTCTCATCGATGTTTCCGACTCTCTATCCCTCTCCTTTCCTCTCTGTAAAAAAATCAATAAAATATATTTTTTTAAAAGAATTTTCAATATCATTAGTTATTAGGAAAAGGCTCATTAAAACTACAATAAGATAGCACTACATACCTATTAGAATGGCTGAAAGAAATAACCGAACAAGACAAGTGTGGGTGAGAATGGTGAGACTGTAAAAAGGTACAACTACTTTGAAGAACAGTTTGGCACATTCTAAAAAGTTAAAAACATACTTACAACATTACTCAGTCATTGCTTTCCTATGTATTTAACCAAGAGAAATGAAAGCACATGTTCATACAAAGGCATGTACATGAATGTTTATAGCAGCTTTATTAATAACTACAGGCCCAGTGCATGAAATTTGTGCATTGAGGGGGGGGGTCCCTCAGTCTGGCCTGTACCCTCTCCAATCCAGGACCCCTTGGGAGATGTCTGACTGCTAGTTTAGGCCCTCTTGCAATCTGGGACCACTGGCTCCTAACCGTTCGCCTGCCTGCCTGCCTAATCACCCCTAACCACCTCTGCCTGCCGGCCTGATCGCCCCCTAACTGCTCCCCCCTGCTGGCCTGATCACCCCCTAACTGCCCTCCCCTGCTGGCCCGATCGCCCCCTAAAGGCTCCCCCTGCCAGACTGATCACCCCCTAACTGCTCTCCCTTGCTGGCTTGATCACCCCTAACCACCTCTGCCTCAGCCCCGCCACTGTGGCTTTGTCCGGAAGCATGTCTGGAAGATGTCTGGTCTAATTAGCATATTACTCTTTTATTAATATAGATGACCAAAAACCAAAAACAACCCAAATGTCTATCATTAGATGAATGGATAAATAAATTGTGGCGTGTCCACACAATGAATTGCTATTCCAATAAAAAGGAATAAGTTACTGTACATACAACAACATGGATGAATCTCACAATAATTAGTGTGAGTCAAAGAAACAAGAAATAAAGAGTAACCACTGTATAATTTCATTTATATAAATTTCAAGCACCTGAAAACTAATCTATAGTGACAGAAAACAGACAAAACAGGAGGTTGTGGGAAGGAGCAAAAAGGAGGATAGGAAAGAGGACAAGGAATCTTTTGGAGGTGTTGGATAGGTTAATTATCTTGGTCATGATGATGGTTTCTCAGGTTTTATACATACCAAAAACTTACCACGTTGCATGCTTTAAACATGTGCATTTTGCCCTGGCTGGTTTGGCTCAGTGAATAGAGTGTTGGCCTGGGGACTGAAGGGTCCCAGGTTCGATTCTGGTCAAGGGCATGTACCTTGGTTGCGGGCACATCCCCAGTAGGGGGTGTGCAGGAGGCAGCTGATCGATGTTTCTCTCTCAT